>NC_137503.1:2055000-2155000 GCF_041902795.1 Electrophorus electricus | reverse complement strand
AAGCTTTACTGTGCAATTACCTGAAAACTCCACTTCTCAGGAAATATTCCTCCTGTTAACTCCAGTCTATCCCTGAGCTACCTCATAACTACCCTGCTGTTACCTCACATCCCCCCAAAATGGTCCCCCAACGTACCTCAAAACATCCCCCATTACCTCAGAGCAAACAATCCCAATGACCACGATGTCCATCCAGTTGCTCCAAGCCTTCCCAGTTATAAAGACCAAGCAGAATGTTGCCTTGGTCTGGCTCCTGTCTGCCTGTGTTTGTGTGCTTGTGCAGGTGAAGTCTTTGTGGTCTGCTCTGTCTTCATGCCACAAGGAGCTGAGCAGCTGTCAGAAGCAGATCTTAGACGCTCAGAACGCCTACAAGCGTCAGCTGGAGTCCAGTGGCAGAGAAGTACGGCTCAGTCTCTGCCCTTCATCCTTCCTGCTCTACACATGGGAGCATGCGCTCTCTCTCAGAAGGGAATATCTGTGGCTTAGCTTGGCCTCACCTGGCCTCTGTCATAAACCAGCAAATCTGATTGTCTGGCTCAGCTTGGAGACCCACATCTCTGCTGCGGTTCAGTAATGTTCTTACAAATATTTACAAATATAGGGGGAAAAAATACTTTCAGAAATTAATTTTGCTTAGAATTGGCAAGCACAAGGCAAAAACAAGTTTTTATTTTATTTAAAGAAAATATTTATCTCAAATATTTCTTCACATACTACAGTGATGGTGAAAATCATGGAATAGTGACACATGCAGCAAATCCCTGCGTGTTTTGCACTCCTTTATGTGTGAGACCGAACAGATGCTCTGCATGGGGAGGAACTAAGCCATCCCTCCTTCAGTGTGAGAGCAACGTGAGCTGGGACTTATAACACAGTGCACAGTTGGCTCCTGTCACCAACTGAGTTGCTGGCAAATCCCAATATGCCTTTTTTCTTTAAAATGACAAGATTATTCCTATTTTTTAGCAGTAACCAGTTGGAATCTTTTACTGCTATTTCACTAGAAAGTCACTTAGTTTGTGTGTGTGTGTGTGTGTGTGTGTGTGTGTGTGTGTATTCACAGTTCCTTGCAAACGTATTTAGTCTTTTTAAAAGGCATTAAAGACTTTCTGTGATGTGAATCCTCTTTCTGTTCACCCTGGCATCCAGGCCAGGTGTATGTAGAGCTCTTGAACTCTCTATCTGGTGCACCTTCACTCCAGCCTCAGTCCCTGAAGTGTGTAGCTCCTTGAGAGTGATGTTTGGCCTTCTTGCTCTGATGCTGAATTTGGAAGCACAGTCTTGTCTAGGCACTGTCTGGGTCCTGTGAGGCAGTTTCCGTTTCTTCACAGTTGGTTCAGAGATGCTCAGTGGGATGTCCAGACTTGGACATTCATTTGTAACCTGTTCCCTGTGTTCTACATGACTTTATCACTAATTCTCTCTAGTTTCGCAGCTTTCTCAGTCTGACCAATGATACGTGAAATTAAGGGTGAGTTTTAAAAATAATTCACAGGCAATTGTAAGCCAACCATGTCTTCTTTGGGGTAAATTCGGAGCTTGTGCAACATGGGTTACACTTAGGCAGTTTTGTTAAGGTTGTTTTTTTAAACTTAAAACATTTAAATTAAATGGGTCAGTCTTTTAAGCACTTTGCTGATGAAGGACCTCTTTTCAAAACATTCTACACTGCATTTACTACCTATATAAGTGTGTGTGTAGGTGGAGACCCTCCAGGTGGAGGTGAGCATCAGCAGAACCCCATGAGCTGGTCATGTAGCTGCATTTAGCTGACACTTTCATCCAAAGCAACTTACAATTATGATTGAGCACAACTGGAACAATTGAGAGTTAAGGGTCTTGCTCATGGGCCCAACAGTGGCAGTGGTGGCACTTTAACTGGCAATCTTATGATTACTAGTCAACTACATTTCCAGCATTTAGCAGACACTTTTATCCAAAGCGACTTACAATTATGATTGAGTACAACTTGAGCAATTGAAGGTTGGCAGTGGCAGGACTTGAACCAGCAACCTTCAAATTACAAGTCAAGCCACTGAGGCAGCTAACACTGCCAATTACCTTAACCAAGTACCATTACCTATCACTAAGAAAACATTTTCATTTTCTGATTTAATAAAACATCTGATCTTGCCACTGTGGCATCTGCTAGCTCCTCCACACCATCTCACACCCAAGTCTCACACCCAAGTCTCAGACCCTAATCTCACTCCCTAGTCCTACACCCTAATCTCAGACTTTAGCCGCACACGCTAGTCTCACACCCTAGTCTCACACCCTAGGTTAGGATTAGGGTGAGGGTTAGGGCTGGGTTTTGGGTTAAGGTTAAGGTTGGGGTTGGGATTAGTGTTAGAACTGGGTTTTGACTTAAGGTTAAGGTTGGGGTTGGGATTAGTGTTAGAACTGGGTTTTGGGTTAAGGTTGGGGTTGGGATTAGTGTTAGAACTGGGTTTTGGGTTAAGGTTAAGGTTGGGGTTGGGATTAGTGTTAGAACTGGGTTTTGAGTTAAGGTTAAGGTTGGGGTTGGGATTAGTGTTAGAACTGGGTTTTGGGTTAAGGTTAAGGTTGGGGTTGGGATTAGTGTTAGAAGTGGGTTTTAGGTTAAGGTTGGGGTTGGGATTAGTGTTAGAACTGGGTTTTGAGTTAAGGTTAAGGTTGGGGTTGGGATTAGTGTTAGAACTGGGTTTTGGGTTAAGGTTAAGGTTGGGGTTGGGATTAGTGTTAGAACTGGGTTTTGGGTTAAGGTTAAGGCTGGGGTTGGGATTAGTGTTAGAACTGGGTTTTGAGTTAAGGTTAAGGTTGGGGTTGGGATTAGTGTTAGAACTGGGTTTTGGGTTAAGGTTAAGGTTGGGGTTGGGATTAGTGTTAGAACTGGGTTTTGGGTTAAGGTTAAGGTTGGGGTTGGGATTAGTGTTAGAACTGGGTTTTGGGTTAAGGTTAAGGTTTGCTGGGTTTGTTTGAGGTCTGATCGCTGATGTCTTGAACTGCATCTGTAGCCAAACCCTCCTCAGATTCACTCATGATAATGTCACAGATACTCTGTTGAGAGTTTATTAATCACCTACAAATTACCACTCAAAATAAATGTTTTTTTTTTTTTGCTTTTGATTTAAAGGTGGTGCTGCAGTCTTCACTACAGCATTGACAGAACACAGTTGTTGTATCTGTGTGTGTGTGTGTGTGTGTGTGTGTGTCAGTGTCTATATATATATATATATATATATATATATATATATATATATATATATATATATATATATATATCTTTATATAGAACCAAGCATAGCATATTATATGCAAATCATTTGTCTGTTTATTTACTACTGTTGCTTAAATCTTACATTTATGTAAACCTCAGATTTCAGATTAAGCCCTGCTGTGTTGGTTAGCATCAGGCTCATCTGTATGCTGTTTCAGTCTCTGAGCCATTACATAGTTTCTAAATGCAGTAGACCATTTCTTAACAATCAGAGAAGCTCCCTTTTAACATTCTAACCTTATCGCAGTGTCCTATTCCCAGTCTGATGAAGCAGTGTGACATTTATTAGTACTGGTCCCAGGCTGTGGTCACCTGTTACGTATGGGCCTTTTTCTGGGTGGTCAGGTGAGGCAGTTGGAGAGGCAGTTGGAGGATGAGAAGGCGTTAGCTTTTAGTGAGCTGCAGAAGACCAAGCAGAGAGCCCTGGAGACAGGGGAGAAGGCTCAGAGACACCAGCGAGAAGCTGCTGGGCTCTCCAGCTCTGTCATGTGAGACTCACACTCACGCGCGCACACACACACACACACACACACACAGCACTCAGTTTTCAAGGTTTCATCCACATTTTCATCATTCTCTTACTTTTAATTAAGTTATAATTTAAATAACTACTTTTACTTCTGCTCCGGTAATTATTATTTTAAAGAAATAATACTTGTACTTGAGTTCAGTTGTTGGCTACTCTGCCCACCTCTGTGAAACACTGTAGAAGTAAAACTGAATAGAAAGTTTAGTAGCAGAAGGTACTGAACTAAAGGTTAGAATTGAGAACGTGACACTCTGTCCTAGGATTCCAAGGAATCTGGATGAACGTTTTCCCGACAGTCATTATAAAGGTTGATGGTGAATTGTGGAATTGTATTTGTATACAGTTATTTTAGCACAGGGCACCTCTGTGTTGGGCATGTGTGTCCAAAGGTTTAAAGACTAGAAGCAGCTTCAGTCTGTTGGACACACACGTGTCCAGCCACGGCTGTGTGGTAATCATCTGACGAGTGTGAACAGTGTGTGTGAGACAGACAGAGAGGATTAGGGGGTTGGGTTTTGCTTATATAAACCCCCTGATTACAGATTTTGAAAAAAGTAATTAACTGTTGTGTATACAGTTATGTGCAAAATAATAGCAGTCTAACATCACTAATGTATTTAATTACTGGTTTTGGCAGAAAAGATAATACAACATGGGGAAAAAATTCATGACTAGGTGTAGCCGAGTAATGGGCAACCAACAGAATCAACCGTCATGACATGTACGCTGCTAATTGGGTGTAACTGACTCATTGAATGAAAGGGGCATGTTTAAATTAATAGCAGTGTGGAGTTCAATTAGTGAGATCATTCATTCTATGAAGAAACAAGTGTCAGTTATGGCCCTTATTTAAAGACGGAGGGCAGCAAATGTTGTACCTGCTGGTTTTAGCTCTTGTTCAGTGAGTAAAATGGGTCATTCCAGACATTGTACCGAAGGAGAAAGAACTTTGATCAAGATGTTGATTGGAGAGGGGAAAACATATAAAGAAGTACAGAAAATAATTGGCTCAGCTAAAATGATTTCAAATGCTTTAAAATGGCAAACAAAACCCCAAACACGTGGTAGGAAAATAAATACTACCATCCGCGTAGATTATAGAAAACAAGAATGGCAAAGAAGCATCCAATGATCAGCTCCAGGGAAATCAAAGAAGATCTTCAGTTACCTGTGGGTATTGCAACAATCAGAAGATGCCTACATGAAGCCAAACTATTTGCAAGAAACCCTCATAAAGTACCATTGCTGAAAAAAGCAAAAGCAAAAAAGACATGTTGAAAAGGTTAGTTTGCCAAAGAACACACTGACTGGCCTAAAGAGAAGTGGCGCAACATTTTATGGACAGACGAGAGCAAGATTGTTCTAATTGGGTCTAAAGGCCACAGACAGTTTGTCAGATGACCCATAAACACTGAATTCAAGCCACAGTGCACTGTGAAGACAGTAAAACATGGGGGTGCAAGCATAACGGTTTGGGGATATTTCTCATACTTTGGAGTCGGACCCATTTATCGCATACCAAGACCAGTGTGAATATATCAAAATATTGGAAGAGGTCATGTTGCCTTATGCTGAAGAAGAAATGCCCTTGAAATGGGTGTTTCAGCAGGACAACGATCCCAAACACACCAGCAAGCGGGCAACATCCTGGTTCCAGACTGACAAGATTGATGTTGTGAATTTGTGGAGTGACATCAAAAATGTTGTTTTTGATGCAAAATCAAAGAATGCAGAAGAACTGTGGAATATAGTCCAATCGGCTTGGGCTGGAATATCTGTTCACAGTGGTTAGGTGTTAGTTGACTCCATGCCACACAGATGTAAAGCAGTTATCAGAAGTAAAGGTTATTCAACTAAATATTAGTTCAGCGATCAACAGGAAAGCTAAATCTGTAAACAACTTTCAGTTTATACTGTAAATATTCGAGTTTGTAAATGAAAATGAAGATACTGATTCTTTGAACAGCCCATTATTCTTTTTTTTCTTTTTTTCATTTTCAGTATAAAAATTGATATTTTGTACATGTTTTCATTTGGAATTGAATGTGCAGTGCTCCCAGTGCCTTTTGTGTATATGAAAATAAATGCTATTATGAGGATTGAGCTTTTTCTCAGTTACACACACACACACACACACACACAGACACACACACAAAATTTCTATTATTTGTAGAGGAAATATTTTTTAAAACCTTATTGTTTGGCCTCTGGTGAATGAATTGTAACTAGATTAGACACATAACCCAATATCTGTAAATTCAAGATCAAAAGATATCTGTTATTGGTTGTATATTGGGACTATGTATTTATTGTTGAAGTAACTTTATTGAGGAACCTCAGTATAAAAGAACAGACATCTACTTGTGGACATTATTTTATTAGTCTTAAGTTTTATTAGCTACAGTGGGACGTTTTACAGTTATACAACCTGTATAATTTAATCAACTGGCCATTTATATTCATAAATATGAGTTATTGATGTTGGCATGAGTGCTGACTGATGTTTGACTGTCTTTACATGTACGTCCCCTGTGTCGCGATTCAAAAACGGCTGGAGAGTAGGAGCTCCGCTGAGCATCAGAGCGTCTGCTTGCTTCTCTCCCTCATGAATGGGAGAGTTAAAGGGCCCTTTGCTGGAGGCTCTATATGATGCACGTCTCATGATCGCCAGGGTTGTTTATCTGTTTCCCAGCTAAATTTGTTTTGGGGTCAAAGTATATAACAGTGCAGCGATCCTGTTTAAACAAAACGGCAGAAGAGAAGACAGCAGGCTTCAAGTGTCAGGAGTTTGTAATTCCAGAGGATCCATATCCACATGCCGATTGGTGTTTACAAATGAATCAGTGCAGCGGTAGTCCACTGTACATTACGCAGTGACAAACATTGCTTAAAAATTAGCTTTACTCACTTTGCTTACGCAGAGCTGTCGTTACCCAGTGTACATGGCACTTAGGAGTGTGCATTTGCGCTCACGTGTGTGTGCATGCGTGCGTCGGTACACAGCCAGTTGCGGGAGGATATGAGCAAGTGTCAGGGAGAACCGAGGTAGAGAGAGAGGGAGCTCCTGCACGTCCGCAGCTCCAAGGACTCCCAGCTGCAGGAGACGGAGGAGGTGGTGCAGAGGACCAAAGACATGCTGGACAAAACGACAGCACTGGAGTTGCTTTCCACAGCATGAGGAAGGTATCTCTGAATTTAATAGCCATGTTTTCTTGGTTTCTTCCTGTCTGTCATACTAATCTCCTAAGTCCTGGTTTTGGGGGAATACTGCAAAAAATGTGTATTTCTTTTATTTTCAGTTTTTTGTCCATATGTAGATTTGGTGAGATGTGGACTGTGTGCTATTTATGTCTATGTGCTTAAGACTATGTGATGTAAAATAAGTCTGGTTGTTACACTAGTGTAAGTCAAATGTGTGTGTTTCATTTAGCTAGTTTTATAATCACATATTGTCCACAATTCCACGTAACTGCACTCATGAGTTTCTGGCTGCTAGCACCTGTGATATATTTGAAATCATTTGATCCTCACGCAGTTGTGCACATGTAACTGCTCTGTGTCATTCCTTTGGTTTTACCTGGAATCACATTTTCCTGTGAGCAGAATGTGAGGCCTGTATTTAGAGTGCCTGTACCATGTATATCACATTATGTAAAAATGACAGTTTCTATTACATTATGTACATTTATATAACTTCCAGATCAGTATATTATGAAGAGAAAATACCACCACCTGATCCATTCTGTTTTCCCCTCACTCTATCCTGTGGTTTAGGTATTTTGTACTGGTTTTCTGAGCCAAATCTGTCTCTTCCAGTCCTTAACGTACCTTGTAAATTCCAGATTCAGTGGTTGTGCTTCCAGTGGAGCCCATGCCGGTTGGTCTGTGTACTAAAACAACACAGCCTCCCTACGTTAGCTCTCATATCTGCTCTGAGTCAGTGTGGGAAGGAGCTCTTCACTCAAAGTCCTGCTGTTGGCGAGTGACCATGTGCCACAAGCAAAATACTATGAGCATGTAAATGTAAATGCAATCACTTTACTGTGGATGTTGGGAACTACATGTAAGGCTGAGAAATATGCATGAGAAATATGTCATGTATGTACTGAAAACCTCCCTGTCTCTGTGTTATAAATGTCACTGTGTTTTGAACGATTGCATGGGACTTTAGGTGTCCTGCCTATTCTCTTAGTCAAAGGACTCTGCCGTCTTCTGGTTGAGTTGAGAACCTCTCCTGATATAATCTGATATTAGTCTAGCCACTGCTAGAACTCAATGCCACGCCTTGTAATCTAATTCCCTCACTTTTTTTATATGTGAATGATCTTATGGATATGATGGATATTTGTTTATTGATTACTTAGTTGATCTAACTGCATATTTGCATACATACACACATACATACCCACAAAGTCTTTGGAATGAACTAGTGTGTGTCTGGTGGCCTTGCTGTCTCTGTTTCAAGTTGCTGTTTCATTCCCAAAAGGGAAGTACGAGGGGAATTGGACCAGATGAGGAAAGAAGTTGAGCACAAAGATCAAACACTGAAAGACACAGAGGACAAGTTTCAGCAAAGAGCACTCCAGGTTCCTCGGAACACACACACACACACACACACACACACATCCTAACACGCGTGCACGCACACAAGCAGTACTCAGACCAAGCCTCACCTGTGAGATTAACGATCTTTTCCAATGTTGCAATCCAGCTCAACCATGTGGAGGTAGCTGTTCAGGATTATAACCTGGAGATGGAGCAGAAACTAGCCTGCCTACAGGGGGCACTGGAGAGGTCAGCCAGCGAGGTCACTGAGCGCAGCAAGCAGGTAGATAGCAGAGGCTTCTGCTCTGTGACTGTGTCTCGTGGATCCCTGTATCCAACCTCCCGCTAGTTAGTGCCCTGGAACAGCTTCTGTGGCTGGCTGGTCTCTGTCAGGTGGAGTATCTCACAGAGAGGCTGGAACTGGTGCAGAAGAACCCAGAACAGGTATGTACCCAGAAATGCTGTCTCAAACATACAGTACACACACAGGCCACTTTATTACAAACACCTGGGTTGTCATGCATTCGCTGGCCACTTTGATACACCCAAGACCCTCTACTCCTGTTCATATGGGTCCATTCACAATCACAGGAACACTTTTGACTACTTGATGTGGCGTGATACTGACAAGAAGGTGGCCCGGTTGTGGTTGTGTACTAGTGTAAGTGTATCGGGCCGTGCTGCTTCTGTGCTTGCCAGCTACACACAGATCTCCAGCCAGTAACGATCCTGTACTCAGAAACCATTGATAAAAGGTTGCAATATAGCTACACAACATATAAACATCATATAGCTAACAGTAATTATTCAGGGCCATATCTGAGTTCTAGTCTCCTACTGTAACACCTGTACAGCAGGCATTTCTAATGAAGTCGTCAGTGAATGTTGTTTTGAATGTAGTTTGTAAACTTTCTCATTGAAAACCTTGCGTTCTCTACGTATTTTAGTGGGTAAATTATCTTACCAGCTAGCAGAGACATACATTAAATAAACCTCAGATTCTGTTAGCTTTAGAACTTTAAAACTGGCTTTCATCATGCCGATTTACATGTCTTAGCAGAAAAGGTCAAATGCATCGCAAATATGTGTAGGTCAGATGTGGTGACAGGAACAGGTTCTCCAGCCCACAGCAGTACCCTGTTTATGCAACATTATGCATCAGCACACACACACACATACACACGCACACACACACACACGCACACACACACACACACACGCACACACACACACGCACGCGCACACACACACACGCACGCGCACACACACACAAAAAAAAACAAAAAACAAAACATGTTTGCCTCTACTAGTAAGCAAGGTAGCCAAAAATACAAATATAAAATGATAATGTCTAAAAAAGGTGGGCGAGGTCCCTGAGTCCATCACAGTCATGTACACACTTGTCTCATTCCCACAGGGATTGTCCTTTATCCAAATAGCATCGAGCATTTTATCTCCACGTGTCAGAGAGAGTGGGTAGGTCTCTCACTTTGATAAAAACACTTTCACAGCGCATTTTTGCGATGACATGGAGGTAATTTGAGTTTGAGAAAAGGAGAATTGAGGCTGACCCAGTGTTTGGAAACTCCATGTGATGTGTGGAATGCGTGTGTGGGAGGAAAACGGCTCTGTAATTATCCCGTAGTGAATATTTTTGCAGATCCCACAACTGCAATACACAACCAAGCGGGGAGAAAGGGTGGGTGCGAGCCCTCATGGTCCTGGACTGTGTGTGTGTCAAACTGCCTTCATAAACCACTCATAACAATGCTTACTGTTAAGTCATCCAAATCATATTTAGTGCCATTCTCCACACTTGTTTTTAAAAGAGGTGTTGGCTGTTTTTGTGTAAAATGGCTGTTTCTGTCACTGTCGACATCATGCAGTCGTTCATTTCTTCGGCCAGGCCACACCGAGTGTGTAAGAGGAACGGACTCTCTGCTGCTGCCGCCACGGCAGCCAGACAAGCACGGACACACCAGGGTTGCAAACACACGCACGGAATGCCTGTTCCACAACTGCATGTCCTCCAGTTTAGTGTGGTTTGACGTTTTATTTTGAAGCATTCAGATTCTTTAAAGTGGTACCAGTATGAAGTAAAGCTTAGTAATTGTAATCATGCTCTAATACCATCATAATTATAACTATCACATTAAAGACTTCTGGAGTGTTAAATGAGCATGGCGTAATGGAGTAGTGTGATACCTGAGAATACTTATTCCACAGGTTTACTGCCATGTGCTATGTATCAGTAAAATGGAAATTTTTACTGTGACCTTGGAAACTTGTAATGGGCTTGTGTGAGAGCTTCATGAGGTTGCTTTGTCACTTTACAGCTTGGTTATCCAGAAACTTAACCCTGCAACTGGATCAAACACTTAACCAAATATCTGCTTCAAAGACATGACTGAATCAGCTAATTATTAAGCTCGGTTTGAGCTGAATTAATTCCATTAAGGTGGGGATGTCCATGGCTGCTTCAGGGTTTTGTGGGGGTTTCAGTGCAAGTTTGATTGGTTGGTCTGGTTTCACGCTGTGTACAGTTCTGCAAGACCACTTTCTTCATCAAGATGAGTCTGTCCAAACGCCTGGAACGAGCACATTTACATTTACTGCATTTAGCTGACACTTTCATCTGAAGTGACTTACAATCATGACTGAATACAACTTGAGTAATTGAGGGTTAAAGGTCTTGCTCAGGGACCCAACAGAGGCAACTTATAAGTGGTGAGGCTTGAACAGGCAATATCCTGATTGTAAGTTGAGTATCTTAACCACTGAGCTACCACCACCCCACAGCACCGCCCATGGTACAGGCTATAGTTCAACAGAATCTGTTTGATTGAAATCACACAGGCCAGCTTCTACAGGTGAACCCCTGTCCTACACCAGTCTCCTAACTAGGAGGATGCAGTGGGCACATGCTTCCTCTGAGCCATGCCAAGCACCACACTGCAACTCGGGGCAGCCGAATACACACTCAGTGGAAAGCACTAACTGCCCTGATCGACAAGCGCAAACAGACATCCGTGATTGCCTAGTGTCCATGCAGTTCAAGTTTAGACCTTGGTGTTGATGTCTGGAAGGAATGTATGACTCAGCAAGGGCAAGGATGATTGAATAGCTGTACTGTAAATGCTTTGTGTGGTCTTGCTCTGTTCACTTCCGTGTCACTGTTTAAAGAGGCCTGGGGTTACATTAAACACCACAGGCTGAGCTCTCAGGATGAGTACCTGGAATCACTAGGTCCTTTCCCCAAATGCACACAAAGAACAAAGATTACTCAATCCGTGCTGTACTGAATCCGAGTGGTCTTTATGTCACACCTTTTGGCGAACACACAGAACACATGTTCAGTGTGTGTGTTTTTGACTGTAAGCAAAACAGTGGTGCGTGTTGTCTGCCTTTGTCACTGCAGGGTGAAGCCATTGTGACACTCACTGCAGAGTTGCAGGACACACGCAGCCATTGTGACACACTCACTGCAGAGTTGCAGGACACACGCAGCCATTGTGACACACTCACTGCAGCATTGCAGGACACACGCAGCCATTGTGACACACTCACTGCAGCGTTGCAGGACACATGCAGCCAATGTGACACACTCACCCTGCAGCGTTGCAGGACACATGCAGCCATTGTGACACACTCACCCTGCAGCGTTGGAGGACACACGCAGCCATTGTGACACACTCACTGCAGCGTTGCAGGACAAACGCAGCCATTGTGACACACTCACCCTGCAGCGTTGGAGGACACACGCAGCCATTGTGAAACACTCACCCTGCAGCGTTGGAGGACACACGCAGCCATTGTGACACACTCACTGCAGCGTTGCAGGACAAACGCAGCCATTGTGACACACTCACGCTGCAGCGTTGGAGGACACACGCAGCCATTGTGACACACTCACTGCAGCATTGCAGGACAAACGCAGCCATTGTGACACACTCACCCTGCAGCGTTGGAGGACACACGCAGCCATTGTGACACACTCACTGCAGCGTTGCAGGACAAACGCAGCCATTGTGACACACTCACCCTGCAGCGTTGCAGGACACACAGCCATTGTGACACACTCACTGCAGCGTTGGAGGAGAATGCCCAGCTCTGCCAAGAAAATCTGGGACTGCAGCTCGCAGTCTTGCAGCACCAACACCTGAGTCACCTTTTTTTTGTTAATGCTAACACATACACATTCAAATATAGTGCATTATTTTAATAACTATATATGCACATATGTACAAGTTATGCAAAATAGTAGATGTATAAATGTTTCTCCCGAAACATCTATGGAGGATGAATGGCCAACAAATCTTTCCCTCCCTGACAAAGAAATAAAACCAAAACAGACTAATGAGACATTCTCTCCACAATCTGTACATCCACCTGACCAGAATGCAACTACAAGTGACATGGAAACAGGTGAGAAAATATCTCCTGCTGTCTTAAGCAGCTGGTTTGTTGTGAGATTAAGCAGCTATGTCACAGTCACTTGCATAATCTCAGGAAATTTGCCAGAGAGTTTTTATAAAAGTCATCGGGATGTCTGGATTTAGCCCTGCACATCATAAAGAGTTGTTATTTACACATTGTTTACAGGCAACCAATATGGATACAGTGGCCTCTAATTCGCTAAAGAGCAATGAATACCCACACATGCACACAGACAGGAATTGTACTGGTAGAGTATTATGTGAACGTGCTCTCTATAGACAAATATACACATAAGCGTATTAGAACTGTCTAAACAGTATACGGACAAAAAACAAAGCAATAACTCAGAAAAATGGCGTGCAAAAATAGTGCAGTAGTGAGTCACTAGTGCAATTTGAGGTTGCAAAGAAGTGGGACCTTTCTAAGTGACTGCCTCCATCACAGTAAGTGTGTCTGAATGTGCACATGTATAATATGGTGATGTATGTGTGTGCGTGCACGTGAAATGTGTGTAGTGTGTCAGCTATGTGTTATCCAGGATAGTCAAAGTGAGGTGTTGAAGCATTTCTGAATGCACATGCATAATGTGATGCTGTGTGTTATAACGGTGTATGTGTGTGTGTGTTCTGTGTCAGCTTTGTGCTATCCAGGGGAGTCACGCTGAGGTGGTGAAGGCCACTGACTGTCTGGCCAGCACTCTGCGACGCTCCCAGCTCCACCAGCCTGAGGAAGTGCAGTACAGCAGAGCTCAGTTGGACCAGGCCAACCTCAAGAGCGCCGCCCTGCTGGCCGAGCTGCGCACGCGCGAGCAGCTTCTACAGTACACCAGAGAGGCTCTTCTGCTGAAGGTCAGGCTCAGATGGCACCCCTCTGCTCTGTACGAACTCTGTGTCACCCACAGTGGTGTTAGGTAGGCACCTAACACCTAACAAGGGCACTTTCAGTAGCAGAGTAGCTAGTTTTATTATTTACTTATTAAGCTTAATTTAGGATAAATTCCAGGATAAATTCTTATTGTGATTAAGAATCTCTTTCATGACAGCATTCCGGCAGAAACAGGCAGCAGCACAAAGCTAGTGAATATATCTAGAGGGGTTTAGCTGACCAGCGTCAGCAGCTCTGGCTTCCATCTTTTCCTCTCAGGAATCAGAGGTCACTCGTTTGAAGACCAGGTTGTCCTACATGGAGAGGTTCAGAGAGCTTCAGGGCACCAGTTCCGACCTTAGGTCTGACAGCCTGGGAACACGCAGGCCGACTCCACGCCGGGTCTGGCGCCAACCCGAGGTGCACACTCACCTGCAGTGAGGGAAGAAGTCTGGTACTTTTATCCGAACTATCGCTTGACCCATGATCCTCTGCTTCCTATTGTTCATTGTACGTCATGTTTTTCACTTTTTTTTTTCAGACTGTTTCATATTGTAATCTCATTTCTCCTGTTGTTTTTGTTAGTTTCTTTCTTTCCTCTTAGGCGAGTCTTACTTTAACGTGTTCAGCATTTGACAATGCGTACATAATTTGTCAGGCAGGTGGGAGGTGTGGCTAATGTGTTTACTGCTTCTCTCTCACAGCAGGCTTGAGCACTTGTTTACAAATACCATGCAATAAATCGTATTCTTTAGCACCCGAGTGTGATGCTGTTGCATCGTTACATAATGTGCTGCTCTGAATTTCAGACACAATGCATCTCTCTATTCCGAATGCCTTTTAATGGCAACTCGCAGGCTGTTTTAACAATGCTTTCCACACTTTAGTGGTGACTGGGCTCATGAGTGGATGCCTCGATAAACCACCATCGAGTTGTAGGACTCTTGGGAACATCACAGCTCCCATATCGTTCATTCCAGGCAACCATTTAGGTTGTGTGTGTGTGTGTGTGTGTGTGTGTGGTGTTTGATTTGGTGTCTTGGAAGTACAACAGGAACATTTTACATCATGCTTCCAGCATATGAGCCAAGTGAAACAGTGGATGAGGTGAATTTTTCCCGTTCATATTCACCAGAACAGCCTCTGAGACCCGTCGCTGTGCGGGAGCAGTGACAGCGCAGGGTTCACCTGGAGCGAAGCCTAGTTTGCCAGGCGCCCTCCTGCCATGAGCGTCGTCGTGGTGATGAGCCAAAACGTCAGGAAATAAGAGAAACTGGAATCTGATCCTCTGCGATGAATCCGCATGTTCACACACAGCCTGGGCGACAGGTTACCACCACTCCTTACTAAACCTGCGTGCACCGAGTCCTGGTGTCAAGATCATGTTCAGTTAACTTTTGTAAAGTAAAAACTTCTTTGTTGTGTGTGTGTGTGCGCACAGTCAAGAGACAGTGGTCAAAAGGTGCTGAGCTTTCTGTGAGAGGTTTAGGCTCTAGTATTCACAGACCACTGACCATTCCAGTCCCATTCCCGGGAACACACGGATTGATCTGCACTCTGCCATGCTGCAGAGTGCCAGGAACTGGAGCTTCCTCCAGTGCTCCTGGTACGGGAACACAGGAAACACACCCTGTTAAGGACATCACCACTCCGCCTCACACAACCACCACAGGAGACGGAAACACGCAAGAGTGCAAAGGTGTTTCATTCAAAATCGTGTTATGTTTACAGTCTTCAGCACTGCCCACACCTGCACACCTGCCCACACCTGCACACCTGCCCCCATGGGTTCTTTCTCTCAAAATAAGCATTTCTGTATCTTGTAGTGTGATGCCTTTCGTGGGTCTACAGGACAATGGTGGAGTGTGGGCATTTGCAAGGAAGTATTTTTACATATGTTTTAGCAGACATTCCTTCTTTTTTCAGTGAAGAAGTGAAAAAGGTTAGTCATATACTCTTGCGAGTGTTTCCCTTAATATTGATTTCCTTCCTGAGGGCAGAAAGTGCAGCAGTTTTATAAGGAAACGACTAGATGTGTCCGTCCTGTTTCATGAGAGGTTGTGAGGAAAGAGTGCTGAACTATGCAGGCTAGGAAACCCCTCAGCATGGACAGAGGTAGCAACAGGGCTCTGTTTTTGGCTACTACAGCTCTGACTCAGTGTCTCCACTGACACCAGACATTCATCCATGTGAGTCATCTAAAGTGAAGCAGTTCTGTTCCTAAATCTGTTGCGAATTTACACAAGAAATATGTAAAAGAGACCCTGCACTGTCAAAACACTGAATGTGTGATTTTCTGTACTTTGCAAGCAGACTTTGATGTCCTATTTTATAAGCCATGGAGCTAAGCCATATGCTTAGCAGAGTACAGGAATGTGAGTGGAGGCTGTGGTGGTTGTTGAAGGGAAGCATCTACACCCAGGGCTGCGGTCCTGGGTGGATGTGGGATAGAGCCAGGGCTGTCTATGCCCTGCTGAGCCACTGCGGCTCATGGCCAGGTGTGTGACGGGGATGTGCCTGGCCTGCACGCGGAGTCATGCTCTGCGCCTGCTCTTGGCTGGAAGATTAAGAAAAAACAGAAGTGTAGAAAGAATGAAATACAGTAAGAGGGTGTTGGAAAGGAGATACTGGAAACAAGAAGAGTGGAAGAAAAAGTAAGGAGAAGAGAGTAATGGCCTATTGTCCCTTAATCCGCATGAAAAATAAACGGATTCACGGGACATCAGTAGCTATACGTACCCCGATCCTGAATACAGCCTCACCTAATGGGCATGAACTTGTCAAAGAGCTGCCAGTATTACTTAATACCCTAAAGCACCTTAATAACCTAAAGCTAGACTGTCAAAAATGAGTAGGCAGCCAGTTCTAATTTGAATAATACAAGGTTTATTACAATTTAACAATTTAATTTATTGGCTAGAACCGATTAAGAGCGCTTTTTGTTAGTTTAAAAATGACAAGCTTTAGTAGGCTATTGGACTGTTTTCGAGTGAGATGTGGTATTGTTATATAAGCCTTGGCACCCCGTGGCAGCGCCGCCTAGAGGAGCGTCGGGGACATACGCTTGGTATTGGCTGCAGTGTGTCTCCTCCCGAAACCCTTGAACCTATAAAGCGCTCGTCAATTCACCGTCATTTTGCAGAATCTTAGGTATTTGTTCTTCCAGCCGCAGCTTTTCAACCCGGACGTCTCAAAAGCCATTTATCCTCAACGAACAAGCCAGGCAAGTCATTAAAAACTCTTCTTTTCATAAGCGTAATGCGTCTCTTCCGTGGCAGCAGCGTAAAGCTAGGCGTCATTATTAATGATCTCTATCTGTTTCATCCTTATTTTAACACGAATCTGCTACAGATGTGATGGTGCTGTGAAAAGGTGTAACATATACAAATATCCGAGCAATAGTTAGTGTTCGATGTAGTCTAGACTTTTTCTGATCTGTCGCTCCCACTAGAAAGGCTGCTCTCGTCCCTTTTCTTGAAGAGAATTGTACGTACACTGTTATTTAGAATAAAAAACTACTCCGCGATTTGTTTCAGCATTGATTGGTTTTTGTTCTGTATTTGCTCGCTCAATTAACGCTGCGATCGTGCTTATTCTACAGCGCAATGTTAAAAGTCCATTGTAACATTGCTATATATATATGTGATTATTTTATATGTACTTTGAGGGGGTTGAGGCGGATTCTCGTACCCGAATCACTTCGTTCTTTGTAACTTTAGTGTGAATCTGATCGTAAACCTGGAGAAGTAAACCTGCAGATTGTTAATCCCTTTGCACTGTTAGTTAATTGTTCAGTTATCATTACTGTATTTAAAGCAAAATTAAATACAGCTCCGGAAAAAAAAAAAGAGAGACCACTACAAAATTGTCAGTTTCTCTAGTTTTACAACTGATGGGTATGTGTTTGACAAGTTTTGAACAGTTTTGTTTTATTCTATAAACTGGCAACATTTCTTTCAAATTCCAGATAAAATATTGTATTTTAGAGCATGTTTGATTTTTTTTTTTATGAAAATGACTTATGGTCAAAATAACAAAACAGTTACAGAAATTTCAGACCACAAATAATGCAAAGAAAACAAGCTCTGATTCATTTATACACAACACAGTACTAATATTTCAACTTAGGATCTGTCAAGAAATCAATATTTGGCGAATAACCCTCATTTCACAGCTTTCATGCGTCTTGGCATGCTTTCCACCAGTCTTTCACATTGGTGTTGGGTAACTTTACAACACTCCAGCAACATTCCAGGAGCTCAGCTTTGTTTGATGGCATGTGACCATCCATCTTCCTCTTGATGACATTCCAGAGGCCTCCGTCTAACCATTACATGACCAGGTGTTGGACAAAGCTGAAAATTGCACTCCTCAGAGAAGTTGACCTTACTCCAGTCCTCTACGGTCCAATCCTTATGGTCTTTTGCAAACTTCAGTCTGGCTCTTCTTTGCTTCTCATTGATGAAGGGCTTTTTTCTAGCTTTGCACGACTTCAGCCCCGCCTCCAGAAGCCTGTTTAGAACGGTCCTCGCTGTGCAATTCACCCCAGCAGCTGCGTGCCATTGTTTTTGTAGGTCACTTGACGTCATCTTACGGTTAAGTGACATTCGAATGAGGTGGTGATCATCACAGTCGTTAGAGAGTTGTTTTCGACCTCTGCCAGTCTGTAGCTGATGTTGTCCCATGTGTTTGCTACTCGACCTTGTTCTTATGAACCGTAGTTTTTGAAATTTTCAAGATAGAAGCAACCTGACGCTCACTGCATCCCTCTGCCAGTAAAGCTACAATTGAACCCATCTTTTCAGCAGCAGAGGGTTTTATACTGTTGCTCGTTAGAATAGGATTTTGTTAAGGTGATCACCTATTCAGCATCTCATTAAGTAGAATGAGGTGTGTCTGTGAAGGAATTGAACAAACACTTGAATGGAATGGCTGCTGTATATGTGGATGTTGAGCTAAGAAAAAATTGTGGTCTCTTTTCTTTCTGGAGCTGTATAAACCTATTGTTGTGTTCAACACGATTGTTTTAAATAGTTTATACAAGTGCATAATAAAGATTCATTTTTAAAAACTTTCTGTACAATTACTTTGACCTAAACTGTTTGATTAGGCGGTTAGCACAATATTTATCTTAACCGTGCACACAGAGATGTGCGACTTCCTGTCTGTTCACAGTAGCGCTGGTTGATGGTCGCGCCTATCAACCGTGCTGTGTTGACAAACACTGTGGAGTCTTGGGCTTTTCCGGACTATTTTAGGTCGTTGTCAGGCTGACCAGGCCAGTGTTTTGCCAGGGAGGAGGGGATGTCTTGGCTTGATATGTTTCCAGAATGTGTTCCATTCCAGCTCCATCTGTAGTATTCTGTGTATTTGCACTTCCGGACTTTCCATCTTTCTTTTAGGATTTCTATTACATATTTTTTCATCCATTTTCCTAATTTTTTCTGCTGCTGCACGGAACACCCAAAAACCTGCTGTGTTCTCTAGGAATCCATGCACCTACTACTTCACGAGTCTCTGAGTATAAAATACGTGTCTGTTTACCTGTGCAGGTGCACACGGATACTCTCATGTCCTCCCAGTGGGACTCAACAAAGCTCTTTTGAGATTACATACACACACCTGACACACATATGAGTACTTTGGAATGATCTCAGCCAACCTCACAGCTGTGCACTGTTATAAACAGCAGAAGTAATGTGTTCGCATCCACAGAAATCATGGTGGTCCATAAGGAGTTCCAGGCAGTGGGTAAGGAACCTGGTCTCAAGGTGTGGCGGGTGGAGAAGATGGACCTGAAGCCAGTTCCTAAGCAGCTCCATGGCAACTTCTACACCGGTGATGCCTACGTGCTGATCTTCACCACCCCTGCTCCATCCTACTCCATCCACACCTGGCTGGGTGAGATTGGACTTCTCTGTATGGTTTTATTTTTCTTCAAACATACATGTACAAGTACATTTACATTTACGGCATTTAACAGACACCCTTATCCAGAGCGACTTACAAAAGTACAGTGTCAAAAGTACATACAGTGTCATGTCTGTCTGTCTGTCTGTAGCTACACAACGATCACACAAACGGAGAGCTTTTTGAATCGCTGTTTCACGTGTGTTCGGCAGGAAACGAGTGCTCCCAGGATGAGAGTGGAGCTGCCGCCATCTTTGGCGCACAGCTGGATGACTTCCTGGGCGGCAGCCCGGTTCAATTCCGGGAGGTCCAGAACAATGAGTCCCTGACCTTCCTTGGATACTTCAAATCCGGCATTAAGTACAAGGTAGTATTCTAATCTAATGTATTCTAAGCACTGGTTGTAGCTCAGTGGTTAAGGTACTTGACTTGTAATCAGAAGGTTGCTGGTTCAAGCCCCACCACTGCCAAGTTGCTCCTGGTGGGGCCCCTGAGCAAGACCCTTAACCCTCAATTACTCAAGTTGTACTCAGTGATAAGTCACTTTGGATAAAAGTGTCAGGTAAATGTAATCCTTGTGAAGGTGCAGCTGAGATTTCCTTATTTTCCAGCTGGTTTTCGTGCTGAATTGTAAACACGTGTTCCTTCTGAGCTGTATTTGCTATTCCTGACTTATCCAACAAACTGCAACCAAATGCTCAATATAAACACGGAGCAGCTGGCCGAGCCCAGACTTGCTCTGACTTCCTCATTCCATGTGAGAGTGTCAGGACAGCCTGGCACTTCCTCTGTCAGAGACGTTCCCTGTCGTTATGGAAACAAACGTAAGACAGCCCAGGGAACGCAGTGTTAGTGGGGTCGTATAAGGCCTTTCATCTCGTTGCTGGAGTAAACATGCAAGACCGTGTCATGCTTTGTCCATGGCAACCATTTCTATGGTAATTTTGTGACCACATCTGCTTTTGATTCCTGTGAGATAATTGGGCTCTAGAAATAGCAGGACTTCTGGGTTGGGAAACATGGTGGGCAAGCAGGCATCTGGAAAAAGTGAATGCTACTGCACCATACACACTCCTGCTCGGAGTCTGCGATTCCCCCGTGTGCTAAAAACACAGGCCTCAGAGAACACAGAGAGTATAGAAAATCATTACCATAGAAACCACCACCACAGAACAAAATGTAGTGTTCGGAAATGAAAGAATAGCGTGTTTCAAGTCGTAGCAACAGCGTTGCAGTGAGAGAACAAGCGTGCTCTCAGACCGGATGTTGAGGTGCACTGATGGCTCCCTTCCCCCCATGCATGCAGCAAGGTGGTGTGGCATCGGGCTTCCACCACGTGGTGACTAACGACGTGGACGTGAAGCGCCTGCTCCATGTCAAAGGGCGCAGGGTGATCCGGGCAACCGAGGTGCCCCTGTCCTGGAGCAGTTTCAACCGGGGTGACTGCTTCATCGTGGACCTGGGCAAGGTCAGGGTCCTGAGGGCTGCAGGAGGCAGCTGCAGGGCTGAATCAGCTGATCTCATTCACCTGTGTTTATATTGTGTTTATATATAATGACCATCATAATTAAAAAGTAATAGCAATTACACAAGGCCATCTGTTCTGACTATGAAATATGTTTTTGGTGTGTTTTGTCTTTGTTGGGTTTTATTGTGTCCAGGACATTTACCAGTGGTGTGGCAGTGAATGTAACCATTTTGAGCGTCTAAAAGCGTCTCAGGTGGCCGTTGACATCCGTGATAATGAAAGGAATGGACGTGCCAAGCTGCAGATGGTGGAGGACGGCTCAGAGGTTCAGGCCATCATCGATGTGAGCATTCAGTCAATGCTCGGAAACACAGAGAGACCGTCAGAAACACACTGAGACCACCAGAAACACAGAGAGACTGTCAGAAACACAGAGAGACCGTCAGAAACAGAGAGACCATCAGAAACACAGAAAGACCGTCAGAAGCACAGGGGTGGCTGCTTGAAAGCAGTTTATTTATGCACAGTTATAAAACAGGCCACGAAGTCCATTTATTCTTTTTTTCCTACACTCACAAACACAGTGAGGAAAAGGCATTTAACATCGGAGTCACAATTATATGATTCTGACAAATGGATTTATAGGCATTGAGGCGGCTTCGGGTTTCATAGAAACATGTAACTATAGTGTAACGTAACTATACTGTAACATGTAACTTTATTGTGGTCCCTCGATGGACCTCAGTTGACTGGGCTTCC
The DNA here is from genome assembly GCF_041902795.1 of Electrophorus electricus. Lineage (NCBI taxonomy): Eukaryota > Metazoa > Chordata > Actinopteri > Gymnotiformes > Gymnotidae > Electrophorus > Electrophorus electricus. The sequence continues at coordinate 2,133,229 of NC_137503.1, read as the reverse complement.
CTCATGTGTTTGTGGGTATTGTTTGAGTGAAGCTTATCTGAAAGAAAAGTCTTAATCATGCCCAAGCTGAGCTCTTAAAGTACCGGAAGGGTTTTTTAAATGTGTTGTTTATTTTTAGGTTCTAGGTCCTAAACCCAGCATACCAGCAGGAAGTCAGGATGACGAGACTTTTGAGAGAGTCAATAAGAAGGGCAGACTTTACATGGTAAACACACTGGTAATATTTCTGTGTGTGTGTGAGTGTGAGAGAGGGAGAGAGAGAGAAAGAGAGTGTGTGTGTGTGTGTGTGTGTGTGTTTGCGCATGCGTGTGTGTGAGTGTTTGTGTGTGTGTATGTGTGTGTGAGTGTTTGTGTGTGTTTGCGCATGCATGTGTGTGAGTGCATGTGTGTGTGTGTGTGTGTGTGTGTGCGCGCGCATGCATGTGTGTGAGTGTTTGTGTGTGCGCATGCATATGTGTGAGTGTGTGTGTATGTCTGTATTTGTGTGAGAAAGGCTTTGTGTGTGATTTTCTTTGGAATTGTCATTTCGACTTTCCACACGGTTATTTAATTAACCGTGTTGGTGTCACTGGTTGACAGTCGTGTCTGTGTGGGTGTGTGGCAGGTTTCTGATGCTGCAGGGTCTATGAAAGCCTCTGTGGTGGCTGAGAGCAGCCCCTTTAAACAGGAGATGCTCTCCCCCAGCGAGTGCTACATCCTCGACAACGGAGCTGATGGCAAAATCTTCGTGTGGAAAGGTAAACCTCACAACTCCGGCACACCTCAAACACTGCCAATGCATCACAGCATGTTTAGGCTGGCTACCCAGAGCTCTACAGCCCTCGAAAGCCTGCGCTGGCTCCGGCGGTGACGGACAGGATCGGACTGAGCTGAAGATCACGGAGTTGCGGACCGAACGCTTCCCTGACTGACCGTAATCGGAGGAACGTTTGGGCTGATTTCTGACACACGGGTCTTTTTTCTCCCCCAAGGACCTTCTGCCAACGGAGCAGAACGAAAGGCAGCCATGAAGGCCGCAGAGCAGTTCATCCATGAGAAGAACTACCCTAAAAACACGCAGGTAAAGATGGAGTCCACCGTCCTTCTCAAGCTTGTCGGGGGAACCGTAACCAGCGCTATAACAGAATTAATAAACACCAGGGATTATTATTTAGTTATTAATACTAAAGCTGTTGTGATTAATTTTTACAGTTCTGTCAGATTAAGCACCAAAGAAGTATAATCTCCCTCTTCAATGCCACGCCCTCCATCCAGCTGTTTCTGCAAAGCCCCTCCCTCTACAGACACACCCACATGGTGTTTAGCCTATCTGTCTGTGTGCAGAACAAGTGACTGGCAGTAGGGACTTCTTGTAAAAACCTTCGTGATATGTTAATGCAATTTAATTATAAAATACAGTTCCTAAAATAATCCTGATTACAGAGTCCAAGATCATCACTGAGACACTTCTTTCCCCTCAGAGTAGCTCTATTAGTGAGAGCTAAAATCCAAAGTGTTCTCAAAATAAATCTTTGGTACCCCCCCCCACCGATTCTTGCAGATTAAGAAGTGAAGTCAGTCTAATCTGTCCAACCCTTCTGGGATTAGATCCAGGTGGTCCCTGGCGGAGGTGAGACCACCCTGTTTAAGCAGTTCTTCAGTAACTGGAGGGATAAGGACCAGAGCACAGGTCCGGGGAAGGCCTACGTCATTGGACGGATTGCCCGGGTGGAGCAGATCCCCTTTGATGCCTCCACCCTCCACTCCAACAGAGCCATGGCAGCGCAGCACGCCATGGTGGACAACGGCTCCGGCAAGGTCCAGGTGAGCACGACTGCCCATCCTACCTGCTTCTTCAGGGGGTTGGGCTTTTTTTTTTTTTTTTACAGGTCGGATTTCTGAATATCACTCAGCGAATTTACATGTAATGTTGAACATTTATGGTCAGATTATTGAAATTTATGGTCAGATTATGGAATTATGTCAGATTTCTGATTATTGCATCTTTCACGTAAACATGAGTTCATCCTAGCCTAATTGAGGTCAGTGATCGGTGTTAGCACAACCTGATTAACAGACCTGATATTTCTCAGTCTTTCATAAGTTGTGTGTTTGGATTAGAGTTTTTCATCGAGGTTTACCTCTGCAGGTGTGGCGTGTTGAAGGTGGAGATAAGGTCCCTGTGGACCCCTCCACCTACGGGCACTTCTACGGTGGAGACTGCTACCTGGTCTTATACAGCTACCATCAGGGAGGCAAAGAGCATCATATCATCTACACCTGGTGAGGGACTCCACTCATAATCCTCCAGGCTTCTTATTCTCCTTAAGTGACCCTCAACTCTTACTGGCTCTGGCTTGTTGGTGGCAGGCAGGGACTGAAATGCACCCAAGATGAGCTGGCCGCGTCCGCGTTTTTAACAGTGAAACTGGACGACTCCATGGGGGGATCTCCTGTCCAGGTTAGCACTGCTTGCACCAGCTCAGTGATGGGATGTGCTTTTCACTGGCAGTGTGCATAAGCTGTTTGTGTCCCTGTTCTAACTCGCCCAGAACTCGAGCATGTTCTGATATGGAAATCGCTTGGTTTGTGATTGACAACCACTTTCTATAAATGTTTTCAAATATATTCTGAATTTCTAAAGTGTCCCAGGAGATACTTTCCTGCTGGTTGGTTGATGGCATCTCTGGTTGGTTAATGCATGGTCTTAACATTTAGGGTGTGAAATTTTCACAATGCTGCTGTGTGATGATCGTCACAGGTGCGTGTCACTCAAGGCCAGGAACCACCCCATTTGATGAGCCTGTTTAAGGGCAAGCCAATGATCATCTTCCTGGGCGGGACATCACGGAAAGGCGGTCAGAGCAAGCCAGGCAGCACACGTCTCTTCCACATCCGCCAGAGCTCCACCCGTGCCACTCGTGCTGTGGAGGTTAGCCACGCCCACCAACAGCTCCTGACCAATCACATCATAGCTACTCGAGTTCAGTCGATTGTCAGTCAGTGTTCTGCATTGAATTTCTGTAGAGGCTGAAGGTTTTCTCGCTCTTTTCTCACTCTTTTCTCCTTCTTCTCAGGTGGAGTGCTCTGCAGCCAATCTGAACTCCAGTGACGTGTTTGTCCTTAAGAGCCCTGACTCCTTGTTCCTGTGGAGAGGAGTTGGAGCCTCAGAGGAAGAGATGTCTGCTGGAAAATCCGTATGCAGCTTCCTGGGGGGCAGAGCCACTGAGGTGGCGGAAGGCAAGGAGCCAGGTGTGTGACTCCGCCTTCAACTTCCCAGCGGTTTAGAGCTTTAACCTTTAAAGTGAATCGACGTTTTGCACTTCAGATCAGCGACCCAGCACTGTTTTATAAATGTTTTTTTTTTTGTTTTTAATTTTTTTACAGTTTTGTTATTTGATTATTGATTATTGTTTAAAACAAAATGGTCTGAAAACGTTAGGCAGTTGAGGGCTGAGGACAAATGGAAGATGAAGTCATGGTGGCTAGAAGCGTGAAGCAGGCCTTTAACAGTTAAACCACTTCTGTGGGTAGATGCAGGAAATCTTTTTCACTATGAAATCATAGCAGATGAAACTTCCTGTTTTTTTTTTTCTCTCTCTGCGGAAGGTGCAGCTGTGTAAAACCACTTCACATACTGTCAGTTCAGACTTGCTGCAGAATTCTCCTAGACCAGCATGTTTAATTAAACAATACTGCTGCTTCATTTCTGAAGTTGTTCATTGCACTCTCTCTCCCCCTGTTTCTCTCTTTCTCTCTTGCCCTTTCTCTCTGTTTTTAGTGGGCTTCTGGTCTACCCTTGGTGGAAAGAAGGATTATCAGACCTCCAGCAGTCTGCAGAAGACTGTTAAGCCTCCTCGCCTGTTTGGCTGCTCCAACAAGACTGGTCGTCTCATAGTGAGTGCAGAACAAACAGCAGTGGGTGGGCTAAATTGGCACTAGCTACCCAGTCATCTGCCCTGACCTTGGCTTGGGCAGTAACTACAGTCCCACCCCAACCCACCCTTCCTCTCCATTTGTTTCTCTCTCTCTCTCTCTCTTTGTCTCTCTTCTTCTCTATCCTCTTTCTTTCATCTCTCCCCGTCCTGTAGGTAGAGGAAGTGCCAGGCGACTTCACTCAGGTGGATTTGGCTACCGATGATGTCATGCTTCTGGACACGTGGAACCAGGTGCTCCCACACACTCTACCAACACACTCTAGTTCTCCACTTCCACACTGCTGCAGTCGGCTGGCAGAGCACTGATGCGGGCCCCTCCCTCACTTCCTGTTTTTATAATAAAGCTTCCTGTGCTTGAATAAGTTTTCATTCTCCTCCGTCCTCAGATTTTCCTCTGGATTGGCAATGATGCTAATGAGGTGGAGAGGACTGGGGCCTCTAAAATAGGTAAAGTACAAAATGGCTTGTTAGAACAATGTAACCCACATTTGGACTGTTAAGTTATTTTACTTAGACCAGAATCAGTTATATACAAACATTTCAACATGTAACACTCTAACTCTTCAAAGGGTAGACGACCCATGTAAACACCTTTATGTCTTCCCTCAGCCAAAGACTACCTGGAGTCAGACCCTGCTGGTCGCCATGGCACCCCCATTAGCACTGTGAAGCAGGGCTCGGAGCCTCCCACCTTTACAGGATGGTTCCAGGCCTGGGACCCCAAGATGTGGGACAAAGACCCTCTGGAACGCATCCGCGCTCGTTTCTGAATGCGCGCACTCACACAAACACACACAAACACACACACACACATGCAGGTGCACACACACACGTCCTCTTGTATGGCTTCCAGAATATTCCCAAGTGGTCTTTGCTGCCACAGTATGGTCTGGAACTCCTGAACAGCATTGAACAGTGTGAAGCATCCTCTCCCTGGCCACTGCACACACTGTGTTTGAATACTGGTTATACCCTTTTGAGGAAGAAAAACACTGCTTTGCCTTATGTTTTATATACAGGAGTTTTTATGTGTCAGGTTACATATATGTGTTTTTATTTTTTTATTTTTTTATGTCAAAAACAAATATAACTTACTTGATTGGAAATGAAAATATGGGATGGGATGGGAATTTGAACTCAGATAAATAAAAAATAAACAGAATGTTGATCTTTAATTTCAAATATCAGTGCGATCATATTGCAAAAATGATGTAAAATAAATATACCAAATACACAATATACAAATATGCAAACCAATGTGTTATTTCTGCACATGTTTGAGAAACTGAAGTATGAGAGGACTGCCTGTCTGGAATAAACACCTACTATTGCCTTTCTGGAGTGGTGGGATTTATTGGTCATAACGGTTATTTTATGGTGGATGTACATGAGCTTACACACACACACACACACACACACACACACACAAAATTCACTTGTTATCAGTTTTTTAGGCAGTTAGCAATATGAGAAAAGTCTATGACTTTACTGTGATACCACTGCTCAGAACCAAGAAAATTCTTAACATCATTTTTAATCATCATTTTATTTTTATTCTTCTTCATTCTGTTGAGCAGGCATCATTCCTCCATCCAGATCCTACCCAGATCCATCAGCACTTGCTCATGGCCTGCTGTGCTCATCCCTCAGGTTGTTAGTTTGGAATCTGTCTCAAATGTGGCCTTATTATACCTCAGCATAACACGGACTGCATGGCCATGGAAAATAATAGACTTTGTAAAAACGGAAACGCCTTTGTGTGGATTTGGAGATATGCTTTGAATTTTTTGTCCTGCTAGTAGATCCAAGCATGACCCAGTGGCCAGATTTTATGTGGTCCGTGATGCCACGCATCCTGACAAGGTTCGCATAGTCTTTGGAGAGCTGCTTGTGTGTGTGTGGCAGGGGGGGGGGGGGGGTGTTGATCATATCGTGAGATGTATTTTGAAGGATGATTAAGGGTCTTTGGTCTGTGTCACTGCACAACAGTAAAAGAAGAGGTCATGGACAAATCCACAATGTTTCAAAAGACTAAAGTGAAAAAATTAAATAACAATGAATGTAGCTCTGTTAGAATTTGATCTTATTAATTTTTGTGATATAATATGATATAATCTATATGTATTGTGCCAATAATTCTGCAAAGCCATTTTGTATAGTATATGCAGTATATAAAGCCATTGTGTACAGTATATTCAGTATATAAAGCCATTGTGTACAGTATATTCAGTATATAAAGTGCTACTTTGTTGGGTTGGTGCTTAGACAAAATAACTGGGCTGAAACCTCCTTAAAAGACTTGGAAAGACTTAGAAAAATAAATTTAAAAAGAAAGCTACTCTGCTAAATTAGGCATGTGAATGTTCAGTGCATGAGCCTGACCTTTATAAAGTCGAACATATCATATCTAACGAGTTATTTGGTAAGCAAAGACCTGTTCCTGGTGCTTGTTATAATTTCATGCACTCCTCTTCTGGTTATAACAGAGTGGCTAGGATGTGTTCTATGAGTAGATGACAAAGCACTTTTGTAAGTCGCTCTGGATAAGAGCGTCGGCCAAATGCTGTAAATGTAGCTGTAGATGGTGGTCACGAGCATCACCAAGGAGATACGCGTGCCAAAACGGCTCTGAGAAAGGCTGAGCCTGGTCCTGTTATAGCCATGGTTCTTTTAGCCAACGCTGGGGTACAGAGTACTGTGGCAGGTCCTGATCCATTGATCAGGTTTCCAGTCCATGATTTTGGATTTGCTCAAGCTGTCGATCCATAAACCTCAGACATCCGGAGGCAGTAGAACGTTCATTATCTCACTGAGCTGCGCTGGAAAGTGAAGAAAGCACCAGAGAGGGTTGGGATATACTGAAGTACATGAGGAGTAGCTGTGGGTCACAGGCTGGACAGCAATGAATTAGGACATACGTCCATCTCTGATCACACACACACACACACACACACACACACACACACATATAACAACTATAAACTGAATATATTGAATTTTCAGAATTATTGGGATACTGAAAGAACTACAGTACCTTTGTCTATTTCTAGCTTTGTTATCAAGTATTCTGTTTAATAATATCTATGCAGCTTATATCTACATTTGCTGCAGAGAGGTTCTGTGAATATCTGTCAGTACAAGCCCGAGATTCAACGTGAAATATGCTATTCATCCATTTTTGCATTGTTGTGTGCCCTGAGCTCAAGACATCCTTCAGATGTTCAAATCCATGCCCAGGCTCGTGCCCACACGTACGCTCTATTACGCCACAACACCCGCCTGGTCGCCATGGCAGCCCCAGCTTTCTCTCACAGAGGATTCTTTCAACAATAACTCGTTGAGTCAGGACCAGTCATTACAGAACATGAGCCTAAAACATTTGAAAAGAGCCAGAGGTAGACCTCTCAAAAAACGGACTAAGTGACCGAAAGGCATTCTGCCTACCTGCAACCTTTCAGAAATATGGGACCTCCGTTCAGACATCCAAAGAGATTACAGTGGTATCTGAAACGTTACCACAAAATGCTGAAGATCTCAATAATCTGTTTAATAACCAAACCATGTACAAACGTATTCTCCTACTGAGATTCAGATAGACCAGTATTGCATTGAGAGGACATCAGAACAAAATCACATGCTCATTTGTAGCTCCATTACCAGCATACACTCAAAACAATCACCATGGAGACGCTGCCAGTCCGCCACCGGACCAACTCTCTACACTCCAATGACGACTATGAAGTATGCTGACTCCAGTGATGAGCAGTCCCTTGACCCTGCATATTTTATATGTTTTAGCCCTTAATAATGTGTTTATCTGAAAGTCATAAATGATAAGATGTTATTTGCAGTTTAATACTGTTCATTGTGAATCTGAGATTAAATGCTTATTGCAGTGGAACTACAATAACTGTGTTTTTTAATGGCAGATGTAAATGGGATTTGATGCTGGATGAATCTCTGTGTTATAGTGTTACATCTTCACATAACATTCTGGCTTCACGCACATGTTCTCCACACAAACAAACCCTCTTATACTCTGCTGTTACGCCTCTCAATGTATTTATGGACACCACGTTATGCAAATGAGTGGATCCAAATCTTACCAGCAGAAACTGCCATTATGCATTTTGCTTTGTTAGTGTTTATGTGTGCACATGTGTGTGTGTGTGAGAAAGAGTGAGGGTGAGACTAACATACACACACAAAACACAACTACAAAATATAACACTAAATAGCGAAGGACACTTAGTGACTCAGTGAAGAAGTGGAAGTTTATTTCTTCACCTGGGTGCCAGCACAGAGAAGAGTCTTGTTGCAGGTCTTCTGTGTGTCTTGAGGGATGGTGGATCAGGTGGAGCAGTACTAGAAACTGGAAGGCAGCGTACTGCAGAACAGAGTTTGATTCGAGCCTTTATGGATGTGGGAGCGGGTCCAGCTACAGCTTTACAGGCGAGCGTCAGCGTTTTAAATCTGGCGTGAGCCGCTACAGGGAGTCGAAGGAGTGAACGCAGCAGTGGGGTGACGTGGGATCTCTTCAGGAGGTTGAAAACAATGGATGAGTTGTAGCGGTCTGATGGCACAGAAGGAAGGCCTGCCAGGAGCGAGTTACAGAAGCGCAATCTCGAGATGACAAGACAGTAAACAAGCACATGAGAGGCTTTTGTGGAGAGAAATGGTCTGATACCGTTTGTGCTAGCATGTGAATAGTATGTGAGACAGTATATATGTGTGTGTGTTAGACATATTATTATTATTATTATTATTATTATTATTATTTTAAAATCCAATCGTTTGGTATAACAGTGTAGTTTATACGGTCTAAATATTTGAGCCTTAGCTGACAGTCAGCTCATGTAAACAACTTGCGTGTAAGCTCCGGCAGGTGGCAGTATTAGGTTTCCGGACACATCGAACTGCTTTTGATAGAACGAAAAAGAGCGTGCACCGGATATCCTTCAGCCTTGCATTGTGGGATTAAGTCCGGAGCTCGCGAGTGTGGACGTGAATATAATGGCCGTAATGAATTAGCTGCGGCTTGGCGGCGCAGGACCCGCAGCTCGGTGCACGCAGAGCTGTTGCTAAGCGCGTGTAGTCGCGAGATAACGTCAGAACGTGCCCGGCGACGCGTCTTAGACATGCGCTCCATCACGCACGAGCCCGACCTTAGACGTGCTGTGATCCGCGCGAAGCAGAGCGGCTAGCCGTGCGTTTCAAGTCACGAAGCCACCTTACTGTCACCTTACTCTCACCTTACTCTCACCTTACTGCCACTCCGCCTCTTCAGCAGGAGCACCGCCTCGCGCCGGCGCGACCGAGGCTCGCGGCGGACCTAGGTGGCGCGTGCGCCGTCGCGTCGTCTGGTGTTGGGGTCCGGAAACTCCGGCAAAGACCCCCCGATGGCGTCCTCGTCTGGGAACGACGACGACCTCACCATCCCGAGGGCGGCGATCAACAAGATGATCAAAGAGACGCTGCCCAACGTGCGCGTGGCCAACGACGCCAGGGAGCTCGTGGTCAACTGTTGCACGGAGTTCATCCACCTCATCTCGTCGGAGGCAAACGAAATATGCAACAAGTCGGAAAAGAAGACCATCTCCCCAGAGCATGTGATAAACGGTGAGCGCGTGTGCGTGCACTGCTCATCCCCTTCACGCGCTCGAGTAGGTCACCTCAACACACACACGAGGACCACTTCACCACATACAGTGGCAGTGGAAAACTACATGAAGTGAGCACCTCCAGTGAACCTGGGCTGTGAAATGCAGGCTTGCGTCCCCTTGCAATTTGAAGATGAACTTTTTGATGAGTTCCATCTCCATCCAGTCTACTGGTGTACTGCTCAGCGCCGTGCTGGTAACCCCTGTGCACTGCGTGGCGCACCACATAGTTCTCCAGCTTTGGTTTGCCTAACCTGACGCTTGCGTGAGATTCGAACCCATTGTTGACTTTGCATGTGTGTTTGGACAATAACGAAAGAGAAGTTCCCATAGAGCTGGTGTGCAAATCTGGATGGCTAGGGCAGATCGAGCCCTTGTTGGAGCACCTTGTCACGCCTGACTCAGGGATAAAGGCAGGCTTTAAAAGCTGTAGGGCCCAAACCTAGAGGACTGATTTTAATTTATTTCAAGACAACACACAAGTGACGCCTGTGTCCACGGATCCTCTGAGCTTACCAGCGTTGCATTTGTTTATTGTGACGTGATGGGTGACTGTTAATGGAGTTCCTTGTGCTTGTTTTCCTGCAATGCACCTAATTTAAAAACGTCACCTGTAACCCTTCTGATGAGTGCTATGTGTTTCGAATGAAAATTCACTAGTTTGACCGGTTCAGGGGTCTCTCTCTAAATGCAATTAGTTTGATGACAACTCCGTTGGAGAACTTGTGAACAAGGATACAATGGCTGTTCCAGTAGACCCCCTTAGAAACATTGTATCATGTAAAAGATTTGACCTTAAATACAGATGAAAGGATAACCGTGTTTGCATCTCATCCTGGGTTCATACACGTTGCTGTTGGGTGGTATAAATTAGAAAAACCCCCAATGACTTATTCTTTTGTCTGTCTGTCTGTTTTTAAGCACTGGAAAGCCTCGGCTTTGGGTCGTATATAGCAGAAGTGAAGGACGTTTTGCAGGAATGTAAAACGGTTGCGCTGAAACGGAGAAAGGCAAGCTCACGCCTGGAAAACCTCGGCATCCCTGAGGAAGAACTCCTCCGTCAGCAGCAAGAGCTCTTCGCCAAGGTAACGCTCATGAAAGGCTCTCTGCCTGATGGGCAAACTGGGAAAACGTCCAGAACCAGTTTTTAGCTGTTGCAGACGTGTTTCTCTTTATCCCCCTCTACTTCGGATTTTTTTCTGTCAAACGTGGTTTTAAGAGACTCGTCTGTATTGTCCCTGACGTGCTCTATGTGAGAATAATCTGCAGTGTTGACCAGAGTCATGCGCTGTCTGCACAATTATTAGGCAAGTTGTATTTTTGAGGATTCATTTTATTGTTGAACATCTGCAGTGTTTTCAGTCAATCCAAAATGTTTAAACCTCAAGCCTGAATATTTAGGAAAGTAAAAGTGAGGTTGTGTCTTTCTTAGGAGAATATCTGTGTGCATAATTATAGGGCAACTATTAGTGTGCAGAATTATTATGTAACTACATAAAACACAGAAATTTTCCCCATCTCACTTGTTTATTTTCATCTGTTAAAGTGAGATTAATAAGAAAACAACTCAAAATGTACAAATAAACATTTGATATTTCCCCCACAAAAAAGTGATCAGATAAGCCATCCTTCTTTACAATAAGTCATAAGCCTCCATTCATGGAGTCCGTCAGTTTCTTAATCTGTTGACAATCAACTTTTTGTGCAGATGCAGCCTCACCCTCCCAGACAGAGCTGTACAGTTTTCCTTCACAGTAAATCTCCCGTTTAAGAAGTTCTCAATTGGGTTTAGGTTGGGTGAGGAAGGGGGCCATGTCATTATTCTTTCATCTTTTGAGGCCTGTACAGACTTTTTCCTGTACCACTGCTTGAAGAAAGCGTCTTCAACTCCCAAACCTACTCCCAGTTGTTAGATTTTGAGTCCATCTTCAACCTGAAAAGGTCCAACTAGCTCATCTTTACTAATACCAGCCCACAGCAGTACCCCACCTCTACCTTGCTGGCAAAGTGGAGCTCTGTGCCGTTACCGATCCTGCCACGGGCCCGTCCACCTGGTCCGTGAAGAGTCACTTGCGTCTCATCAGTCCATAAAACCTTTTGAAAAATCTGTCTTCAGATATTTCTTGGCTCCGTCTTGACGTGTCACCTCATGTGTCTTGTTCAGTGGTGGTGGGGTTTCAGCCTTCCATACCTTGGCCTTGTCTCTGAGTACTGAACACCTTGTACTCCTGGGCACTCCAGGTAGGTTGCAGGTCTGGATGACAGCACTGGAGGATAACGGGTTCCTGGTCACTTCACATTTGGCAGTTAATATGCATCTTTTTTTCTCAACACGTTTCTTGGGACCCTGTTGATTATTTGCAACAAAGGGTTTGATGGTTCTGTGATCACGCCCCAATGTGTTGGCATCCCTTTACAATTTTTTTGCATCACTTTTTTACAATTTTTTGACTTTTCAGAGTCAGTTAAATCTGTTTTTGGCCCATTTTGCCTAAACAAAAGAAGCTGCCTAATAATTCTCCAGACCTTGATATAGGGCGGTGATCTCGTTATGCCACACTCTCCCTCATTACACAAATACACATCACCTGATATGCTTAAATCCAATAAGCATTCAAGTTTATACAGCTTGGAACTGGAAAATATGGTTAAAAATGATATGGTCAAAATACTCTCTTGCCTAATAATTGTGCACACAGTGTAGTGATGTAGAGTTTATCCCTGCTGCACCTCAGAATTATGAGGTCATTCTCGAGCCACCCATGATTTGAGTCAGATATGTTGATGCAAGGAAAACACCCCCATAAGCAGTGGGGAGAGGATATGAGAACTGTACTTTACACAGTGTACAAAATGGTATGCTGTTGAAACAGGCAGTTTTCACATTACGGAAGTCAGACTCTGATGGTCATTGGTCCTTAGCCTGTGGTCTGGTTCCACACGGTGTACAGTTCTGTTGAACTGCGGTACGTTTGGGTACCGTAATCAAGAAGTTTCCAAATGTGAACCTCTAGCAAATCCAACACAACCTCAAACCCCATCCCCTCACTTCTAGATCTGTGTTATACCCCCACACATCTAATTGTCTGCCATTATCAGTAGTGGTCAACAAAGTTTCTATATTCTTAGATTTGAGAGCAGCATAAAGTTCTAGGTCCTAAACAGAGCTATGAGCCGTGCAGGTAGTTCCCCGAGAACGTCCCCCCCGGGTCGGTCTTGGCGCTGTGCTTGCCCATTCTTCTGCTCTGTGGCGTGGCGCATACAGCACCCTGTGGCTTGTGTCTCCCGCAGGCCCGACAGCAGCAGGCGGAGCTCGCGCAGCAGGAGTGGCTGCAGATGCAGCAGGCAGCCCAGCAGGCACAATTGGCAGCGGCTGCAGCGTCTGCCGGCTCCGCCCACCAGGCCGGCTCTGCCCAGGAGGAGGAGGAAGAGGACGACATGTGACGCCGTTCACAGACGGAAGACGTTTTCTCTCTGTTGACTTTTTTTTTTTTTTGTCTGTCATGTTTTTCCCCCTCCCATATGGTTAGCCTTTTCTTCTCTTTCTTTTTTGTTCCAGTCTGTTTTTATTTCAAGGGCGTGTTTTGATTTTTCCACTCCATCAGAGCTGTTCCGTTCCAAGGCGCCGTAGTGTGTGTGCATCGTAATTTGGGGGCAACGAGTCATATTGTGTTTAGTAGCATGAGCTGCGTTGTGTTGACTTGCTCATGTGTGTATGCAGGAGTGAGCGTGGGAGCACTGGGATGGGGCTCCTGTTTTAGGTGAACTAGAGTTCTTGCTCGCATTTTGTTTTTGTAAAATAGTTACAAAAATGTGTTTTTCTCTTTTTTTGGCAAAGTGATTTTTACAGTAATGTTTCTTTCATCTTCCTCTGTACGTTATGCAGAGTGCTGATCTGGAAAACAATGTAATATAGGATTTTTCTTTTTGTTTAATTTTAGGTTAAGAATACAGTATACGTAGAATGCAGCTAGTGTCTGGCCTGTGTTCAGAACAGTATTGAAATGAAAACCATTACAAACTAACATCTGTCTCTTTAGTACCAAAGACAGAAAAGACACTTAAGTCACCAGATAGTCTTAAGAAATCTCCTGTTTTTCACCATCTCTGCTGAATGAAAGGCTCTGGTCTGAACAGTACTCGAGTCACTGTAAGTGTGTTAATGGCAAATATCGCATTGTAAAATGTTTTCACATCAGAACGGATGCCTTCCCATCCATTTTTTCTGGTGCAGTGTGTTGGTTGCATTGTGAATGCGTGGTGAATTATCTTGTGACGACTGGTACGTTTTAGGTGTGTGTTCACATGCCTTTGCAGAAGCTGTAAGCTGTATTCTCTAAGCAATAAAATTCAACATGTTTTATAGTCAGAGCCCTCAGAATGCAGTTTTTTTCTTTAATTTGCTCGTGTTTGGTAATTGATTATATTTAGGTTTTAGCATGATAAAGTTTAACCCAGGTCAAATCAAGTCAAATTTATTTTAAAAGCACATTTAAGATCAGCAACAGTTCATCAAGATGCTGTACTGTAGACCAGCAGTAGTGGGATCTAAAGTGAGTTTTGGTACCAGAATTAGAGCAGCAAATATTGACTAGATGCCCGAGAGTAAAATCTACACTGATCGGGCCTCGCTGATAGATGGCGATGTGGCGGTCGACTGTGACGGGCTTCGCCGATAGATGGCGCTGTGGCGGCTCGCAACGAGGAAACCGGAGCCACTCGGACTCCGGTCCTCCAGCGTTCCCGACGCTCCGCGCACAGAAGTGAAAGGTCGCCTCTCCCGTTCCCCCGCCGGAGCAGACGAGCTCGGCTGGCCCCGGACACACAGCCCGGTCCCCCGCCGCCCACAGCGGCTCTAAATCGCCTGGAAAACCGAAAGCAGCTTCGCCTCGATCCCGGAGAGCAGTCGGTAACGTGCGTTTCAGCGGGTCGTTCCTCCCCGTCCGTCCTGGGCAGGTCAGTATATGTCTATATATTATATCTATATATTATTACTTGGCGCGTGCGCGCGTGTGTGTGTCTGTCTGTGTGTGTGTGTGTGTGTGTGTGTGTGTGTGTGTATGGGCAGGTGAGTGGTAGTTGTGTGTGTATACATCTACATATTAATACTGGACTGTAATATTTATAACATGTCGCTAGCTGACTGATGAAGGTGTGTGGGATATTTGGCACTACGCCCCTGTTTCAAGTTTTCAGTTTGGTTGTTTGCCGTCGCTATCTGCGATTTTGTTGAAATGTACATTTAGCTGACCAGATGATGGTGTCGTCAACATAAAGATTTAGTTAAAAGTATCATTAATATTTAGAAAACTCTGAAAAGTGATCGCTCCAGGGTGGTAAGCATGGTTTCTGGGGTGTGTTGTTTGTCTTAACGTTTCATTTGAAGTGTCAGGCGGAGTTGGATCATGTCGCCTAAAAAGTGAATGTGTAATAAATGTAGTACCTTCTTAGTGTTTCCCAGCGAAGTTGGGACAAAACTCAGGTACGATCATGTGAAATGACTCACCCCTGTACTGATGTGTGGACTAAAAATAAGTGTCAGGGCAATTAATCATGCAGTCAGTGAATCAGTCAATCTGTTTGTTTTTGAACATATATACGTATCATTTCAGATGTATCTAATGAGGTCGTATAATGAAGAGGGTTTGGTAATTAGTGCTGCATATGCCGCCTGCCTTTTGGCTGCTGGAATGTTGCAGTGTGGTTTAGGCAAATGAATTCTCAGGTAGTTGCTGTAGAAGAAAATAAGGTGAGGTTTATTAAGGACTAGTACTAATAGTCAGTACCTTGTATATTTAGTTCTTAGATATCCATCTACTTTTTCTTATACTGTAAAAAACTAAACTAAAATAAAGTGTAGCATTGTCTTATCAAGAGATTGCTTTTTTTTGTATGGTACAGGTGTGAAAAGAAATGTTACATGCCAGATACGTCTACCTGTTGTGACTGATGCCATCATCCATCATGTGGCTGCGAGATGTCAGTATAGTTGGAGTTGACTGTATCCGCTGTGCTTGTGCCAAATACTTACGGGAGTCCAGCTCCAGCCGACACATTCCTGGAATATGCAAATGTAGAATTACAGGTGTGGTGTGAACATAAACACTTCCTTCCAAAGGTTTGGAGACACCTAGTGTTTTTTTTTGTTTGTTTGTTTTTTTAATGAGTTCATGAATGAGCATTGTATTTTTGTTAGCATGCAATGACTTAATATTTTTAAACTCAACCAGGTTTATTTTTGTATCTTTTTAGCTTTGCTGTCTTTCTGGAATCACACTTCTCCAAGAAATAATTGATGCCTGTAATTTCTTGCATGTATTAGCTAGCTGTTCACTGGACTGACCTGCTGTCTCGGGTATGCAGGAGTTTTCACTGAGCCATGCTGCAGTTTACCAGTTCAGCAGCAGGTCAAATGATGCCCAAATCAGACTGGAGACACACATGCTGCTTTGGGTCTAGAGGTCGAGCTGGGGACGACCTGTCACCTTCCTCGACCTCTGTGTTTGCTCACTGTAGTCTCATCAGCTCTGCAATAAAAATAATAAGAAAAAAAACAAAGCTATACTTGACTTTATGCTATTTTGCCTATCTGTTCAATTGCTGCTGTGGTCTTCACTGGGCTGCTGTTTGTGTGTATGAGTTTATTCATACAGATATTGCGCAGATGTATTGGAAGGCATTATTTCCTGGAAGCTGTGCATGTGCCTTGACTCCGAACCACAGAATCTGAGCAAAGTCTGTGTTGTTCAGAAGTGTCCATCATCTTGGCTAACAGGCAGGTGGTCCTTAGCAGCCTGGGTTGCAGTAAACTCCACAGTTACATCTCTTAAATCGATTGGTCAGCTAGCTCGGTGGATCTGGAGGTTTAACTACATATCAACTACATACCATCTACACATTAGCCATCTGGACAACACATAGTCTATGCGTCGTTTAGTTAGCAAGCTAATAAAACACAGTTATCCATGGTTTAAGTGCATTGCATGATGGGCAAGCTCCATTTTAAATGGCTTTTTCAGTGCAGAGTTTCTGGCAGTATTGCCTAAATAAAAAACCCTGTGACTGACATCACTGTGTACTGCATAATCCACAGTTTGTGAAGCCCAGCCCTGCTTCTCACAGTAGGGAACAGGCTCTGACCCAAAAACAAGATTTTTTGCCACTAAGGCTGGATATATATATTTGTAGTCCAGTTCCCCTGACGAGAATGTTGCATTATTACATTTTAGTCCTGGTTCTATTACCATTCACATGGACACATTTGCTATGGAGCCAAAAGGCATGAACAAAAGTTATGAGTATGGTCACATCCTGACTGAATAGCTTGTATGACCTATATTTTGTGAGATTAATTACGATGGTCAGTCGAACTAGAACAGTGCTCTCTGCTGAGATAAACACACTGGTGGGACAGCAGAATATGTCGCTGCAGCAAAACAGGGTGAGGAATTCTTCTGCTGCCATCTGAATATGTGAGCATTTTATGTTTTTTCCTATATGTGCAAGTTACCTCCTCACTGCTCCACGTTTGCACTACCACGGTCTTTGCGGTTGCACCTTGTGACGTCACATCTTGAGTTCGGTCCCGTTGGTGCCTCGGGCCCGTACTGTGTTCACACTTCCAAACGAACCACGCCAGAGGTAGGCTGCAAGCAGGAAGAGACTCATCTGCTCGAGGGGTCTTGGTCCGCGTATTTGGTGCACACCAGAGTTGGAAAGGCACCAGGGTTTGTTTTCATTGAACCTGAACACACCCCAAGTGTCTAGAGAAGATTAAAAACTGATGAATGTTTTTTGACCATGTTGCTCTCCTGCAGTGTCTGTGTGCCCCCTCTTTTTAAAACTTTAAATTTGTACAGCTTTCACTGTTAGGATCTCGTGACTTGTAAAGGAATGAAGGTGTCCATTGCAATAGACTAGCCTATAACTGACTCCCTGTTACAGTCTTGATTGTGTGAGTGTGTTTTGGTTCATATGCTCCAAGGAGTGCTCAACGTTTACTTAAGGAAGGTTTGGTGAACCTGTTGGCTGGTCAACAGATGCTATTGGTCCACAGTCACCTGTAGAATGGAGGTTATCTTAACTAGCAAATGTGGTTTATCAGTCTGGCTCTGTCCCACACACACCACACCCCTGTGGTACATGGCTATGTTTACCACTGCCTGAAACCTGAGCACCACCAGACTAAGCTACAGAAAGGTGGTTTCATTTATGGAAAATTGTTTTCTTCACGAACGGCATAAGTTCTGTGACTGGAAAAGGTGTCGATGCAGTGTTCAGCGTTTCTTTGGCCCTGTTCTTTTGTTTCCCACTCCTGTTCTTTCCTGAAGGGGAGTTCAGAGGTCACAGGATTCTGGTGAGCTAACATTGACTGCCGCTTTACGTACGGTTCTAGCTGCTTTCGGTAAGTTTAGATCTGTCCTCACACTCTCAAGCTAAACCACAGAGCCGGAGGGGGAGGGTTCAGTGCAGTTGGTCATTTCTCTGCTCTAACACACCCACTGCAACTTGAGTGGTTGTGTAATGTTTTTTGTTTTTCTTAAAAATATATTTATCTTTTTTAAACTCAAGTTCTATAGATGTGAAACCATGCCAGTTGTTTGTTGGGAGTTGTTTGTCTGGTTTAGATGTTCGGTTCAGGTTGGTCACTGTAGATATAAACAAGTGTTTTGCGTAACAAAAAGCAGACACTATATTGGGACCATGACACAATACTGACCAGAAACACTATATACACAGATACAGCCAGTTTACTCAGGTTGTGCCACATTAGTCTTCCAGTGTTGTGCTTGTGGGACTGAAGGTGATGGGCAGTTCCTAATGAGATGAAGATGAGCAAACACCTTGTTTATTTACTTGTTTATTTATTTATTTTGTTTGCCTTGTTGTTACATTGTAGTGTAGCATAGACCCACACCCCCTTCCACGCAAGCTCCTCCCCCCTGTGGCTCAGAGGCTCTGGTGCTGTTGGCATGCATGACCCCGCCCTAACCCTGCCCTGACCTTACCCTGACCCCGCTCCAGTTCCACCTCAACCCTGTGCCAGCCTCAGTATCTCCTTAGGGCTGCAACTTTTCACTTCAGGTGGAGAAAAAGCCCTTTTCTCGGTAGTTAAGAGTGAAACATTCATGCTAAGACTGGATCATAATGAGGACAGCCGTCAATACATATGTTAATGGGTGATTTTTTTTTTTTGTTGTTTTAGCAGGCTTTGTTTAAATAACGTGTTATTTACATGTAATTTATCCTTTTTTGATGGTGTCTTTATTGTATCAAGTGAAATGTAATCTTGAGTTCAGTTTTGGCTCTTTCCTGCCTGCCGTCTGTAAGTGGAGCTTTAGCCTGAGGTTCAGGGGCCACTACAGACAACTTTACAGCTCACTAACTACAGTAGGGGTGTCTGTCTGTCTGTGTTGTGCTGTTTCTTTTTCTGTCTCTCTGTCTCAGGCTCTTTGTCTCTTACTGTCCTTCTTTTGTCTCCGTTTCTCTCTCTGTTGCTGCATTTACTGTTGCTTGTTTTTCTCCCACTTCATTTGATTTACTGTCTGCATGTTTGTTTCTCCCCTCGCTCGCTCGCTCTCTCACTCTGACTCTCTCTCTCTCACTCTCACTCTCTCGCGCTCTCTCTCACACTCTCATATTGCCGTGCCCTTGTCTGGGTCTCTGTCCTTTATTTTATTTGCGTTCGGTGTCGCTGTCTTTCTGGTTGTCTTCTCTCTTGGTCTCTCTCTCTCTCTCTCTCTCTGTCCAACCCCCCCCCCCCACACACATTCTCAGACCAGCCCAGATGTGTCACTGCTGTGTGAAGGGTCACTCTCTTAGACTTTACTGAGCAGCCATGGAAAGTAATAATGTCCCGTTTTTAAAGACACAACAATATTGATAATGTTCAGGGTTGTTATTTATTATTCAAGTACATCTTACACTCATTCTCAGATTGTCTAGATATAACTGAGTCATTTTCACACTTCTGTCTCTAAAAGCAGAAGTGTGTGTCCTGCTTTATGGTTTGGGTGGACCCTGCATTTGTAGACTTTCTAAATGAACGATTGTGCCTGTTGACTTTTTTGTAGTGGTTAGTTTTAATAAGTCTAACAAGCATAATTGGTTTGTTTGTGACTTTAATTTCACTGGGCTGTTTTTCCAACTGAGTGGAATGTAGGTGTAATGTGCAGCTGTGTGTGTTTACATACATATATGTGTATGTCTGGGCAACTCTGTGGTAGTAGGTGAGATCTGCTGTTGATTAACTTATCATTATTTGCACTGCTGTGCAAAGGTACCTGAACGAAGCCATGGGTCATAGCTGCCCAATGGGAGGGTTGTGAGGGAGGGGCTTCTCCTGAAAAATCATGTTCATTGTTTGACAAAGTTTTTTAAACTAATCATCTTACTAGTGAGTAGAAGTGTGAGTTACTACTGAATGACTGCTAGAGGAATGTTGTATTGGCAGGGAATTTAATGAATAATTACTTAAATTAAGGTTTATTTAAAATAGCAGCTGCATCAATCACTTTAAAGGTAAAACGAACAAAGAAACAAACCCGCAAACAGGTCAAAATATCACCTCAACACCTTGATATTCAGCGGCCATTGTAACAGCATTTGCAAGGAAAGCGTCTATTGGTCACGGGGTCCGTATGTGGTCTGTGATTGGATAATTCAGTCTGCTTGGTCCGTTTGGGTGGGTATGCGTGTACCTTGTTTACCTTTTTTACCTTGTAATTTTTAAGCCATTGTAATGCTTCATGTTCTTTGTAATGTGTGTGTGGAAGTCGAGTGATCTCGGCTTCGAGGAAAGCGGACGTTGAAATGGGTGTGTAGTTTCCCCTTTTTTGCATAAGGTAACAGACGCTGTTGTTCATGTTACTGACTTTTCCACCTGGGAAAAATCCCCTCTTCAGGTGCCCGCGTATTCCCCCCAGTCGGGACGCCTCCTGGTAGGTGTGCTCTGTACCTGGGAGCACAGGTAACTGGTAGCTGTGGTCTCTGGAGGATGTAGAAGTGCTTTGCCCACGTTTTCCTCGATCCCACGGTTCGGAGTGAATGAAGCATGCAAATTTCAGAGTTCCTGGGATTTCCAAAACAACGCTCCGTCTCATAAGACCGGTACTGGTTTTGGGGGAACCGTTTCGATCTTCCTGCTCCCGGATTGCTGCTGTATTTACCCAGTAAAGTCACACTGACTTTGACACTTTGATGTTCCGGGACCTTTCTTCGGTACTCAGTATCCCGAGCCTCTGTTTTTTTAAAATGTATTTATGTATTTTTCTTCTATCGTGCCATCCCACGAAAACATTCGCTGCGTGTTCCCGTTTCTCTCCACCCCCCTCCCTCTCCCCCTCCCCCTCCCCCCGCTCTGTCTTGTGCTCCCCATTAAAAGGTTTATTTTTTATTTTATTTTATTTTTAGCGAGTTCTCTATAGTGATGTTGAAATCGGGGAAACATTGCGAAGCTTGCATTGTGCCATTCTGACTTATGCGTGTGAATCAGGGTCCCTGGTTGGTGCCGTATGCGTAAATGGGGTGTTTGATTGGCCCGCTGTGTGAACGAGGGTCAGTGATTGGTGCGCCGTGTTCCACAGACTACACCCCCACTCCCGCGTAGCTCCTCCCACCTGGTACAAGTTTGCTGACTGTGGAGTGAAATGCCAGGGGGGTTGGAGTTCTCATTATGTGCACCCCCAGAGAGTTTCTTCCTTTAATTATTCGTTCGTTGGTCCCCGCCCACTCCCCCCCACAGCACTGTGCTAAGGCCCCAGTGGGTTTGAATCACAGAAGTCTCTGCGTTTGAAGGAATTCAGCGCCACCCTGCACCATGCGTGCTGCTCCTCCTTTCTCCGTTTCGGCTGGAGACATTAACCGTCATATGCTGTTCGCTGCACGACAGTTGAGAGTGCCGATTTCCAAATCGGGCGTAAGCTTTATTTCCCTTTAAGCGTCTCCGCTCTCCGTAGGAGTCGATCATGGCACAGGGTGATGTCTGTCTGTGGCGTTCAAGAAGCCAGCGATTCTCGCCCACAGCAGCCAGTTCTCCTGCCGGCTCGCTGATGGCTGGTAATTAGGCGTCGTAGCTGAAGAGCGGCACTCTGCATCGAGCATCTGGTGTCCCGACCTCGGCACACCCAGGCTGTTTGGACAAATCCAGGGGTCCGGTCCAACTCATGACATCCAGGACAGTTGCAGGTTGCTTGCAAGCACGGAGCCCGGGAGGTAATAAGATCAACACCTCAGCTGCCCCGAAGTTCTGGCCAGCACAGCTGTAATCTGGGTCTGGTGCGTGCGCTGGGAGCATGGGTGTGTTCGGAACTGATGCTGGCTCGTCTTCTCTGTCACAGCTGACTGACACACCCCCACACCCCCCACACCCCCGTCCTTTGCTTGGCGTGAGCGTGGAGGTCTTTAACTGTTCGTACTGTGAAAACCGGACAGTGCCAACCACGTCAGACGTGATGTGGCCTTTATCCGCAGTGGTTTCTCTCCTGGTACGTGTTTAATTTACAAACACTCTTCTTTGCTTTTGTGTTCTGTGATTTTTATTTGGATACCAGAGGTAACGAGTCGTTCAGCAGAGCCGAGGAGGACGAGCTGGACTTTGCCTGGATTTTATAACTTATTTTATTAAAGGGCTCTCTCTGTGTCTGTCTCTCTCGCTCTCTTTCTGTGCATGTCTTTCTCTCTCTCTTTGTGTGTCTGTGCCTCTCACTCTCTGTGTCTGTCTGTCTCTGAATCTCTCGATCTCTGTCTCTTTCTGTGTTTGTCTCTCTCTCTTGCTTGCTCTGTGTTTGTGTGTGTGTGTTTGTCTCTGTCTGTCTGTCTGACTGTTTCTGCTTTGTTGCCTAGCAATTTATAAACCCCGATGTGGCTCTAGTTCCTGTCGTGGGTCACTTAGTATGGTCAGTGCTTCACACACTCAGTCTTGCAATACTGTCCGTGTGGGGTTTTATTTCACTCACATGTGTGCCAAACACCTAATACTGATCTTACTTTTGGTAAACCAACAAAAATCATTTAATTCCATTAGTCAATAAAAATGTTTTGTGGGAAAGTAACCCCCTAGGTCTCATATGGTGATGAATACACCCCCCCCCCCCCAACACGCACACAGGTTCTTGCTGTCGCCCAAAGCAGAGCTCCGTTGCTGTGACAACTCCACGTCAGTGAGCTCAGCTGTTGTTGTAGAGACACGTTTTAGGTCCACACGTCTGCTCACTGGTGTTGCACAAAGAGGAGCCTTTAGCTGGGTTAGTCGCGTGCTGCACATGCACATGTGCTGAGACTCGAAACATGACGCATGTAGGCGCTTGTGGATGATATCTGTGTTATGTCCAACTCCACCCTACAGCTGCTCTGGTCTTACATAAGCAAGCTCTGGGCAGCTTCCTGTGCGTTGCCTGGCAATGCTCAAGCACCCCCTGACTCCGCATCCGAGCGCCTGGAAGGAGTTTGACGTTGTCGTGGTGATGTGAGTGAGCATGTGTGGGGCATCCAGGTGGGACAATGTTGGGGTTAAGGATGGACGGGATGGGATGGGCAGTGGACCTTGCATCCTGTCCAATCACATCCCAGCTCCAGACACATGCAGGAAGAGTACGAACCCTAAAGTTAAACTGACCTTAAGGAGCCTGTGTGTGTGTGTGTGTGTGTGTGTGTGTGTGTGTGTGTGTGTGGGGTGCCTGGGTTAATCTGATGAGACTCGAGGTTGAACTGGTTAGACTGGATTGCGGTTCATGGGACGAGGCCTCAGCTCCACTCTAAACCCTGTCTTCAGCAGCTAGGCCTGATCGTCACCCATCCCTCCTGCTGAGCACATGCTGATCACATGATCAGTGCGCACGGACTGGCTCTGTGGCCTCGGGGGAGACAGAATGTGGAAAATCATCTGTATCTGATGTTTGTGAATATAACTTCTGTAAATTAGAGAATTATTTCCGGCTGTGTCCGAGGCTTCTGACCCCATAGTAATTTTTACCTATGGCTGGGTCCTTTTGGTGATAGAACAAATGAGAGCTGCTTGGATTATTCATCCTTCAATTCTCTCCACCCACCTGCGGGCTTGTTCATTTGCTTGTGAGGGAACACTGCACTCTAGTGGAGATAAACCAGCACTGCATCGACATCTAAAAGGGGCGACTCGATCGCTTGATTTGAAACGAACAGGAGAAACATTGTTTTTTTCCTCAGAAACAACAAAAACACAGTAGTCACCGAGTAGGTAATTAGGAGCTCATTTCCTGCAGAGGTGAGGTTTAAGGGGAAGTGAGGTCGTATCTGCCCCTTGACCCAGATACTGCGCCTGTGTGGATCAAACACGTCTCTCTCTCGCACGGAGAGCGGGGCCACCCGCCGCCTTCAAGGTATGAAAGGAAAAGCCTCCGGGGAGGGGAGTCAGGAGGATATGGAAAGTAATGACTTAGCTCGCGCTCTCTCTCTCTCTCTCTCTCTCTCTCTCTCTCTCTCTGTTTGCTCATTCTATCTTTTATTTTCCCTTTTCTTTGCTGATTATTTTTTCCTTGTCATTTTTTCATTCACTATTATTATCTGTATCTAAATAGATCATTCTGACCATGGACATGGATCAGTCATGTGACCATAAACATGGATCAGTAGAATCAAAAACATTTTTGGCGTCACTTATTTGATTATTCTGACCACAAATCCTGAATTCATTGCGAAATTGCAGTACAGACTTTGTCCACCAGATGGCGGACAAGTTAACTTGGTCTCTGGTTTGGTAGCAAATCGCACTGCACGTGCATCTTCAGCAAACAAAGAAATAGCAGACTCGGACTGTGCAGTCACGTCTAGCTATAACCAATGTTTGATACCAAGTATATTAATTACTATATTGTGTAATAGTTTTCATGTGATTTAAACAGCGTGTTGATTTTTTAAAACAGTGTCTTAATGTCGCGCTTTTGCAATGTACAAAGTGAGAAGAGTTGTAGTTGTTAAAGTCGATGCTTGTTGGGCTGTAAGTGTGTCCACGTTATTGTACAGATATTTACAGATACTTTGCAAGATGAACCGGTGGTGTAGGATTCATTTCAGGGGGGTTGGGGCAGGGGTCCTAGCTCACACCACCCAATCTAACACATTATATAAGTAACGTGAGCAAGAATTATTGGGGTGGACATGTCCCCCGTCCCCTTGAAAACTATACCTGTATGACGAAATGATGTGACGTTGGGCACTTGCATGGGACTGTTGTTGTTGATGTTGTTGTCTGTTGTTGTTGTTCTCTGTTGTCTTTTTCCTCAGCCTGACTGAGGGGTGAAGCAAGCCTTGATTATCTGCTGCAGAGTACAGCCTTGTGTTTGTCTGTCTCTGTCTGTGAGTGAGTGCACGCAAGAATGTGCTACAGACACATTTCTCCTGGTTCTCAGAGATATGTGTGTTGGAGAGAGAGAAAAATCCTTTGTTCAGAACTACAAATGTGCTGAGCTAGAGGAATGTTTTTGTGTGTGTGTGTGTGCGTGCATGCGTGTGTGGGAAAGACCCTTCAGCACACCCGTCTCTACAGGTGACATGACAGGTGTGCGTATGAGGGACATGGAGACCCAAACAGTGCAGTGACCTTGTATTTGGAAGGCTTCTGCTTGCGGGGGGTGGACTCATCCACACTGCCATTCCTTCTCTTGCACGGTGCTCCGTTTGTTCCAGACGGAACATCCCTGCTGTCTCTCAGAGAGCTGGGTCTGAGGCCCATGTCCCCACCCCCACAACCCCGCCCTCTGACTGGCTGCAAGGAATGCCAGCGTGGAATGTGGAATGCGGAACACGGAACGCCATGCAGTGTGCCAGTGTCTGCTGGTATCTGGGTGGAAGCTCTTGCATGCAAGAGCTGGCTTTCACCTCTGCTGGAGGAAAGACACACACACACACACACACATACATACATACATACATACATACATATACACACACATACATACATACATATACACACACACACACTCGCGCGCACACACACACACACACATATATATACACACGCACGCACACACACACATATATACACACGCGCACACGCGCACACACATATATACACACGCGCACACACACACACGCACATACGCACATACACGCACGCACACACACACACACTCACACACACGTGTAGGGGGCAGACCCATTCCTCCCTGCTGAGTACTGAGCACAGAGGCTGTGAGTTTGGATGCAGCCCTGTCCACGCAGCCCTTTGCGCTTTGACCTTGGTACTGATGTTGCGCAATGTGAGCCAGGCCCGGGCCAACAAGAACACCCGCGACTGGCTTCCACCAGGTGGCAACGTAGGGGATCTTATCAAACCTGAGAGACCTGCTGTCCAGCATGTGTTGTGCACGAGTGGGTGGATGCGTTTCTCTGTGTATGCATGCGCATGGGTACGTGTATGTGTGCATGTGTCTGGGCATGCGTGCATCTGCACCTGTGACGGAGAGAGCACATGCATGTTTGCGTGTTATATTCCCCTGAAGGCGTCTCTGTCAGCCTCAGCAGGGCGTGGAATGGCCCGCGAGCCCTGTGTCGTCTGGTTATTACTCTCGTTTGCATGTTTGTCTTCCTGTTTTATTACCCTATGTCCATATTTGGGCATTTCCTCTTGGACAGGGATCACTTGCAACTGACCTGCTTCCTGCTGTCACCCACACACACACACACACACAAGGAGCTGGCCCCACATTGTAGACAGGCGTGCCCTGAGTGGAAGTGATGTCATGGTCCTTTGTAGCCCAGTTCTCTTTGATGTAGGCCAGTGTGGCTGGTGCCGTGTACAGTGAGAGGAAGTGCTCCATTTGGCTTTGGGATTCTCTCCCTTTGTCTTGTTGGCACAGGCTGCTTTGTGGTTGCTTATTAGGAACTTCCTAGTGTGTGTGTGTGTGTGTGTGTGTGCGTGCATGTGTGTGCGTGTGTGTGCATGCATGTAATATCAGGCATAGTGAGGTTGAACGTGCCATGTGCCTGTCTGGTGTTCCAGAGGCTTCGGCTCCTCCTCCCTGCAGACGCACCCGTCCTGTCCTGGATTGCCCTCTGCCAGGGTGTGAGCGCAGGGCAGTGAGCCCTGTGCTCCCCACGGGGGAAGATACGCAGCTCAAGTGTGTCTCCACAGCTACCATATCTGCTATAGTCGATCTGCTCCACTGCTTAGACACAGACCCCCTAACCCCCCCCCCGCCGCCCCCAGTAGTGGTTTACTCCCTCTCATGGGGGTGATTTTGTTTGGTGGTTCTGTTTCTGCTAACGGGGGGGTGCAGAGTGTGTGCACACTGCTGATAATGGGACTTGAGGACACTGTTGTGTCCTCAGTGATATATTGGTCTCCACATGTCGGAGAATGTAGAGCCTCACCCTGACCTCCTGCGGTTGTCCCATGTGCCCTGGCTGTCCCACGCCGGTGTTTTCAGACTGCTCTGTCCACTGTAGTTGGACACATTTCATTGTAGGATTTGTGTGGTGTTGCAGTGGTGTGGTATAAGATTTGGGCGGCGCTGCAGTATTTCCTGTAGCTTTTGGGTGGCGCTGCAATATTTTCTGTAGTATTTGGGAGGCACTGCAGTCTGGTGGCTGTTCAGCTGTTCTAACATGGTGCCTGTGTGCTGAGATTGACCTCAGGCTGTGTGCTCTACTTAATGTCAGTAATACAACAGCAGTATTATGGATGTGGGAGTTTATCCTTTTCATGTTTGACATCCCCCCCAGTTACCTATTAAATGAATGAGCTCAGTCATTTTCACATGAACGTGCATGACTAACTACTCCAGAGGAGTGTTTGGGCTTTTTTTCTGTTGCAGTTCGGCTTAGAGAGAGCTGTTCCTTTAACAAGTCTGAATGATTAAACTTTTACTCTTCCTGATGAGCAAAGTGCAGGGGAGAAACGCAACTTGCGTTTCCTGCACAGAGCATATAGTCCGATCTTCCTCTGTGTGTCAGCTCTGCCGTGATTGGGTGTGCAAAGGCAATACGGTAGTTTGTAACCAATGGCAGGTTGGCTAGCTGTGGCCTGTCTGCGTGATACCTACACAGTAGGGCCCAAGTGTGCACATGTTGGCAAGTCTCCTGGGAACTTTAAATAGCAGTGTTGTGTTTCAAGAAGGACGTTCTCACAGCACAGTAGGACAACTTCGTTTCTAGCCCTTAGCTACAGCTGTGCATGTACATGCATGCGTGTGTTTGTGTGTGTGAGTGCATATAAGGTCTATGTCTAGACAAACACGATCCCTACTGCCGTTTCAGGCTTGGTGGATTTGCACAGTGAGCGTGTTCTGCTTGGACTACGGGATTATTGCACGAGTAAAGTGCCATAGTGCGAAGTCCAAGCCCCAGGCCTGCATCTCTTATGTAGGAGGAAGGAGGCGTGTGGAGACATTTTTGACATATTTCTGAGCACGCGTCTCTGCGTCTCCCTTCCCCATAATCCCTGTGTAAGTGGTTAGGAATCTGCGCATGGTTTCTCAGGGCTGTAAGACTGCTGCCCGCAGAACAACGGTGGGACTGCTGGCGGGACAGTGAGACAACCGTTGGCGCGGCGAGTGAGAGAGGGGGTCGGGCCTGACGTGGCGTCGCTGGAAAAGCCTCTCCCACCCACGTCCGTTGAATGCCTGGAATGCCGACGGCCTTCCTAACGGAGCGCACGCCACTTTGCCGAGCGTTTGAAGCCAAATCCCCTCAGCAGACGGAGGAAAAAGAAACATTCACCCGCCCGAAATAGCTTTTAATCGGCAGGTCAGCGACAGTCTGGGCTTTGGTGAGGAGAACTGATTGATGTAGTGGGCCTCGCAGACCACAGATAGTCCACACACACCCCAGTCCTCCCTCCTGCAGCGTAGCTAATTCATACCTAATTAGCTTCAGATGCCCCCAGAAGGACGCCTTTCTGGTGTGTGTTTATTTATATATATATATAGTGTGTGTGTGTGTGTGTGTGTGTGTATATATATGTATGTATGTGTGTATTTATGTATATATAAATGACCCACACACACACACACGTATGTGCTTCTTTGCATAACACAAAGCCCGTCACACACAAAGGAGTTCCTCTGGATTCGGTGTGTGTGTGTGTGTGTGTGTGTGTGTGTGTGTGTGTGTGTGTGTGTGTGTGTGTGTGTGTGTGTGTGTGTGTGGGTCATTAGGATTCATCGTCTTTCTGTGAAACAACCCTCTGCATGCAGCCTTGCAAACTGTGCTGAGAAAGACAAAGAACCCAGATGCCAGCCCCCTCAGGCAACCAACTCGCTCTGCGTGTGCATGTATGCATGCTTTAGTGTGTGTGTGTGTGTGTGTGTGTGTGTGTGTGTGTGTGTGTCCGCGCACATCTGCATGCTTGTGTGATCCAGAAAATGAGTCTCCTGTTTTAGTATGGTGGTCATGAGGTGGGGGGGGGGGGGGGGGGGGTTGTGTGTGCTGGTTGTAATGTACGTTTAATTGACTTTTTTGTGTTTTAATCATTTTTGGCCAGATATCAAATTGCTCGCAAATTATCAAACCTTACAGTAACAAAATTGCTTGTAATTCAGCAGTTCCCTATTTCAAATGGCCCTTGAGTTTGGGCTGTGTAAAATATATCTTAATTAATATTGCAAGATTTTCTAAGATTTTAATCATATGCGTACATGTTAATTTTACACTACATGGCCTCTGATTCAAATGTTCCTGAAATGTGGCTCAGAATAACGCAACAGAGCACCAATGACACAGCCAGATTTTCAAAGCTAATGTCTTATTATGCGTACTGAGATTTGCATTTGTGCAGTGGGTCGCACATGCTCAGTGAGTTATGACTCCCACCGGGAAACAGAACAGGGCCTGAGGCCTCCTGGTCTCTGGTTGGGCAGCAGAGATGCCCGACTCTGGGGACACTAGGGCAAAGTGACCTTCAGTTGTCTTTTCCCAAGGGCACTTAAGTGCAACTCTGCCAGGGTGTTGAAAACCCCGCTGCTTTGATCACAGAGGCCCAGTAAAAGGATCAGAAGTGCTCACTGTACATATTTGAAGGGTCAGAGTTTACGATGCAGCATTAAAATATATTGAGGTCATTTCGTGAATCGGGCAAGGTCTGCCTTGGTGGACAATTTAGTCACAGGTACTGATGTTTTTAACTTACACACACACACGTGTGCCAGAGTGCTCCCCCTAGTGGCCATGTGATTGGCATCATGGTGTCTGACCTGGCACTGTAGTCATGGCGTGTCCGTGGTAACGAGAAGCCAAGCTTGTGATGCGTTTCATCTTTGTGACGCAGTGTGTTTGGGGTGTCATTTCGCATTAAGGATGTTGTTGTTTTGTTTCTCGAGGTTTCCTATTGGTCCTTGGAGACTCAGGGGCGGGACCTTCCCACGCCTGCTCTCCCTCTCTGCTGTCTCAGTGAAGGTTTTTATCAGTGCTGGGCCAGAGCCCCATTCATACTTGCTAACCGCCCCATTAACTGCCCCTCCCCTAAATACCCCCTCCTGTTAACTGCCCCCTACAGATACTACCCTCTAGACATTCCAGAGGCAGATCAGGAACACTGTCTCCACTGGGCAGCTGAGCCCAGATAACTACACTAATAAGTTTTACTTCTACACAGTGTGTATAAGTGCTTTACTTGTACAGATAACTGCACTATTATGCTTTTCTTATGCACAACAAACAGCTGCACTAACACACTTTAATTTCAACATGACTCCAGTAAGAAGCTTTGCTTGTACGGCATGTTCCAGACACGGAGCCAAGCTTCACTGTGCATGCAGTGATGTTTGACTGATAGTCTGTGTGTGCATGCAACGTGAGGCAGTGGTGGGAGCATGTTTTTAACAGGACACATGGACTGTTTGGGGAATCAGATTAACAGGACACATGGACTGTTTGGGGAATCAGATTAACAGGACACATGGACTGTTTGGGGAATCAGATTAACAGGACACATGGACTGTTTGGGGAATCAGATTAACAGGACACATGGACTGTTTGGGGAATCAGATTAACAGGACACATGGACTGTTTGGGGAATCAGATTAACAGGACACATGGACTGTTTGGGGAATCAGATTAACAGGACACATGGACTGTTTGGGGAATCAGATTAACAGGACACATGGACTGTTTGGGGAATCAGATTAACAGGACACATGGACTGTTTGGGGAATCAGATTAACAGGACACATGGACTGTTTGGGGAATCAGATTAACAGGACACATGGACTGTTTGGGGAATCAGATTAACAGGACACATGGACTGTTTGGGGAATCAGATTAACAGGACACATGGACTGTTTGGGGAATCAGATTAACAGGACACATGGACTGTTTGGGGAATCAGATTAACAGGACACATGGACTGTTTGGGGAATCAGATTAACAGGACACATGGACTGTTTGGGGAATCAGATTAACAGGACACATGGACTGTTTGGGGAATCAGATTAACAGGACACATGGACTGTTTGGGGAATCAGATTAACAGGACACATGGACTGTTTGGGGAATCAGATTAACAGGACACATGGACTGTTTGGGGAATCAGATTAACAGGACACATGGACTGTTTGGGGAATCAGATTAACAGGACGGGGTGGGAGGGGTTTGGAGGGTGTGAGAGGGGTTTGGGGGTGGTGTAGGTGGGGTTTGGGGGTGCTGCTCCAGGTAGGTCTCCAATCCTGTCCCCAGAGTTCTGGTCTGTAGTCAAACCTTCCAGCTTGCTCATGCAGAGATCTTGTCCTTTTCTTTTCTAACAGGAAGCTTCTGGTGTTCTTGTGAAGTGTTTTTCTTCTGTTCTTAAAACCAGAGGTACATTGCACAAACAGCTGCTCCCATGTGCGTCTCCCAGGGCCTCCAGGCGCTCGTGTCGCAGCAAGACTCTCAGGTTGCCTCTTTTGTGGGAAGTGATTTCGTTTTCAGTTGGCTAGAAAAAGAACCCACTAGGACTTCCAAGAAATAGAGCCTGACACTCTGGAACAACTTCCCATTAAACATTAACTGTGAGGTGCTTCTGCTACTTGGAACCACAGGTTCTCTCTCTCTCTCTCTCTTTCTCTTTCTCTCTCTCGCTCAGATACACACACACACACACCCCTCACTGTTAGCTTGTTACTCAAAGCGCTTGTGCTGAGCCTGCATATGTTTGTAAGAGAGAGTGTGACTCCAGAAATAGTAGTAGTGAGCAACCGCAGAAATAGCTTTCATACTTGATGCGTTATATGGTGTGTGTGTGTGGGGCGACTCTGGGAAGGGCGTTGGTGAATAAGTGTGCAGGAATGTGCAAATGGTCAAGTGGATTCTGATCATAAGTTTAGAGAATCCAGCTTAACTTCCTCTTATTACAGCTACGTTTCTGCTGAAGTCAGCTTGCCCCTATTAACACACACACACGCACACACACACACGTGTGCACACACACAAAGCCTCAAAAGCACTGCACAGCATACCTTTTAAGGAGAGGAGTGGGTGTTGTGGAGATATCTCACTCCACCCTCCAGATTCGTAGTGCAGAAGTGATCAGAGTGACCGTTATGATGCGTGATTAGATCCCCCCCCCCCCGCATCTCTCTCTCTCTCTCTCTCTCTCTCTCTCTCTCTTTCTCTCCATATCTCTGGAAACAAAAGCTATGTTTTTCACCTGCTTCAGGGAGTTTCCCTCCGTTAGACAGATTATGTCCTGTATCCTCCACTTGGTGACTCATGGCTTGCACCCTGGGGCTGAGGCGCCGATGTTCAGTCCTGATGACTAACAGGCTGTTCGAAACAAGGGCTCACCTGCCCTGGTGATGCTTCACCTGTTTCACCTCTCTCCCCCAGTCCAAGTGCCATTCCTCTAGGGGGCACCAGATTGCCTGCTCTCATCATAGATGAGTAATCTCTCCCGTTCCGTGGTGAGCTGGCCACACAGGCTACATGTTTGACTCGTGCACAGCTGAAGGATTCCTGGAAGCCTGGATTCCAAGAACAGCATTAACTGGAAAAGAAGCGACTGAAAAAAAGTGAGCTTGTTCTAGGCCGAAGGGCAGTGTAATGTAACTAAAATTAGATGCATCAGCGACTTTAGATCTTCATTGGGGAGACGGGAGAAGGTGTTGTAAGGGGTAGGCCACCTGCTGCCATGGAAACCGGTCAGACTCTCTCTGTGCCAGGGGTGTGCGCTCTACTGCCCTGCAGAGTTCGGTTTCAACATACCTCTCTCAGATATTCAGATGCTAGCAAAGGCCTCGATTACCTGAAGCAGGTGTGTGGCGCTCGGACTCAGATCTTCATGACTGGTCTGTATTCTCTTCGGCCCACCTGTGAAATTCTGCCCATTCCAGCTGTTGGGATATTAGCAGTGAGACGAACCGGAATTCAGGCCAGTTTGCTCCCTGCTAAACGCTGTCGTTCTGTCTGGATTGCGGATCATTCTCCTCCTTCCCTGGTGTTTGTAAACGTGTTACAAAAATATCTTAAGCCGTGGCCGGATATGTGAAAGGAGCTACATCCTGTTGAGTGCCTGGGATGCTGTTTTGGCTAGATACGAGACAGCAGCTCTTTGTGTGTGTTTCTGGGTGGTGTGTGTGTGTGTGGGCGGTGTCACCCAGGGTAGCAGTGTAATCTGTGCTCTGCATTCCACGTCCATGCCAGGGTGATGTGTCATGACTCTCGGCCACAGCTCTATTGTGGCTGCTGTGCGTCACCAGTTCTGCCAACAACTGTCTCTCTCTCTCTCACACACTCTCTCTCTCTCTCACACAATCTCACACACTCTCTCTCTCTCTGCTGTTCTTTTGAGGAGATGTAGTAGCTGAGGTTGCCATCTGTGGTCCAAATGTCTTTTTGTTTTTTATCATTTGCAACTCAAACGCTGTTTGGTCTCAGTGAAGATCTTTGTGTTTTTGCAGGTGTGTATGTGGTGTTTGTAGGGGTGCACATGTTGCTTGTGCAGTATTTTCTGTACGCTCAGAGATTTTACGTTCCTTTGCATTCCTTTGTCATCTCACTGTAGCTACCAGAAAGTTGGTGTGTGTTTTCATGACTATCTTTTTTGCATCTTCACTTAGATGGCAAAAATGTCCCCATGATAACGAGATCATAGCTGTACATACCTGTACAGGTGTACATCACCCCTCCGTCCCCCCATCAGTCATATCTGTCATGCAGGTGTCCATCACCCCACCGAATCTTCCCCTGAACAGAGCAGAACCGGTCGTAGTCGTCCAAGTATGTGGCTCTCAGGCTGAGCATGAATGACGGGTCCAGCAGCGTTTCTGCTCCAGCAGGCGGTTGTGGTGCTCGCCGGGGTCTGTGAAGCCCATACACACTCTGCTCCCTCTCACTAGCCCGTGCCCACCGTCCCTTGGAAAGCCCATTCAGCTGTTGAGTCAGCTTGCAGACATCCGTTCACAGAAGCGCTCATGGTTTGTCATTTCAGTGGGTAGAATGAGAATAAAATACGAAGAAAATACGCCAAAACGATTTAAAAAAAAAAAAAAAAAAAAAAAAAAGACAAATGTTTTCAGATTAGCTAGCATATAATACTTGAAATCAAACAATTCTACTTTTATCCATCACTGATGGTGACCTGCTAATGCAGTGGTTAATGCATCGCTAGTGCACAGTGTTGGCTCAGGAGATGAGCTGCCTATCCAGCTGTAACTAGCATCTGAAAGCCCTGAGTGTATATACAGCCACTGCTTTACAGCAAGGCAGATTCAAGGAAACTCAAGTGACCTTTTGGTGCCATCGCTATTGACAGCTATTGTTCGCCCGGAGCGAGGTGTGCGATCTACTGCCGTGTCACTGTGCCTGCGGTTTGCGTGCCTTCGTGCGATTTGGCTCACCTGTTCTAATTTGGCATTTGGCTTTACCATAATACGCACATGCACACGTTGCACGAGCTGGCGTGGAAAAACCTCTCCTCGATGTTCCATTACGAGTGTTTACAGAGGGATTTGAGTGTTTGCAGAGGGATACTGAACAGTGCAAGGAAAAGTTTCGTGCTAATGCAAGCAGGATTTTGTGGGTGTTTCATATCTTGCGCCACCTAAAGAAAGGAAAAAACCCAAAAATGGGCCCAGCGGGGTTTTCTTGGAAGGGCTCAAGGACTTGTGGGTATTAAGTGCTCGCGTCGGGCCGTGGACGCAGGCTGTGGAGAGAAGCATACGGCTCGCTGCAGACTGGAGGAGCTTCTCTGGGCTGAGTTCTCTGGAATGAGCTCAGTGAAGCCTGCCGTCTAGACGGAGACCCGGCGGCGTAGTCAGAGTGCAAGCAGTCCTGCTGCACCAAAGCCCCCGAGGCCCAGGGATCAGCCCCCCAGGAAGGGTGGGTTAACCCTCCCTCCTCCTCGCACAAGTGGCAGGAACATGCGTCAGTCTTCGCTGCTCGGTGCATGTTTGACCTGTACGTGTGGCATTAAGATTTATTATTGTTATCTCCATAAATATATGCTATCAAATGTAAAAATGCATAGTAATAAGTAACTGTAATCCTCAGACAGCGTGTAGTATAATGTACAATGTTTCCAAAGGAGAACAATGGATATTAATATCCATTCCATAAATCACGTTTTATAATTATATTATTTGTGTTATATTATTTTTATGCTTTAATATTAATATAACATTTCCTTTGCATTGATTTAAAATGTATTTCTATAAACCCTGGAAGCATAAACACCTCCCCTGATGTGTAAAATCTAACTACTGCATTTGCAATCTGCCAGCTCCTCCACCCCAGACCCGGGCTGTCTGCCCTCCACCCCAGACACAAACTGTCAATTTAGTTTTTCCTGATTCACATGTGCATGATGTGCAAC
This sequence comes from Electrophorus electricus, assembly GCF_041902795.1. Classification (NCBI taxonomy): domain Eukaryota; kingdom Metazoa; phylum Chordata; class Actinopteri; order Gymnotiformes; family Gymnotidae; genus Electrophorus; species Electrophorus electricus. The sequence continues at coordinate 2,097,893 of NC_137503.1, read as the reverse complement.
TTATGCTGAGTTATGAAACTGAAGAGGCTGTCTGTAAATCCACTCGCAATGGTGCAGAACGGCATTCCTGCTTTTGTGTGCTGGCTGAACTCCGGGATCCTCTCTCAGTCTGTGTGATAGATACGGAATGCAAATGCGTGTGTAGAAAATCGTCTTTGTCCATTTGCATTCCATGGCTGCATAATGCTAAACCAGATGATCACACCTCAAACCTGGTGGGAGTACAGGACCAACCTGCCTTGGAAGGCATGTGTGGCTGGTGCAGTTTAAATTGCCTCTCAGTCATGTGATTCCTAGTAACTGCTTTTCTGCTTCTGCTCCAATGACTGCAAGCTGAAACAATTTTGCTTCCAGTCACTCCAGTTTCATGTTCATTCAAACTCAGATTCACGGCTGCCATTAGACTCAGCTGGCTGTTTCTTCAGTGCGACCAGTTGGGTTTCGGGTGCTGACGATGTAAGAGCCTTGTCCATTGGTGATGTGTGCGGCTACCACACTGAGTGGAGGTCCAGGCTGTTTGGGAGCAGGCGGACCGCAGTGTCGCTGTGCCGGCACTCAAACCACAGAGCCCCTATCCATCCGTGAGCGACTCTCCCCCGCCTACATGCACCTGTGTTCGTCGCCCGAGCTCAGCGGGGAGGTAAAGTGGGACACGCTCGCGCAGTCAAAGCGAGGGGGGCGGTGTTATTGCAGGGTGGTTAGTGCAGGGGGAATGTTATCCGTTTCCTACACTTTGGGTTTTTTGTTTTGTTTGGTTTGGTTTTTTTGCACCTTTACTCTGAGGGTCCGAGGGTTTCAAGGACAAACTGTATAACTGACTCGTCTCCTCTGGCGTTTGGACATCTACTGGACGTCACTGTCCAGGTCAGGAACTCCCTGAGTGCTGGTTGTGCACAACAGTTTCTGGGACCAAGGGCTACAGTTCCTCATGGTCTCTGTCTCCTTCTGTCTGTGTGGCTGTATTAATAGAAGTGGATGGTGCGTTGTCTGATGGATGTTGAATGTGCGTGTGCGGCACTCAGGCTCTGGCTGCCCTGCTTCCTGTCCTGCCCTGTCCTACCCACACCCAACATCCTGCCCCCCTCACTGGTCTATGCCCCCCCCCACACACACACTCTTTTTTCCATCTTGTTTTCTCAGTAGCTCTTGGCTGCTCTGCAGATGTGAGTTGTGGCGTGTCTACTTCAAACACAAAGCTGGTCTCTCTGATCTCACTAACCTGGCCTCTCGGCAGGAGAGCGAGAGAGAGAGAGGTGTCAGAATTTGTATACATGCCATTTGGAAGAATGTTCAGAGAGAGGGAGGGAGGGAAGGAGGGAGAGAGAGTTCTCTCATGTGGTTCGGCCGCTGACTGAGGAGATCAAACGCACTCGTCCCACGATGCACCGCTTACTCATGCGCTGACTGAAGTGCCGCGCGGACGCAGTAGTTCGGGAGTGAGACAGACGGAGGGTAGCTGAAGGGCGCGTGTCAACCTGTCCTGACGCAGACGCAGACGCGCCAAACGTGTGAAAAGCCCCAAGCCAGTCTGAGCTAGAAGGCAAGGAGGCTGCCCAAGGCATGACCCCGTGTGACTCCTCGCTGATGTCTCCAGCACCTAGCCATGCGTTCACGTCTCCTCTTCCTCCCACGGTCTCACAGCCAGCAGCGTGCGAGTCAGAGAGGCTGGCGGACTGTGACTCGTTGGCCGAGTTTGGTCGCAGAGTTCAACACTGGAAGTCTTTTTCCAGGTGTGTGTGTGTGTGTGTGTGTGTGTGTGTGTGTGTGTGTGTAGGGTAGTGGCAAGGTGGCCCCTGCTGTTATTCCTGGAGCATTAGAGGCATGTGGGCCCTGTGGAATGGGCTGTTCTGCACCAGGGCAGACAAGCCTTGCAGGCTGTGTGGTAGAGGTGGTGGGTGGCCTGTGTGTGGGTCACTCCCAGCACCTCCCACTGCTCTCCCCGGTGGTGGTCTGGCTTCTGGCCCGAGGTGGTCCTGTACCTTCTCACGTTTTTCCCCAGGTTGTTTAAGAGAGCGATCTTTAGCCTGAGTCATACGCTATAAAGGCTGCCTGGCTTCCTCTGTTTCACGCTGTCTGTGCACCTTCAAAGAGCTCCAGTTATCTCTGCAGAGAGATGAAAGCTTGTCTGTCGTTTCTCTGTTGTTTGCTTTCGGCCTTCTTCATCCAACATCTTGTTCATTGTTTGCTGAACTCATCTGACATCTGAAACCGGCTTACGCCGTTGTTTTGCTGGTGTCTGAGGTGAAGGAGAGGCCTGGAGAAAGCGCAGAGTCTGGTGAGGTGCGGAGCCGCAGAGCACGGCCGGTCCTCCGCGCTTCCGCCCAACGTGGCCGGTCCTCCGCGCTTCCGCGCAACGTGGCCGGTCCTCCGCGCTTCCGCCCAACGTGGCCGGTCCTCCGCGCTTCCGCCCAACGTGGCCGGTCCTCCGCGTTTCCGCCCAGCGTGGCCGGTCCTCCGCGCTTCCGCCCAACGTAGCCGGTCCTTCGCGCTTCCGCCCAGCGTGGCCGGTCCTCCGCGCTTCCGCCCAACGTGGCCCAACCTCCGCGCTCCCGCCCAACACGGCTAATATATTATGTGTAAAATGATGCACACACGCATTTGCTGCATGCATTAGCATTCAAAACTTTACTCCAACAGTAAAATAATAATGAAGACCTTAAATGTGCAGAGCTGAGTTTCTGTCCATCTGCTGTAATTGCGCTCACATGGTCTAAGCATTGACTGAGCTTGCTGGTACCACTTTTTCTTCAGCTGAATTTCCTGCTCGTGACTGACTCCCCCTTCATCCTGTCCCCCCTCTATTTTTACACTCAAACACATCTTTTCATCATTTAATACTCTCCGGGACTGGAAGAAAGGAACAGGGCTTCCTGCAAGGAGAGGGAGTGAGTAGGGGAGGCAACAGAACGGGGTAATGAGGCGGATGTGACTCTCCGGCAGGCTTTCGGAGCTCTCCGCCTTACACACTTACTCATGCTGTCACACTGCTTCCGTCTCGGGGCACGCACACGTCCCAAGGAAAGTGGAGATGGGCTTGCCGTGGGTGGGTGCGCGGAGCGAGCGCGTGTGTTGGAGACGGGGAGCTTTAAAACCGCTGCTGCTCAGCTAGACTGGGCCGGGCTGGGCTGTGACATGCTGCCTGTTTGCCCGCGTCTGGGTAAGGCTGGCTAGGTTTCATTTTTCACACTGGCACCTTGTTCGGTGGCCGACCTGTGTCTGCGTAGGACGGCGGACAACCCGCAGCAGAAAAGGCACGTAGGTGGTCACAGTGATGTGTCTGTAATTTCCAGGGTGTGTGTGTGTGTGTGTGTGTGTGTGTTTGTTCATGGGCATGTAATCCTCCTCTGCGCCTTTGTTGGTTTCTTCACGCTACAAGCAACTGCTTAAGAGTTCAATGAGATCGGCAAGCTACGCCTCTCCACCTGCTGGCTATCGCACCATAATCATCTCTGCTACAGCTATGTTCAGTGCAGTAAAATGGCTGTGAGAAATAATGGCTGCAATGAGTGTCCAGTGTCGGTTCCATCCGTAATCCTCCCGTGGGTTGAGTTCTGGGGAAGGCAGCGTGGCCAGTCAACTGTGGCCTCCATTGCCTTCCTGAGAACTGTTTGTTCCCCTTAAATCATGTGCATGCAGGCTGTGTTCAGACTGCATTTAGACTGTAAGCAGATTACGAAGAGGGCTGTATGTAGGAGGAGTGCAGGTTGCATGTGTGTGTGTGTGTGTGTGTGTGTGTGTGTGTGTGTGTGTGGACCGTGGATGCCCCTTTGCCCCCCCCCGGGAGTCTGTGTCCAGGGCAGACGTATCTAATCCACTTTATCTTTCTCCCCATGCTCCACCACCCCCATGTCAACCCCCACTCCCGGTTCCCTTCTCCTCTCACGGCGTTCCTGTGTGCAGAGATAAGATCCCATTACCAGAGAGATGGACAGAAGGAGCAAGCGGGAGAGACCGTGCAGGGAGAGAGAGAGAGGAAGAGAGGGAGACTGTGCAGGGACTTGCATGTGCTCTTCCTCCGAATCCTTGTAACGCAACACCCGCTTTTCAGGAAGAGGGACAGCGTGTGCCATAATGTGCACATCCGAACATCTGGAGCGGTTCAGTGGGGCAGTCAGCACATCACCCTCCCTGCGCTGGGGCCATGCCAGCCTGCAGACCCACAGCTGTGCAGGAAGTTGCAGTCTGTCTCTCAGTGTTGTGGTTGTGCAAGGCACTCTATCTGAAGGGTTTGCAATGCGAGGGCTTTTGTGCCATTGTCGGTGCGTGTGCATGGACGCGTGCCTGGTTTTGTGCGTGTGTCTCCTGTGAGTGAGTTGGCAGGTTTGCTCGTGACGGAGGTTTACAGGAAAACTCACACCCAGGCAGGTTGTTAACTGCACACAGCAGCTTGGCTACAGTTCAACCCACCGAGCTTGCTGTGGACTCGTCCAGATGCGTGCGAACACACACGTGCGCACTCTCTCTCTCTCACACTCACACACACACACACACACACACAGTTAAGGTAGTAAACAGGCCACTGACCCAATCAAACCCTTTGATTGATCCATGCTGTGACGCACATGTACCCCTACCCACTGCTTGGGGAAATAGTGCAGAGGACTCACTCAGTCTTTCTGTGTGTGTGTGTGTGTGTGTGTGTGTGTGTGTGTGAGAGAGAGAGAGAGAGAGAGAGAGAGAGCATGAGCAGGTAATGTACGAGTACAGAGCAGGCATTATGATGCAATGTTTCCTGTCTTCTGCACATTGCTTCATGTTTTAGCTCATGCTGTTTCCCAGAATGCTGGGGTAGTCTGAAGTGAGAGTGATGTTTCCTTTACTTGGGTAGCACACACCTCTCTCCTCTTAACCACAGTGTCCTTTTGACCCCACTGTTCTTTGCGTGTTCCAGGTTTTTTACGCCCTGATTTGGTTTGGGTTTTTTGTTTTGTTTTTTTGCATGGCAGGTCTGCGAAGTTCAACACCCAAGCATGTCGACGAAGATGCAGAGTTCGAACAACACAGTGCAGGCACAGAGGATAGTGCAGCAGCTCCAGACAGAGGCCAACATCGAGCGGATAAAGGTGAGCGCGCCCCGCACACGGCAAAAGGCAGACCAACCAGGAGAGACACCGAAGACGTGTCCATGCGAAGCCACTCGTGTCTGTCTGTAGGGTGTGTGTGTTAGGCTTTGTCATAATTACTTGTCAATTTATGCCAGTGTCAATTTTCATCTTCTCTCTTCCTATCTTTCTCCCCTTTGCCTCTTCTTTCTCTCCCTCCCTCCCTCCCTCCCACCCATCCTTTTTCTCTTTCTCATTCTCTCAGGTTTCTAAGGCCTCTGCAGACCTCATGCATTACTGTGGCGAGCAGGCCAGAAACGACCCCCTCCTGATGGGGATCCCAGCCTCAGAGAACCCCTTTAAGGAGAAGAAGCCCTGCACTATACTGTAGTGGCGTGCTCTGGACATGCTTTAATGCATCTTTTTTTTTTTTTTTTTTTTTTTTTAGAGAGAGAGAGAGAAATTTTTACTTTTAAGATTTCACACACTAGTCGCCTTAAAATATGCTAACGCCCATTTTCGTTTCAACTTCTTTAATTCTTCTGTCCTCAAGACTCAAACATGGCTCAACACTCCACACACATTCGCTTCTCGTTCTGTTTTATCTGGCCGAACCTGAGACCATAACCCCATAGAGCCCGTGTGGCTAGATCTTTCCCCAGGGTCTATGCTGTGATCGTGCTGTCTGATGTGGTCCCGCCCAGCCACTTCTGCACATAAAGACTGAGGGCTCCGCTGGGAACTTCCTGGGGGAGCCTTCATCTCACCACACTCTTTCCTGTTCTCACTGGTGGACAGCTGTTCAGCACCAGTGGTGCTTTGACCCCTTGTGATGGCACTATTAACCGGGTTCAATTAGTGGAAGGGAGCGGTGTGGAGGAGAAGGGCGACTCATTGGTGCAGGGAGCGTCTGAATAGTGCCATTCCTGTATGGAGGGGAAGGAGAAACGAGGATGCAGGGAGTGTCTGAATAGTGCCATTCCTGTGTGGAAACAGGTGTGGCTAAATGGCGTCACTCTGACGTAGATTGGCTCGTTCTGCCTGAGCATTGCCTCCTGAACTCCCTGTGTCTGAACAATAGAGGCCTTTAGCCAGGTCAGCGAAAGGTCGCCTCCCTCCGTCAGAGCGCTAACAGCCGTGCGTTTCTTCCCCTTTTACGAAGCTGTGTAAATCAGACCCGACCCCTCTCGCCAGTTCTTTCAGCGCCACCAGCTCCCGTATTACGGCCTCTCTTTGTGGGTTTCTTTTATTATTAGCTTCAGTGTTTGTGAAGACGGAGCCCAGTGCCATAGCAGTGAATTGCACTCAAACCCCAAGCTTTGCTCAGTGTTCAGTTACCGTCACGAACACCCCAGGCTAACGTGGATTATATTTCATATGCCTCGCCAAAAGCCTTTTTTTGGTAGAAAGTACGACCCAAATTCCAAACTGCCCCGTCTGCCGAAGCGTTGCCTTGGACTTTTGTCTTTGGCCGGTTTATTGTAGATACAGTAGCAATATATTTCATCGCGTCGTGGTGCATGGGCTAGATTTTAACCCTTTATTGACTATGCCTTATTTTATTGTAATGGACGCTTTTGGTTGCTTTTTCTAACGTTGGTGTCTTTTTCCGATTGATGAGAAAAGAAAAAAGTCTGAAAAGTGTTTGTGCCACCCAGATATTTTGTGATCTGACCAGCAATAGTAACACCCGCAGAATCAAACCTCCAGACTTCCCTTCCCCACCGAGCAAAACGCGTCTCCACACAGCAGCGTTTCCGCGCCGACGACTTGTTGCAGTGACTGTTATCGTGAATTCTGCCATTCCACGTTTACAACTGAGAATTTTACACTTTCTACACATCTGTCATGCCATGCACTTTTATGCGCGTGTGTATGTGCGCGTTTCGTTTGTTGTTGTTGCTGTTGTTGTTGCTGTTGTTGTTGTTGTTTTAAAGAGACCTTAATGTGTTTGTTCAGCACACGGCTGGTCCAAGCAGGCCAGAGACCAGCTGATCCACCGAAAGCCTTAATGAGCTATTCGGGCTCTGACTGGCTCCTAAGCACCTGGTCTTACGCACTCTACGGTTCGTCTACTGTGAACTAGCGGCACGCGCCGCTGGTGCTGTGGCCTTTGCGCGGGGACCCGCACGCGAAGCTTCAGACTGGTGCAGGGTCCAGCAAACCCGGCGATAGACAGCTGCTGGATTTCATCCCTGTGTTTGGCCACACTAGCACTGCATTCCACGAATATTACCGGAATTATGCTTCGAGTCAATTGTTTGTTCTTTGCCATGTACAGGGAAGTTAATCGACATTGTAATCGCACATGTACTAACGAGAGAAGCGATATTAGGCCGAAATAACACTATTCGTACAGCATGCCCGAAACCAATAAGTCTATTCATGATTTTCTTTTTTTAAAGTAATTGTTCCTGAAAAATCTCGTCACACGTTTATTACTGAACAGGTGAATAGTAGGCTATAGAAGAGGTTTAGTAAATTTGGATTTCAGACGCAACGTATTTAATGACACAAATGAGTCGTAGATATAGAGGAATTTTTAATCACTTTCAATCTTGTGGTTTACCCAGTGACGTTTTTAAATGACATTCCACGTTATTTCTACAGGATGTGTTCTTGTGCATTGTGGTTGTTCCTGAAGGTGATTTTGGTTTTGTACTGCCCTCGTGATTAATGTCAGCTCTTCAGTCTTTTCACCCCTGTAGCGTCTGAAGCATTTTGGTGCATTGTTCTTCTAGAGAATCTTTTATCTGTGGGAGAAAAACAAAACCCAGAAACTGATTCCCAGTTCTGGTGCTGTACAAACCCCTTTTCAAACTGAAGTTAAATATAATTTCATTCTCAACACTTTGCCTTGTCTTGATTTATTTTTCACTGCATGCAATTTTAGGAATGGGATTAGGTAGTTGAGGTTCTTTAGTCCATGTTGACATTATTCTTATTGGACATAATTTAACAATTGCCATTAATAGTTTGATACTTTATGCAACTATACAACTCTGCAAACATTTACATTTGATGTTTTGTTTTTATTAATCTATTTCCCCATACATTTGTAAAGTGCTTCATGCAGTGTTGCATGCTGAATTTACCATTGTTAAATAATCCCTGAGGTAGTGAACTGGGGTGTACATTGTGTGGTTGCAATGTACACTGTTGGCTATAAGTGCTCATATTATGCTGACAGTACTGTTTTCAGGATGCACACCCAGCAAAGCACTACGCATGTTATGTAAGAGACTAGCAAATTCCAGGCTCAGATGGGCACCAGAATGTAATGGGTTGGGTAGATATTTCCACTAGGATGGTTTACAATTACCTTTCAGATTATTTATACCCCTCAAGGTCAGATAAATGTCCTTAGGCAGTGATCAGTGGTCATGGTCTGCTCTGGGGTGCCATGGGGCATGTTGTTGGTAATGTTGGCCCACATGGATGTAATCAGCACTACCTCTCACCACTGAATGAGGGCAGACACTTTGTGGTCTTAGTTGCCAACAGTGATCAGGTTACCCAGGCGCTCAGCAGAAAAGCTCTGGGATGACCCCAGTTGCACCCCCTCCCGTAACCCAGAACATGAGAGACACTCGATACCTCGTCTATTTTTCAGTGGTTTGTCCGGCACAATGTGTCGTGGGTTTAAAAGTGTCGTAGAAAGGCCTTTGTCAGTCCACGGGCACACGTGGCTGTTCTGAAGGGTAGGGCACCTTTGTTTGCTTTTTTTTTTTGTTTTTGTACCGCAGTTTAGTGTTACTTGTATGCTGGGACAGATAAAATCACACTCCCAATAAACAGCACAGAGCTAAGAGTTGCATTTCTGTGTTTTATGAACCAGATTTTGATATCGAGTTACCTTTTGGACATTTCTGAACCCTAACCTGCCTTTCATAGTTATACGGTTTCACCTGTGCCACTGCCACTAGTTCTCCCCGAGAGCTCCCTGAGAACAGCCAGCTTTTGACGTTTCTACCGAAAGTCACGGGTTTCCCAGCTGCAGGCCCTCTGGAGAGAGGAGCAGGAAGAAAATGCAGCTCTGTCTCTCTCTCCAGACCCTGCCTGCATTCCTGGGTCCGGCGGGGGTGAGCCCACCGGCAACCGAGGCTTGGAACAGCGCGCGTTAACGGGGGGGGGGGATAACGTGCACAGTGTTCTACGTCCGAGCTGAAGTGGAACGGAAGCACCTCATCCCCCAGCTCCACACCGTTTCTGATTCTCCCTGCTCCCGCCGCTCTAGCGCAGGGTCTGAAAGTGCTCTTTTGTGCTGCAATAAAACCATAAATCTTTCATAGCTTTATAAGCTATAACTTGCACACTGTACTGCACCTCTTTGCTCAAGACAGGTACTCTTACTGACCCCAGCACCCCCCCCCCCCCCTTTAATTTAAAAAAAAAGTTTGCACAATTTTGTTTGTCTTCTCCTGAGGCATTGACCTTTACAAGACTTGTACTCTTATAAGGCCACACCCACTGATTTATGGTGGGGCTCATGGTTGGCTAGCTAATAGAATTCATCCATGCCAACCCGTTCCCTTAGAGCTCAAACAGGAAGCGGTCGGCCTGCATCCAGGGCTATTTTTAGCTGCACGCTCCAGCTCTGCAGGCCTTAACTCATGGCGTCAGCGCTTTGCTCATGGTTTCACCCCTCCTTCACACGCAGCCCGGCATCCCATCTCTCTGACTCCGCTATTATTTTTGGCTCTCAGAGGGCCCTTATCTCTCATGTTGTGTAAATATGCAAAGACTCCCATAATTCCAGTCATGAGTCAGGGTGCAGTTACCGTAGGAATCAGAACAGGATTCTCCTGTTGTCAGGGCGTATTAGTGTACCTGTGTTTGGTGCCAAGGGACAGCGATGTGTACGCCGGTTTCACTGGGCTTGGTCTTTGCTTTACTGTTGCCAAAACAGGGGAGGAGGATGAGCACTTGATGCTTGGATCACCACCCAGGTTACTGGGTTGATGCGTTTGTGGTACAAAATGTTTTGCTTGGCCTGCGTTTTCTATTTATCAAACAGTGGAATTGCAACATGGCAAAACTTGTTTGCATACACAAAGAAACTGGGAAATTGTATTCCCTAGACAAAGCTGAATTATTTCTTTAGTTATACAAACAGTGTGGTACTTCCTGCGACCAAATTTTAAAAACAAAGCAATAAATTATAGTCACTCAGTATTCTGAAAGAAAAAAACAAAACAAAGCAGGAGTGGCACAAGGTTAAATAAATAGCTGTGCACAAGTCCAAGTGCACCATTTGCATGTGTCATTGCGGTCAGGACATTCCGAGGATAAAGCTGAACCACAACTTTAAAACTGAAAGATGTAGTCTTGTCTTTGAATGCCATGTAGTGACTTGTCTTTTTGAGCTGCCAGGGTTAGTCTTTGCTAGTTCAAAGGGGAGGGGGCTTCAGCGATACTACTACTGCATCACACACACACAAAAAAAAGCTTTGATCTGCAGCCTGAAATCACTTTACCATCAACACGTTTTGTATCGTGTCAATGAATGTTTTGGTGCCGTGTCTGAGGTCGTGCAAAGGGTCACCAAGTACATTCTAACCAGTTTCTTGCACCTGCAGCCTCACCCAGCAATAACAATCACACTGTTTATACAGACAAAACACTTTCCCTTGGGTCTTTTATTCAATTCCTCAAACCTTAAGAAATTGTACAATCAACATAAATACAGGTCTTTAAATTAAAGAAATAAAGAGAACATTCAAAAAATGATCTTAAAAAAAGTAACACCTTTCCTAAACCAGTAAAGACTTTTCCATTTATTTTTTAAATAGTTAGAATAATTAAAAGACTTAACATAAGTTAAAACTCCTCTTCAAAATTCAACAGCATTTCCAAAACAGTTTTGCTGGGAACATCCTGTTTAGCAATCCATCTTATAGTCTAGTGACGTTGAGCTGTGCCTTGGCCAGCTTCTCCAGTTCTGACTGGTCCTTCCGTGCTGACGAGTGTTTACATGATTGTTTCAGTTACACAGTCTTTTTGTTTCCCGACTAAAGGCAGGATCCGTCATTCCCTGGCAGCAGTGCAAGTATACTGCTGAGTCATGCCTCTCTCTCTCTCTCCCCCCCCCACCCCCTCCGGCCCAAAAACCATCCACTCCCCTGTTGTTGGCTGGATTTGGTTTCCTTGTTCCTTACATGTCTGTCTCCCTTGCCTCCCTTGTTCTTGCGGTAGGGTGAGGGCTATCCGGGGGCATTTGGCCAAGGCATTACACGAATACAGTGCAGTAGCTTTGTGTGCGCGTGCGACGTGACGCCACACGCCAGCGCCATCTCATCGCTCCGGCAGGTTGATGACCGGCACCCACTGGTCCAGACACCTGCTATCTCTGCAGAAATGGTTCAGCTTGCTGAGGGCTGAGTCTTTGCATGCAGAAGACTGTGGCTTCTGAAGAGGGAAAGAAAAGAAATTTAGAGTTAATTTCAAAAATGGGGCATTGAAATACTTCTAACAAGCAAGCAAACTGCATGCTTTCCCTCCCCTTAGCCAAAAGGAGCAAAACGTTACCAAGCTTGGCCCACACACTCACGCTGACAGTGAGTGACTAAACGGCTAGATCCCTTTCTAATTTGCAAAAAGTGGTCATTTTAGTGGTCGCCTCCTCACTCCCTGCAGGAAGTGCCGTTTACACAAGTGCCCCACAGGAAGTGCTGTGATGTGCGCCAAGGGCGACCACAAAAAGCCCTGTAACTGGAGTCAGATCGCTCTGTAGGGCTGCCAGTTTACCGCAGTCCTAGCTGGACTGGAATTTCACATCAGACAGTCAAATGAAAATCGGGACACTTAACTACTTAAGCCCGGCTGTCTTCAAAGGCTGCGGCTTAACCTACAGCGCTTTTGTGCAAAAGGCTTGCAATGCGATTCATTTGCATGCAAAAATGCAATTCTGCCAAACCTTAACATGCATCAGAATCCACAGCCAAGGTAGGAAGGAGGGGTGAGGCTTAAGGTGTTAAACCAGGTTACCTCAACACAGGAGTGCTAATTGGCTCAGTGAAACTTAAATGTGTTGTCCATTGAAATGTTAACACGAGAACCCCTGTGGCTACTGCAGGGCCGATTACTCAGGAAGAAGAGAACACGCACAACTCGTACCGTGACTAAGACGCAGTGCAAGTCCACTGGCTCTCCTCCCGGTTTAACGTTCCCCACGAGCTCGGCCAGACGTCTCATATTGTTCACGCGCAAGATGTTGATGTCGTTCTCGCAGCAGAACGCCTGGATCAGCGTGAAGTGAATCTGAAGGGCGACGTCCTGAGCGTCCTCTTCATCTGTGGCCAGAAGACATAAAACCACGTTGTCTGGATCTCTGCAAAAGTCAGAGGGGGAAAAAAAAAAAAAAAAAAAGTTAAAGAAACCCAAAAAGTGTGGGACAACCAAGAAAGTTTTTATCGTAACCACGTGCATGAAAAGGGGATGCGTGAGGTCCGCTTACACGTTGAGCGCCTTTGCTGCCTCGTAGACCCCCACCGTGATGCAGCCCTGGGGTACAGCCGCAGTCAGAACCTCCTCCAGGGCCTTAGCCACGCACTCCATCCTGCAGGGCGTGAGGGCCAACACAGCCGTTACCCTCCGACCAAGTTATACAGCCGACATGCGACTCGCACGCTTCCGAACGGAATTATTTTTATTTTGTAAGAGCTTGCATGCAATTAAAGTAGCCCTGCAATAGGCAGCTGCGGAAAGGCAACGACAAATGGAACTGGAGATCCATCCTGTACCGTGGATACCGGGTTTCGCTCGTGACGCCGGTATTTGAAGTGTAACTACTAGTTAACGTTAACTGCAAACTCTTAAAGAACGTTAAGCTCCTAAGTCAGGTGAAGGATCAAAACGTGTTAAACGACCTTTAAAAATCAGATCACATCCGCTACTAGCCAATCAAACGATGTTTCAAGAACATAACTCGCATCAAGCATTTTGCTGAAGTTACAGGCAACCGTATTAGATACGCGCTACTCGGCACCAAACGTTAAAACAGCAACTTGCCTTTCCGTGGCGTTATCCCCGCAAAGCTCCTCCAATGTCATGTTGCACATCGGGCGAATATCCGTGACGCACGTTTATTGGCTATGCTGCCTGCAAAGTGAGCTTAACGTGAGCCTAGACGCCGCAGAACCGCGCGCATGACACACACACACACACAGCAGAACGTGCAGTGCGCGTGTGAACGGCCTCGAGCCCCCGACGCGTCTCTTATCCAGGCTATTTGCATACGGATTCCTATTGGCCGCTGACGAAAGCGAGGCTGATCTCGCCAGCGTCCACTGCGAGAGTTTCAGGCGACGCGCCGAGTGGGAGAGAACGTGCTTACCGCTCCGCGCGTGCAATGTGCGCGGCGTTGTGCGCGCGTCGTGCGCGAAGCCTTAGCGACACCACGCGGCTCGTTCGCCAAATTGGCCGCACATATTGCTGAAATGAACACACTATCTAGGTCTTGTCGTGTCTGGATGGTTTTTACAAGCAAACTTTATTTATTATTTGGACTATACGATTGCATTTGAGAGTGTTGGGTTTTCAAATTTAAAACATCGCCAAATGCACGGCAAATACTTTGTGCACAGTCTGCAGGTTCAAACGGCAAAGCCCTTTGCTTAAAGTATTAATTTCATGATGCCACATGCTATAATAACGTAGTTCACTAAATAGTGAATATGAGACACTAAACCTGGTCCAACCAGTGGGTTTCTGAAAAGAACATGCATAGACTAGATACAAGACTTCACTAGTACATATCCATGTATTTACTGGATACGCAGTATGTTTATATGCAGCTTATATAGATCTATCATTGACCTTAATTCTTCAGGTTTGAATTTTAAAAACATTTTCACAGCTGACATGAATGTCTAAAAGTGTCAGAATACTTTTCAGATTTCCCTTCCCAAAATGGGGGTTTATAGCGTCCATGGCGATGCGTCTGCTTAAGTGTTCCCACTGAGGTGTACGTGTGAGCGAGATGGTTCCGCGCGACGTGGCAGATTCGAATATTCCAAATATGGGAAAGAGCGCGAGCACAAAGCACATCACACGCGCCTGTCAAATTGTTTTAGTGAAGTAACCTGTAAGTTGTTTAATTTTCCTGTTCAAAGAATTCAGTTAAGTTCTCACCACCGACGCACAGAAGCAGTTCCACACTCAGCTCAGTAAAAACAGAATTGTGTCGCTCTGGACTTCTAATCCATTAGAAACGTGGGAGAAGGCAGTGTGTGTACAGGCTCAGCCGTGCACTTTGGCTTTCTGGGTTCATGGGTCAGTGAGTGTTGTGCTTTGTAGCGTAATGATGTGGCAGTGTGCACTTTGAAACGGGGAGAGGCACTTGGTGAGCTAAAACTGCAGCGTTTCGCTTTTGCATCCTAATTGTGTTAAATATCCTCTGATCTAGTTATGTGTGTTAAGGTAATGTATATTACAGTTTGCTATCCCACTGAGGTTTTTCTGTGGACGTTCTTGGGCAGTGTTTAGGGCACAGTAGACTGTTCTCAGCTGTAGACTATACAGTTTAATCATCTTTATTTGATATTTGTTTCACTGTTATTTCCACATGCCACTTGTTTCGTGCAGTTTTTGTCTCTTAAATCTGTCTTTTGAGAAGCAGCGCACGTGTCGGAAGGCCTTTTGAACCCCTTCCTGCGTCTCCCTCATTTTATACAGAGGAAGAGCAACAAGGTATCTAGCGTGCAAACCTGATACAAAACATGGGTAGTTTCTAGTCCGTGTTGTCAGAGACAGCTGATAAGGATTCAGATTATTCCAGTCTCAGTTTACAAACAGGCTAAACTTGAGGGAACTCGCTTAAGTTGTTTTTATTACTAAAGTAATAATGAAGTCCCGAGGTCAGAGTTGGTATGGTCCTCGCTCGCGGAACCACACCTCAGGCCAGCCCCCACAACCCAGAGACGACCCCTACAGACTTCATTACCCACCGCCAGACCCCAGAGAAATGGCGCGCCAGTGGCACTATCCAGACCCCTGGTATAGCCAGTACCCAGTCAGTCCTCCTCCCAGTTCTGAGTTGATCCCGCCGTCCAGTAGCCTCCAGTCCACCCAGAGCTATGGACCGAACTGGACTCGCCCACACTCCAGGTAACTCTCTGAATCCTGTTTGTTAAAAGTCATGCTTACAGTATATCATGTCATCCTGTGAGTTTTGCAAAGTGTAATTCTTGTTGTTCTCTATTGTATGACGTATTGTGATGACGAGGACGTTGATTTCGTGAGTCTACCCTCATCCTCGTTTCAGCCTCTGGCCTCAAAGCAATGTGAATCTAACTGGCGTCCTGTTCTTAGGCAGGCACGTGACTATTCTCCCCAGAGTTACTGGGACTACAGGGACGACTACGGCTATTATGATCATGGCTATTACCAAGGGCATTATGGGTGTTCAGGTACATGCATAACGGGGTCAGGCGGCTTCTGACTTACTCGGTTAAATGCAGGGGTTGCTGTTGAATTCCCTTTGATGCCCTGCATGTTCTCTCGTGGTGATGCCACGCTCTCAGATGCCAGTGGATGGCCCAGACATGGCGTATGGCAGGCGGAAGGGTATCAGAGCAGGGAACTGAAACAAGGTTGGCAGGGAACCACCCCCACCGATCAGTATGGGTTAGTCCAGCTCACTTGCTCATGCTGCCTCTCTCTGTCTCTCTCCTCAGCTACACCTGTGCGCATAAATCTTAATTTCATAGCGGTGAGATTTTTGCTGTTGTCTTTATCATGGGTACAGCCTCAGAAGGGGCAGTGTGCAGCCTGACGTCAGCATGCCCGGGATGGAGCACAGACCAAGAGTGGAGAACGAGGATGGGGGCAGAGCCCTAGAGGTCAGCCGCCACCTACTTCAGGCCATGTGACCTCACACACAGTGTCAAGGATGAGAGAGGTTTCCACAGCTTTCCAGCAGTAACGCTACTGGTGCATTAATCTACAGGCCCCATCCTCTGGGTCTAATATACCAAAGCATAAGCAGCCACGGGGCCTGCAATGAAATATAGATGGAGTTATTAAATGCTTTTTGGTACTGTAGTAATGATGAATAGTTAATAAAAGGCTTTTAGAATGTAAACCTGTGTCGTTATCATTGCCAGACTGCATGTCTGCGTGCATGTCTACATGTTAGCTTAGTCCTGGAAACCCTGCATTTGCTCGTGTGCAGCTCTGCTTGCGTGCGGTTCTATCTGTAACTGCTTGGCTGTAGCTCTGGTCGTGTGTAACAGTTTGTGTGTAACTCTGGTCGTGCGTGCCTCTGGTTGTGTGTAACAGTTTGTGTGTACCTCTGGTCGTGCGTGCCTCTGGTTGTGTGTAACAGTTTGTGTGTAACAGTTCGTGCGTAACTCTGGTCGTGTGTAACAGTTCGTGCATAACTCTGGTCGTGTGAACAGTTTGTGCGAAACTGGTCGTGTGTAACACTTCGTGCGTAACTCTGGTCGTGCATGGCTCTGGTCGTGTGTAACCGTTCGTGCTTAACTCTGGTCGTGTGTAACAGTTCGTGCGTAACTCTGGTCGTGCATGGCTCAGGTCGTGTGTAACCATTCGTGCGTAACTCTGGTCGTGCGTAACTGGTCGGGCGTAACAGTTCGTGCGTGGCTCTGGTCGTGTAACAGTTCATGCGTAACTGGTCAGATGTAACAGTTCGTGCGTAACTGGTTGTGTGTGGCTCTGGTCGTGTGTAACAGTTCGTGCGTAACTCTGGTCGTGTGTAACAGGTCGTGCGTAACTCTGGTCGTGTGTAACAGTTCGTGCGTAACTCTGGTTGTGTGTAACACTTCGTGCGTAACTCTGGTCGTGCATGGCTCTGGTCGTGTGTAACAGTTCGTGCATAACTCTGGTCGTGCGTAACTCTGGTCGTGCGTAACTCTGGTCGTGCGTAACTCTGGTCGTGCGTAACTCTGGTCGTGCGTAACTCTGGTCGTGTGTAACAGTTCGTGCGTGGCTCTGGTCGGGTGTAACAGTTCGTGCGTGGCTCTGGTCGGGTGTAACAGTTCGTGCGTGGCTCTGGTCGGGTGTAACAGTTTGTGCGTAACTCTGGTCGGGTGTAACAGTTCGTGCGTAACTCTGGTCCTGCGTGGCTCTGGTCGTGTGTAACAGTTCGTGCGTGGCTCTGGTCGGGTGTAACAGTTCGTGCGTGGCTCTGGTCGGGTGTAACAGTTCGTGCGTAACTCTGGTCGGATGTAACAGTTCGTGCGTAACTCTGGTCCTGCGTGGCTCTGGTCGTGTGTAACAGTTCGTGCGTAACTCTGGTCCTGCGTAACTCTGGTCGTGTGTAACAGTTCGTGCGTACCTCTAGTCGTGTGTAACAATTCATGTGTAACTCTGGTCGGGTCTGAGCTCAAACTGCTGGTGCTGATTCCCTTGCAGGTGTGGGACTCGGGTGCACTGACCCGATCCAAGACCTCTGGTCTGTCCTCCAGCAGCTATGAGCTGAGCCAGTACATTAACGGATCAGAACAGACTGACACGGTGCCATCATCCCACTCCGGTAGGTCCGGAACCACCAGGGAGCAAATGTGACACCGAAACCAAGTCAGCTAGATCAGGATAAAGCCAGCAAGCTGATTGGTGTTTGTGTACTCTTCCCGCCTCTTGGAATCAGAGGCGGAGCCTAAGGCGCCGGCACCACTGAAGTTCTGCCTCCCCCACGTGGCTGTGAGCTTTGGGCCGGCAGGGCAGCTGGTAAGAGTGAGGCTGGCGCGGGCTTCTCAGGGTGAACCCGCCCAGGTGGAGCTCCACAACCTGGAGGTGAGATGGAGCACTCAATCGCCCACACTTAGTCCTGGATCTCAGAGCAGCGCTGCTCCGCTGTGCACGTCTAACCAGTTAATTAACTGGGCATTGCATCCCAAAATGGATATAAAAGTATGTTTTACGAAGGATAAGTGTAATTTTGTTTATAAATAAAATTGGTAACAGCTGAAATTGGGATGTGCTGGTTTGTGTTTATATATTATTTCCATCTAAATGTATGTGTGTATTTTATATTTTATATATATATAAAAAAAATCAAATGTGTGTATATTATTATTTTATTTTTTTAAACATGTATAGTTTTTTTATAAAGGACATGGGAGTTAATTGATGGTGACCACTGATGTATGTAGGTTATTCTGAGTGGCACGTGTGAGCAGAATGATATGAGAGATTTTCCTGGGCCTTTGTCAAGGTAAGGCAAGCCACCACAATCAAGTTCTGGAATTTAGCCACAAATTTTAGTGAATAAGGACTCTGATTAACTGCAGTTAACCCGTTGCTTTCTTCACTTCACTGATGTATGCTAATGCTGCAGCACAGCAACAGAACAGTTCACATTTTAGTTTTCTTATTCATTCACTTAAAATATAAAAGAAGCTTAAATAAGTTTAAATGAAGAGAGCGGAGTTAAAACCAGTTAAGAGCTAAATGTCTTCGTTTTCTGTTGTGCAGGGAGGATCTGCATAAGGTAGACGTCATTAACTTTGCTCTGCAGATGGCTGATGCGTGTCTGAAGGACCAGACTGCCACCGACGCTTCCTCTGCTGCCCTCCTGTGGCAGCTGCTGGTACTACATTGCCGACAGAACGGGGTAAGGCCCCCGACACGGAATTGCTTAGTCAGGGGTTAAAACCAAAATGGCTAGGTTCTTCTTTGCTTGGGGACCCTTTTCCACCTGCTGTTATTACGTTAAATCCAGCTGTTCCTTGAACCTTGTCGGTGTCTGTTGCTCCTTACAGTTTAGGTTTATGACACTACACAGCACAGACATTACTCTGTTAACTGTGTGATTTTTAGTTGCTGTTTTCATGTTGTGTTTTTACCATGGTGATAGTCATATGTGTTTCATTTTGCTGCAAACCCATTTTCCTATTGGGACACATTAAAGACTGATGACTGGTGTGTGTGTGTGTGTGTGTGTGTGTGTGTGTGTGTGTGTGTGTGTGTGTGTGTGTGCAGAGAATCGTTGGTTCGGACATCGCTGAGCTCCTGATGCAGGGCAGTCAGTCTTTTATTGATGAGAAGGACAAAAACAAGCAGAGTCTCATTGATCTGAGCGAAACTCCGACCCCTGAGACAGACAGTCTCAATGCTGCCGACCTGCTGACCGGAAGCCGCCGAACCACAGAGGAGGTCTCGGCGCAAGACCTCCAGAAGTACACCAAGTTCCTGCTGGAAGGCAGGAAGAAGGTCACTCATATCTCGTTGCCTCCCTCTCTGTTCTGTTTTTCTCTGCGTCAGGCAAAGACTGAAGACTGAAGTACAGTTCAGTGTGCAGAAACTCAGTGTGTGTGTTTGTGCTCTATCCTCCTGAGTCATGAACCCCAACCCCCCCCCCCCCCCACCTCTCCTCCCATCCAGGAGGCGCTGGAGTTGGCCATGCAGGGTGGATTGTGGGGTCATGCTCTCTTTCTGGCCAGCAAGATGGACAGCAGGACGTACCCCGGCGTGCTGAGCAGGTGGGTGTGGCCTGAGAGAGATATGCTCCGCTCGCCACACTGAGCATTCTGCTTCCTTCCTTCCACGTGAAGACGAGTCCAGCATATCTTTGCTTCCCCGCTGCCTGCTGCATGTTTTTGGTAATGAGAGAATTTGGTTTGCAGAAACACATTCCTCAGGCCGTTAACGCCGCGGTAAAGATGCGGCTCGGGTGTCCGGCTTGTGAGCTTGCTAGCCGAGCCGCTGATAGGCCAGCGCTATATCAGTCTCCACTGCAGCTGGGTTAGGTTTTGTGCACACGTCTCTGGAACCTGATTCTGGGCTCTCCTGCGTCTGTAGTTTCCAGTAACCTCTGAGTGAAGGTGCTAATTTCCCACCTTTTATTTTGGGGGACATTTGACTTTCAAAGTTGACTTTCAAAGTTGCTTGGGGAGTGATCTGGTTGTGTTGGGGTTATGCATGTCATTTGCATTTGGTTACATCTGTGAAACCGCTGTGGGCAGAGGGTGTTTCATGTTCATATCACTGGCTTTTCTGCTGTGCCCTGACGGTACGTCCACCATATGTAGAGTACACAAGTACACAGCTCCCTGTCATTCTACTGTATGTCTCATTTATTGCAGCTGGCTCCTATTCCATGTCTGTGGTACACCTGGACGTGGGACATCAGCGTCCCTGTGAGCTGTTTGACAGAGCAGAACCTGATTCCACTGCTCTGTGTGTCAGTGTGACCGATGACTCGGGCAACCTGAGTCCTGGGGATGTGTTTTTGTTTTTGGGTGGGCATGGTGTGTGTGTGTGTGTTTTAGGATATTGTGCCATGTTACATTTTTTTAATGCATAGTAGGTGTTCCACACCTGTGGTTGGTTTCCTGTGTCGGTCTCTCTCTGAGCTTTGTGTCGGTCTCTCTCTGAGTCGTATGTCCTATAGGCCAAAGTGTATGTAAGTAGATCAGCTGTATTGTGCATAATCTGATACTGAGTTTGAACTAAAGTGTGATCACTTCCTGTCCAAAAGTGTTTTGCACCGTGCTGGACAGAGCGTTTGTATCCTGGAACTGTGAGTGGTGTGTATATATGAGCAACGTAGTAAAGGTAAAATTCATGTGTGTTTGTGAGAGTTGCAGATTTACAGGAAGTCTGGCTCCCAGCGATCCACTCCAAACCCTTTTCCAGCTGCTTTCTGGGAGGATCCCAGTTGTTGCCACGGTAACACACTGCTGTTTGGTTCTATTTTGGTTTCCAGTAAGAATACTGCAGATACCAACAGTCTCTCTCCCCTCCCCTCCCCTCCCCTCTTCTCTGTAGTCGTATAGTAGGGAGAAGTGGGGCGACTGGAGACCTCACCTCGCTGTCGTGTTGTCCAATGGGACGGGAGATTCTGACGTTAGCTGCAGGTTTTTGGTGACCATGGGTGACACACTAGGTATGACTCCCAGCCAAAAGTGTCTACATGTGTGTCCACCGCCTACCCAGTTTGTAGATTCCACAGTTGTCAAAGTTGCTGAAGTCCAAGACATTGGACTTGATCATTATCTCATGAGTGTTGGATCGTGGAACACGCGGAGCTGTTTAGTGGTGTGGCGCTGGAGATTGGGAGGCTTTTATTAGAAAATGGAATGTGTTCTATCTGTGTGTGTGTGTGTGTGTGTGTGTGTGTGTGTGTGTGTGTGTGTGTGTGTGTGCGCTCTCAGCCTCCAGAGGCTTCCTCCATGCCGCCCATATCTGCTACGTCCTGGCTGGCTCGTCGTTCGGCTGGTACAGCACCCAGGCCCACCGCCTCGTCCTGCTGGGCAGCGCACAGACGTAAGCGCAGCTGTATTCGTATGGCCTACACTTTCAGTTTCTGCTTTCTCCCACTCTAGGATGGGTCCCTCGCGCGGCGTCTCGGGGTCCGCCATGCTCCCTGAGGCTCTGGGCGAAATTTCTGAAGTTTTATTGAGTTGCTTTGTGACGGGAGGTGTTTTTGAAGTGACCAGTAGAAATGAAAGGAAGTTCAGTTGGCCTGAATATTTACAGAGGCACAAGAACAGTGTAGGATATCCTGTACAACATGCCGTGGTTTCCCATCTTCCAGTCGGTCTCACTTGCTATCACGAGATAATTAGCTAGTGTGGGTGCAACAAAAGTCCAGAGAGGAATTTTACTTCCTGAATCCAAACTACCCTTGATATAGACATGTTATAACATCTGCTGGAATCTAAAGGTGAATCTTTTCTCATTCTGGTAAGTGTGTGTGTGTGTGTGTGTGTTCATGCACACGTACTCTTGTTCTCTGTCTGTGCAGTGCATCTTTCACTGAGTTCTGCCATAACTCTGCCATCCGCTGCACCGAGGTGTTGGAGTACTGTCGGAGGCTCGAAGATGCCTCCTACAGCATCCCTTCATTTCAGGTAAAACTAAGCCTGCTCCGCCCCATTATATATATAAATTAGTAATTATGTATATGTATTCAGTAGATATGAATATGTATTAGTAGGTGTAATTCAGATGTCCACAGTGCTGACCAATCACTGCCGATTTCTTCTGCACTACAGAACATTTGGCTCTGGTTTCTGTAATGTGTAGCTGCTGCTGTCTGAAGGTTTCTCTGCCAGGCTGTGATCTGAACATGGTGGGACTCCCATACCTGTTCCTCTGTGGCTGTGCTGTGTGTGTTCCTGCAGGTGTATAAGTTCCTGTATGCCTGTCGACTGCTGGACTGTGGCCTCTTCACACAGGCCTTCCATTACTGTGAGGGTGTGGCCAAGGCACTGCTCAGGATCCCAGAGCCCCACATGACACTACTGAAGGAGGTCACCAAGGTAAAACACACGCACGCATGCACGCACGTGTGTGCATGCATGCATAATTGCAAGCACAAATAGACAAAGTTTGTAATCCTTGACCACACAGGTTTTTTGTTCTGTGCCATTCTCCCAAAACAAGGTGTGCGTGTGCGCGGGCATGTGTGTGCGCGTGTGTGCGTGTGCGCATGTGTGCATGTTCACATGTGCTGTGTTGGCTCCCACAGCTGGCAGACAGACTTAAACACTCTGAAACCCAGTTCAGAGAGGCGGGTTCTGCCGGCACTGACCCGGACCCAGACTGGCTGGTTCTACTGCAGCGACGCCTGCAGGCCCTACAGGTGAACTCTCACTCACTCGCTCGTCTGTAGTTTAGTGGCTGATTCACAGGCTTCATCTCTTAAGGTCTTTTGGACCTCACGGTCGCTTCATAACAGTCTCAGACATTTACTGTGGGTTAAGTGTGATGTATTCACACTGACATGTTTACTGTGGGTTAAGTGTGATGTGTGTACTGTGGGTTAAGTGTGATGTATTCACACTGACATGTTTACTGTGGGTAAAGTGTGAAGTGTGTACTGTGGGTTAAGTGTGATGTATTCACGGTGACATGTTTACTGTGGGTAAAGTGTGAAGTGTGTACTGTGGGTTAAGTGTGATGTATTCATGGTGACATGTTTGGAATGAGTGTGATGTATTCACACATTATGTCACTCTGTGGGGAAGGTGTGCCAGACTCTCCTGCCGTTGGCTTTTAGTGATCTGTGTGTGTGTTCTGATGAGTGGTGTCATGTGCCACTGAAATATGTATGTCTGTAGATGGGAGACTGCAGTAGTACGTACCCATCAGCGGGAGACTGTGCTTGGAACAGTGAGAAGAACTGGGAACATGCAGATAAGCTCCAAGGTTACTGCCTCAGCCAACACATTGTGCAACTTTCATTTATGACATTTAGCTGATACTTTTATCCAAAAAGAGTACAATAATGACTGAATACAGTCTGAGCAATTTACGGTCTTGCTAAGGGATCCAACAATGGATCCAATGGTGGTGGGACTTGAACTGGCAACCTCCTGATCACTAGTTGTCTATCTTTTAAGATAGAATTAGACAGTAGAAATGTTTATGTGCATGTGCTGTCCACAGACGTACTGATGGCTACCTGTGGACATTTAGAAATTTAGTGAGGAACAGGTGCAGACGATTCTGAATTCTGGGACAGTAAGAGACTTTAGTCTGGCCGCAACACACGCACTTCAGCATTTCAGACCAGGTCCACACTGTTTGTTGATTCCACTATGAAAAGATGACAAGACCAACACTGAGGAAAGTATTAACATTTTCCTTCCTTTCTGTCTTTAAAAAAAAAAAATCTTCTTATATTTCATATCTAGATCTTAACCCAGACATTCTGCTCACCGATCAGACCCACACATCTCCACAGACCAGTCAGAATGGTGCCGATGTGGGCCAGGATGAGAAGACTGAGTCTGTAGCGCAGACTTGCCCCCCAGAGCAGCGGTCTTTGCCCTTCTGCCCCCCAGAGGAGCAGTGCTACACCTCAGCGGTCCAACGGACAGCTCCTGACGGGCAGCTTCCCCAGACCTATGCCCCAGTTCCCATTTACCCCCTGCAGACTGTTTTGGCAACACCTCCAGGGCAGCCGCAGGGTGAGTCTGGGGTTCCCCCAGTGGCTGCAGGCCAGGATAGGGCTGAGCATCCGCATGACTCATACGGTCACTGATTCCAGGGAGCTGCAGTGATATGGGTCAGCGTGCCAGTGAAACAGAGTTGCTTGAAGCCCAGAGAACAGTGACTGAACATTTCACCCTAAACACATCAACAAACTCGGATTTTGAGTCCGCGTGGCGTAACCCGGGGTGGTTATTCTCTAGAATGTTCTTTCCTGTTCACATTGGTTCATTTGGCTTGTGTGTTGTTATTATGGAACATTCTAGAGCCACCTGCCCACTTGTTGAACATGTGCGCTGGGTTTAACCCGACACGTTTGGACTGTGTTGTGTTTGTTTACATTTAAATAGTGAACCTCATGAATGTAAATCATTAAACATTTATCAAGCTGTGTAATTGCTAAACTTATCCAATGTGCTTTGTTTGCTCATAGACGTTGGCTTCTCAACTGGTGCAAATATGGTAAGAAAAAGACAACTTTTTAATTAATTAGATATTACAATTTAAGTTGCTTATATTCATAATAGTTTATATAATAAATCCAAACTTCCAATTCAAAGTTGTTTACTTAGTTGTTCATTAAACTATTATAAGAGTTTGAATAACGGGCAGTATGTTTTTAGCTTGTTTTATACAGTAGCATCTGAGTTTGACTCTGTCTCTTTTCAAGATGGATACTTCAGAAGATGGATCTGCTCTGGGTAGCGTTGGTCTGGATACAACCAACCCACCTGAGGTTGAAGCAAAAGTGACGAACCTCCCAAAATCGGAGAAGGTCAGTGTTGTAGCCTCGTCAGGTATTTCCAAGTTCTGTTAGGTTGCCATTTGCAGTGTCGTGGGTCTGTCATTCCTTTACCACTCCTTTTCGCACAGGCGCCAAAGTCTGGATGGTTCAGTGGATGGTTCGGGTCTAAGCCTAAAGAACCCACCCAGGATCACAGCAAGCAAGACGAGCCTGCCGACAGCGGGCAACAGGTGTGTATCACCTCTGACAAGTGTGTTGGGATCAGTGAACACAGCCAGCTACTGCACAACTGGTCTAGCAGTTAGTTTCTGAGAGAGTGTCTTGACTGATGGACACACAAATATATCAGAGATGATTTTATAGATGAAGTTTCCAAAGTTGATTGAAAATTGAGTTCTAAGAGACTATCTTGATGCTTGTGGAATCTAAGGCTGAATTGTAGTTCGTCTAATGTTTGCAATTTACTTTTTAACCTATAAGTAATATCCTGTTATAATAATGTAGTAAAACTTAGATGTTATTACTTTTTTTTATGATGTTACCATGTTACTATGTAACATGGAAGTGCTGTATTGGCAAAGCACCATATAACCTCAAGTAAGCTGAGAATCTGGTCAGTCAGTGAAAACAAACTACTTTACCTTTTTGCCATGTGCTCAAGGCCGTTTTCCTAATTTAAATTGTCTTTTTTTTCCTGAAGTCACCAGTGTCCGCTGGTTTTCCCTGTCCTCACACCAGCATGCTTCCGTCACAGCCCAAAGCAGCTGGCATCAATCCTTTCTCGAGGAGAGCCGGTATGTGTACAGTTCTACAGTGTCTTTTGTGAGGGCATGTGTCTGACATCAGCTGAGGGGCAGGGAGGGGTCTTTGTGATGTCATGTGTCTATCATCGTGTGACCTCAACCTCCTGCATCACTGCCTGGTATGGGAACCGCACCACTCTGGACCAGAAAGCACTGCAGAAGGCGGTGAGGACAGCCCAACACATCCCCTCACTCCTCGAGCTGTACACCAAACGCTGTCTGAGGAGGTTTGAGGGTCATAAGAGACCCCACACAACACAGCCACACACTGTGTTCCCAGTGCTGGTTCAGAAGCACACAAACCAGAACCAGGACCAGCTGGCTCAGGACCATTTGCTTCTCACAAACCAGTTGGCTTCTGAGCAGTCAGTCGTACTCCAGCATGGCCTGTAATCTCCTTTTGTACTTCTGCACATCTATATTTTTACCTTTTTAGGACATGTAATTATATTTGCAGTTATATCTTGTGTAAATAAATACGACAAGAACGTAAGGAGTAAGAACCGAAGCTTTTCACTCACCAACTCCTGTGTACGTGCGAAAATTGGTTTGGTTTCATTTGACCAATAATCCCAACTCTCAGTATTGGTGTTTATTCGAGGTCTCTCACACTTTTACATGATGAAGCCTGCTAATACAAACACCCCTCATATTGTCATAAACTTGGGTGTTTTTTCTCCTGGTGTAACTGGAGTCTAATTTTTTTTTCTCAGGGCAAAGTCCCGGTGTGACGATGGGTCAGAACTTCGGCTCCATGTCGAATGTAATTTTTCTGGGCGTATGAAGCATATAGAGGTTGTCAAAGCTCAGGTTTAAAAAGTAAAAGTCCTGCTGTGAATTTGTATCATTGGTTTCACCAGAAAATGGCTTTTAGCTCATTAGCAAATTGAGTTTCACAGAATCCTGCAGAGAACTTTTACTTTATAAATCATAACTGTCCACCTCTGCACACATCTCTGTACAAGCCACGTTTTTCCCCCAACACGCATTTCACATTTGATTTTATTCTAGGAGGCCTAATAGAGCTCCGGGAGCTGGTGCTTCTCTGCGGGAAGGATTTACAGGTACTGTCCATCTCTGTCTGGTCCAAGCCGTCTCGGGGTCCAGTACTGACAGAAGCCCAGGTCACCACACAGGAGTCGGGTCATCGCTCACGATCCGTTGTTGTATCTTGCTGCAGACGCTGTGGAACACTGAGGGTTAGAGTTGCTGAGGTCTTGGGCTTCCTGTTCTAAAGCACTGGAGCAACTCGGACATTTTTGCTGTATGTGGACATCTGCACTGGAACCGAGGAAGTGTGGTTGGAATGGGGCGGGGAGATGGGATGTGAGGATGGGAGGGGCCTAATGCATTTCCTCCAGTTAGCTGGACTATCAACAATAGCAAAGACGAGTAGAACTTCAGTCTGGAGATTGATTTGATACATTTTTTTTTTTTTTTTTTTTTTTGAATCTTTAAAATAATGTTTGTTTTTTTTCCCATGTATTAATTAATGCTGTTAACATTTCACAGATATTTGCAGTGCACTGCGCCGGTTGATGTGTTTGAAGCAGGGGCTCTTGGCATTCACAGTTTGCGTTGGAGTATTTTAATGGGAGTAAATTAATGGCAGTTAGTTGACTGAGAGTCGTGTGCATTACTGCAGTGTTATTATCTAAACTATCTCCTGACACAGCAGGCAGAGACTTGGCTTCAGGAGAAATGTGTCCACAGGGATAACTGGAATACCTCAGGGTGCTTTCCAGTAAGGACAGCGGAATTTAACAGGCAGATGGATGCCATATCTTTTTACCATGAGTGTGCACTGTTCGGTTGCGCTGGGGGCCAGGCTGTAGGGAAGAATGTGGCACACTTGAACATTACAACATGGAGGGAGAGATGGATAGATTGATTCTTTGTTTGGATGATGGGAGATTACGATTTGTTTGAACACAAACCAAATATGTACCATTTCATGAGTTTATTAAAATGTTTATGTATCATATGGCTGCTGAAACACTTGAAATGAACAGATTGATGAGGGATGGTGTGCTTTGTAATTCAAAAGATATGTAGATTACACGATACGTCTGAGGACTGTTCAAGATGAAGAGAATTTTCCGCTCCAGTGTATAAAAAGGTGCTGTCCTGCACATTATGGAAATAAACTTGTGTAACTACAGAACAACTGCAGTATGTTTTCTGCCTACCCTCTCTGCTTCATCTACAGCACAGCCATACATTCCTCTGTACTAACAAAGAACTAGAAAGTTGAAAAGTTGGATGACTTTCAAACACACTTCTAATGGAAACTACACTATAAACAATCACACATTAATTTTCTGCCTGTTCCAGCTAACAGACAGAAAGAAAGATTCCTCATACTTCCACACAGAAAACTCATGCACATATAATGCAGAGGGGAACACAAATATAAACACAACGAGCTAACAAAGTTGTTTGTAATTGCCCCACGCTGACTTGGTATGTATATGGCATAATGCATCACATGATACAGAAGAAAAGAAAACCTATTATTGCGCATCTTAAAACTATAATAAAGTTTTCAATTTTAAGTATATTTTATTATTAACATTTTGTAGTTATATGGTTGAGGTCATTTTAAAAAGGTTTCCTTTATGAGAAGAAATGTAAAATAACACCTTTTTACAATATAGGCTTTAACATAACAGAAAAAAAGCAAAACTACTGAAATAGCATGCTAAATAGCATGCTAAATCATAATAGTGCGCATACAGTGATCACGATTGGGGATAGATACACACACACACACACACACACACACACACACACACACACACACACACACACACACACACACACACACATATGGGATATATTTGTTATAGAAGACTTGGATCCAGGATGTCATGGATGTTACAAATGTCTTCACAGTTAAGAAACATAAATAATGTGAGAAATCTCAATCTCGTGGTTCTATCTTTCTGCGTAATCTACACACTATCCTGGATCTTATCGTCACCCTATAAAAAAAAAAAAAAAGGATTTATGACAGGCAAGGCAACCCAATGCCCCTTTTGATATTCATTCAGAGAGGAAAGGTGAAAGACTCCTGCAGGCAAAACCTATGACTGACACGGAGAGGGTGCTTTAATGTGTGAGACGGAGGAAGGGAAATTATGTCAGGGATGAGAGAAGCGCCCGTGGTTCCGCACTGAACCGGAGACAAACCCGCCCAGGTGGGCTCTTGTGTTAGTGAGTAAACAGACCACAGAAAGCTCAGCCTGGCCTTGGGAGTCTCCTGACAGGTTTATAGACTCCAGTAAATATGTCAGTGAGCCTATATCAACAGAACAGAGAAACCTGTTTTACTTCGCTTAGTCAAGTATACCGATATACTGAAAAAAAAAGTCGTCATTCTGGTGGTGATTGATCGAGAGGATTGTCGTGGCTTAAATTAGCCATAGGCTAATGGCAGGCCAGCCTTGTGAGCTCAGACAGCAGTTTCATGGCTTAGCATGTGTTCAGCCAGCTGGGTATCACAGGGAAAGGATTTATAGCACTGGGAGCACGCGAAAAGCACGCCATTACACTGCCGCTGCAGCAGGTGGCACTGCAGCGCCGCGCGGTGGCCGAAGGACGCGCCGCAGGCCCGGCAGACGCAGGGTGACGCGTCAGTGGTGGCGGCGTGCGTCCTCTGGTGGCGCACCAGGCGGTAGTGCACGGCAAAGGCCACCCCGCACTCGGCGCACCTGTGGGGGCGGAGCCCCGTGTGGACGCTCATGTGCTCGGCCAGGTTGGAGGACTTGGTGAAGGCTTTGGTGCACACGGGGCAGACGAAGGGGCGCAGGCCGCTGTGCACCTTGCGGTGTTCTGCGAGGCGGCCAGCGCTGCCAAAGGCTTTGCCGCAGTCGGAACAGAGGAAGGGTCGGGCGCCCAGGTGCGTGCGCTCATGCCGCATGAGGGACAGCGGCCTGTTGAACGTCTTGCCGCAGGTCGTGCACGGGAAGGGCTTGTCGTTGCCGTGCAGGTTGCGCTCGTGCTTGCGCAGGTCGGACGAGCGCACAAACTCCTTGCCGCACTCGCTGCAGACGTACGGCTTCTCGCCCGTGTGCGTGCGGATGTGCTTACGGTGGTCGGACGACCACGTGTAGGCCTTGTTGCAGAAGGGGCAGCGGTAGGGTCTGTCGCCCGTGTGTAGACGCCGGTGCTGCTGTAGGGTGCCCTGGTGGGCGTACGCCTTTCCGCACAGGTCGCAGATGTGGGGCTTCAGCCCGCTGTGGGTGTCCATGTGGCTGAGCAGGTTGCTGGACTTCTTGAACGCCCAGTTGCAGAAGGTGCACTTGTAAGGACGGTTCTCCGTGTCTCCCTCCACGCTCCGCTTCCTCATAGCGCCGAACACAAACAGCGGCCGGGCCGCTTGCTTCTCCCGGGGGTCCGGTCCTTGCTCCCGAACCGCCTTCCCTACGTCTCGGTCTGCTGTTGTTTTTTGTTGCGATGCTGCAGGCGATGCCGAGTCACATGACTCGACAGAATCGTCCTCCAGTTTCAGCCTGACTGACGCAAAGCAGAACGCTTCTTCCGTCCCAGCGTCATGATTGGCCGGTGCACCGAGATCCTCTTCTGCCATGTGATCGGATGACACACTGGGATCCTGCTGTTCTGGGTGACTGGCTGAGTTGCTGGGTTTTGCCTCTGCCACGTGATTGGCTGACATACTGGCATACTGCTCTGCCATGTGATTAGTTGAGTTGCTGGGATCCTGCCCTGCCATGTGATTGGCTAAGACTCTAGCGTCTTGGTCTGATTGAACTTTCTGACTAACATTTTCAGGCTCACATGCTCCTCCCTTATCTGCCAAACTCTCCGAGAACCTCTGTCCATCAGGGGCGGCTAGATTCAGGGAAACTATTGCACTGACCCAACCAGCAAAGGGCAGTGTTTCCTGGGCACTGTGTAGAGCGAAACCATCTTCTCTGCAGTAAGTGGTGACGTCACTCTCCGCTGGTGCATAGCGCCTCTTACTGACCAAGGTCTTTCTGAAGCTTCTTTTTGATATGAAGGTTTTATCTCTGTAGGTGTCTGGCTTCAATTGTTCAGAAATTCCCGCCATTTGTATTGTTGGTGGAGAATTGGGTATAGAGCACTGTCCTTTGCTTGTGTTTTGTCCAGAGCTCACATATATACCTGACTTGCCTGTGTGGTACCTAAGAGCAGGAATATGAGTGATCACAACACGTTTCGACACAACAACTTTACAAGATGCTTTTATGAAGCATGTGTGTAAAAAGCTTTTTAAAAATTGTGTATATATATATATATATATATATATATATATATATATATATATATATATATATATATATATATATATATGGAATCACTGCGCTGGCACAACTGAAATGAAAGACGCCCGCCCGTACTTGTTTACTATATGTATAGCGTTTAAAAAACCCATTTAACAACTTGGTGGACAAATACTCTAACAGTAAGATATTAAATCCATGGTACCCAACTTTTAAAAACCTTGAACCTTGTCATGGCTCTGTACCACTGGTGCGTTTTATTAATTCCGGTGGTTAGCCTTATCCTGCCGCACAGATCTCAGGCGTTCAGGCGCTTTCTATAAAGTCGCTTAAAGTCTAACGTGCAGCAGGTGAACGTTATAGCAAGCGCGTGCGTGACAAAAAAACCCCTATTTTAACCGTTCATTGCTCAGTTGGTTATTTATTAAGTTTTCAGGATCAGTGATGTTTTTGATAGCTGCGGACTCCCACGAGGAGGCGATCTAGACGGTTCGTGGGACAGATTGCTACGCTTATGTTGCTAAAGTGAATAACGGAATAACTCTCATGCCGGCACCCTTCCCTTCTTGAACAATGCACGTGCGTAAGTTGGGGGTTCCTTACCTTGACGCGACACGTCCGCTGTTGTCGATCTCTTCGGGATCAGTTCATTTTTACGTGCCAGCGGTGCAGTGGCACGGGATGCTGTAGGAGGGGCTGTCGCACCGTATCGGCAGTGCAGCCACGCTCACGCAGTGGTCAGCAGGTTAAAAACGACACATGGTAGTTTCCAGCAACCCTCAAGTCTCAGATTTACACAACGAGTCACATCTACTCTACTGCCTTCATAAGAAGTTTAGTATAATGATATATACTAATATTCTCCCCTCCCCCTTGCTTCGTGTACTTTTATTTACAATTAAGCATGCGATGCCTATTTACGCTCTCATAACAAATACCTACGTACTAGACTACTCATCAGGGGCATAACACTGCGCCCCCACAGGTCAGAATTGAACCTAATGTCTCATTTCTGAACGATAAGTTAGTTGTCAGGAATGTCGGCGCTTTGCGCTGGAATGGTCAACCCCATGTGCGTAAGAGCTCTATTGAGTGAAGTACTTAAGAGAGTACAGGAATAAAATGTGCTGACACCAGGCAGTAGCGGACACCCGATAACCTCGCGGCGGAGTGCGCACAAGCAAATAAGTGCACAAGGAAAAACGAGAACACTGCCGAGCCCATACCAGTCCGGACACCTGTTCGCACGCGCCGCCTAAGACCGCTTAGGGTTCGCACGGCCGTTTCAGCACCAAGGACAGCGCGGGAGACTGCGCGCTCCCCTGGAATATGCATAGACTTCGATTGAATCCATCGTGTTATTAAGACTTATTGGAAAAGACCAAGAGATCAATTCTGTAACGTATAACGTATCGTGTTGAATTCAGCGCTACCCGGCCTAATCTAATGGTGTCTTTACCGTACGGACCAGCTTTGCTTGGGTGGGTGCCAGTCTTAAGCTCTTCACCAATGTTGGAGTCTCTAGCCTATTTGGAAACTGTAACCAGGTACCAATCGCAAATTACACATCTTTAAATATTTTTGAACTATATAAAAAGTACCAATGAATCTGATGAGTTTTGGATTTGTACTCATTTCACATTTATACAAAGCATCTTACCATTAGAAGTCTAAACTGAGTACAACATGAGGGTTAAGAGTCTTGCTCAGGGGCCCAACAGTGGCAGGACTTGAACCAGCAACCTTCCAATTACAAGTCACATACCTAAACCACTGAATTACCACTGCCCTTTAAGAGTGCAAGTATTCTTTTAAAAAATATATTACTTATTAAAAGCCATTATAAAGTATGGCAATAAAATGTCCTGCCTTAACGTACTATTACAAATCTCCCAAATCCTTAAATCTAAAATATTTAACCCACACCAGAAACATTTATCACAGGCTACATGCTGTAGGCCTATGCTTTTTTTTTAAATCACAAAAAACCATTTTTAAGGCATGAAAGCTTATATATCCATTATAAAGTTAACAAGTGTAGGCCAAATAATACATATGCCATTAGATAGCAGGATGAATAAGGCAGTTCATTTACAGTTATTGAACAATTTTGTCCATCTGATACATTAGCCAACTGAAAACTAGAACTTATTGAGGATGTACAAATCTAAAATATACTATTAGGAGTTGATTGTATATTGTTTAAGGAGGCCTGGCCACAGGAACAGTCAGAAGACAAAGCTGTTGGCTGGCTGGCATGAGATTCACATGTGCTGAAACCATAGCAACACAGCCCAAACACTTCATTAACTTGTCCCAGTGTAACAGCAACTACCATGCCACCACCACATCAGTGTTATGACTGTGTCGAGAACAGTCCACCAACAGTCCGTAACCAGTCAGCACTGGTCCTATAGGAAGAAACTGGCAATAGAGAGTGACTGATGGGTTACTGTCTGCAGTCATGCACATATTATATGGGCCTTTAAGATATGTCAACCTAATAAAGACTCCAGGGTGTACAGGTAAAAGGTAAAGATGTTAAAGCGGCTAATGTAAGTCTATTTTCACTGTGTGAAATTCTCTTGAAAATCATAACCTGAGCACATTTTAAAGTTGTCCAAAATGTAATCCCTAGAATCCCTGTAATTCCATTTTTTGTAAGTATCTCAGGCTCATTGTCATGTTTTGTAATCTGATTAGATAACATAGGTTACACATAGACTGTTGCTACCCAGGCCTACTGAGTTTCCTGTTCTGACACACCTGAGTCAGGTGTGTTCCAGCAGGTAACACACGTGAGGCGCTGGGTTCCAGTACTATGGATGGGAACTACTACCATACCTAAACTACAGGGTTTTTGTTGTTGTTTGTTTTACTAAAATGGTATCAAAGCTGATGAAGTAATTTTGCTAATCTTTCACATAACATCTTTCTTCATGTGATGTTACAACCCTGACACCTGTAATCACATGAATATTACATGAGGTGTTTCATAGACCTGAACAATAGCAAGATGGTAAATAAGGTTTAATGCAATGTGAAAATAAAAAATATATATATATCATGAGTTGTAAGGGTGTGTGTGTGTGTGTGTTAGCAAGGAAGATGCTCATACACTGAGGAGAATCCTCATTTTTAGTATAGCTAGTTTAAACATTTGTAACATAAGCAACTGAATAAAATTAGTTATGTAAAAAATAACATGTATTATATTACGTATGGGACAGTGATTTTACATATGGGAGAATCTGAGTTTGCTACATCTAAGATTGCTACATGCAGTAGGCTTTGTAGGGCATATGGGTGATCATAATGAAGTTGTTGGAGTTGATTGAACCACACAGCACAGTGCGTTAGTGTTATGGCTTGTCAGAGACAAAGTGTAGCAATCGAATATAGTACAGTAGAAAATAAGAAGGTCTGAGTATAGCAGAGACTTGATTATTGTAAGAAAGGGAAAAAACTATTATACTTCACAGACCACGCAAAGGGGGAGAGTGTTCTCACTATAGAAGGAACATTTCTGAAGATTTTGGAACCTGTGGTGGATTGGGGAGTTTTGGAATTATTTTACAGATTTGTGCATAATCTGGGCAGACTAGAGTGTGCAGGATTAGCGATTCTCCTATATACCCAAACTACACCGATCCACACTTGCTGTTGATGACATCTCATTCTGGTGATGATGGCATCCAACAGGTGACCCACACAGTTCCACTCTTCTAGAATTAAACCAGTGTGTAAATCGCAACAGAGTGCAGGGCATGAGGTGACCAGTATGGCCACTGAAAACCACCGAGAACCACTGCATAAAAACACAGAAATTCCTTTTCCACACAAGGGAAATAGTCTGAGAAAGGATTTGCCAGCATTATTCTCAATTTCCACTAGAGGGCAGCCTTGCCTTTTGGAACAGACATCATGCTGATGTTAAGGATGTTAAGTATGTCCGGCAGCCTGGTGCAAAGTGCAACGTGTCAGATTTAGGGTCAGATATCTTTGAATTTAGGCCGCCAAAACGAGCTGAATTTATGATCTTCAAAGTGACTTGAAATGGAATCGTTTCTTCTTTGATGAAAATGGTATAATGAATGTGATTGGTTAGAATTTGTTCTTACCTTCGCGGTTAAAGACGACAGTGTGTTTGGTGTAATGTTTTTCATAATTTTAAAGATTAACATGACACTGATGTGGCTAGCCGCAGCATTTCTACTCTGTTTTCATTTCTGCATGAGCTAAGTTGCATGACTCCCTGACTGTCTGAAAGGCTGCTGCTGCGGTTTGGGTTACGCTCATGGGAGATATTTGAGTTAATATGACTGAAGGCTTCAGGGGAAGCTTGTGGCTAATGAACAGTTCTGCCTAAGAGTAAATGGCTAGTTGAAATGGTGGATATGTATAAAGCCTTTGTCATAAATTACTGAAGTTCCTGTATGTGAGGTTCGAGTGAGTTTAGCCGGTATGTGAGTATGGCCGGCAGCCTAGTGCAAAGTCTAATCCATGTAGGCTCTCCACCGGTGTTCCACAAGGCTCAGTATTAGGCCCCCTTCTCTTCTCTTTGTATACTCGTTCTCTTTGTGTAATATCTTCTCATGGCTTCTTCTACCACTGCTATGCTGATGACACCCAATTAATTCTTTCTTTCCCATCCTCTGACACGCAGGTCTCCAGCTGTATCTCAACATTCTTGACTGACATTGCATCATGGATGACAGCCCACCACTTGATGCTCAGCCCCAGTAAAGCTGAGCTTCTGTACATCCCAGAAACTCCCAGCCCTTACCATGACCTCACAGTTTCCTTTGAGGACTCCTTGGTATCACCATCTGAAGCTGCTTGTAGCCTTTGTATAGCTTTGGACAACAGGTTGTCGTTCTCAACTCATGTTTCAAATCTAACCTGGTCTTTCTCTCACAGGAAGCTGCCCAGGTACTTCTGCAGTCTCTTGTATTCTCAAAGCTAGACTACTGCAACTCGCTACTTGCTGGTCTTCCTCTAAAAGCCATCAGACCTCTACAACTTGTGCAGAATGCAGCAGCATGACTGGTCTTCAATCTTCCAATGTTCACACGCCACTCCACTGCTGTGCTCCCTTCATTGGCTTCCAGTAGCTGCACGCATCAGATTTAAATCCTTGATGCTCACCTACAAAGCCAAAAATGGACCAGCCTCTCCATACTTGATGTATACAGTCGAAGCCCAAGCTGTACCTCGAGTACTCCAAACCTCAATTATAGCTCGGCTTAAAACACCATGCTTCAAGTCTCATGGATGACAAGCATGGAGACTATTCTCTGTCCTGGATCCCAGATGGTGGAATGAACTTCCGCTGGCTGTCCGGACAGCAGAGTCCCTTGCACTCTTCAAACACAGACTGAAGACCAATTTATTTGTGGAATATTTAAATGACCACAGATCCTGCTCCTATGTTGACTAAGTGAAACTCTAGTATTTATTGTATTGTTTATTGCACTGATTGTTGTCTGTTATAGAGCTTATGTGTTTTGCACTTCTAGGCATCAGCATTGATACCTGTATTTCAACAGAATTCTAGTTAATTGGTATCTTGAATTCTATCCCACTCAAACATTGGGTAAATGACAAAGAACTTTTATAAGTCACTCTCGATAAGAGCGTCTGCCCAATGCAGTGAATGTCAACTAAATAGAACATTCTGTTCTTTCCCCCAGTAGCTGCTAAACCTTTGTTAGGAATTATACTTGTCATGCTGACAAAATGCTTGAAAACAATGTGCAATACCATTCCTGTTCGATAGGGTGCAGTGTGCCCTTACGTGTCAACAAATGTTGAGCAAAGGATTACTCATCTAAATGTGCTTTCTCTTACCTGAACAACCTGAACAATGTTTTTGGGAGATGGGTGAGCTGGAAATGGAGGTATTTTCTGAATGCACTTTAACCTTTAGCCTTTCACCTTCTTACAGTTCTATAGGTCAGAGGTACAGAGGCAACCCCAACTTTGTAAACATAAACATGCAAATATAAGTGTTATCCTTAAGAGGTAATGGGCAATGATATGTTTATTAACAGAGAGCTCAAGGGTTTCAACTAACTCATTCATAATTTGTTTTTGCTAAAATTCTACATTTACTATTTATCTTTAGCATTAATGTCAAGCTGGAAATATTGAAGTGGTTAAACGAGGTTTCAGCAGGCATGCTGATGGTATTATAAGTCTGTATAAGTTCTTCTGGATGGATTTTTTCACTGGAGCTTCATGCTTTTCTCAATCTGGTGAACCACGGCATGCTTCCATGCTTTTAGGGTGCTGTGTATCCTTCTGGCATCGTTTTGCTCTTCCATAGAAACCAAATAACATTTAGCTCTTGTGAGCTGTGAAATCCAAACTGCCAGTAGTACCGTGAGTATGACAAGTTACGGTTATGTTCAACTGATCCTGTGCGTACTCTTAACAACCTGTAAATAATCGCGTTAACTGAAGAACATATACATCTAAACATTAGATTTGTCCGCCTCTCATTCTGATTCAGTCATTCCCTCCAGAAAAGGATACCTCAGCTGACTGTATTTGTGTTACAGGCTTTGCCAGACCTCTCCCTGAGGCTTATGGGTAAGGAGTAGGCCCTCAAAACCAGGACAAGTGTTTCACTGCAAAACACGCTTCCACTCCGGCTGATGCACAACAGGACTGATTGACACTGCTGAGACACATGTTGGCATCTCTGCCATGGAAGATACAGTGAGAAGTGAGTTGATGTGAGACGATGTGAGATGTTATACTGGAACTGAACTTCTTAGACAAACATGACTGGGGCTTAAACTAAGAAAACAACATTACACTAATAATAATCTTTATTATATAGCACTTCTCATTTTAGTTCCAAAATCTCAGAGTGCCTTGTATGTGTAAAGGTTATGAAGACAATAAAACAAAACACTACAAAGAAAGAATAACATTGAAATATCTGATAGACTAAGCATAGGGTAGCCTATACACATGTTTTTAATCTGGATTTAAGTAAGAAAAATATTTTCCACCATCTACCTTGAATGCAGTCCCAGTACTGGGCACTGGTCCTGCCTCAGATTAGTGAATCTGTCCAAGTTTGCCCCGAGGCTTCAGAAATGTCAGAAGTAAGACTATGTAATCAAGACTTTGTTGAGTTTTGGAAGCCAATGTGAATGCAGCATCAGGAGTAATATGTTGACCTTGTGCTTTGCACAGTAGGGAAACCTGCCAGCAACTCACTGCTGTAATCTAATCTAATCTAGAGGTTATGAAATCACGATCTGTTTCCTTAGCAAAAGGTAGGATTGGCATATGTCTTATTTTGGGTGTTATGTTTATTAAATAATAATACTGTGCCATTTTAGAGACATGGCACTGATAATAAGCAAGTGTCAAGAGTTACCCCAAGGTCCTTAGTGCTAGTTTTTAATTGCAACTTTATACTTTGTAAAGTAAATGTTGTGGGATTGAATCTACAGATTCAACAAGACATCAATAAGAGGCTGGAAGACTCCCCTTTACAGTAAGAGTTTATCTACACTACGCGTGACCGGACCATGTTTCAAACCTGTCCATTAAAATATCACAGCCAGGAGTGTCGAAAGTTGCACTCGAATCTGTATTTAAAGGAAGCAGAAGAGAGAGGTGTCCCCAATTCAGCGCCAGCAGCTTGGCCTTGACTGTGTAAATCAAAATATTGCAGGACATCAATCTGTAGCACTTTGTTGCCAGTTTAACATGTGAATTGGGAAGCATTGTGACGTGAGATGTGACTACTGGGATGGGGGTCTATGGGGAGCAGGGTTGGCTTCTGTTAGCTGACCAAGTTATGTGGGAATTTACTGACCACATCCCACCAATGTCATCTCTGCAGGACACCAGAATCTTGTAGTACGCCCCCCCCCCCCCCCCCCAATCATTTGCATGATGCAATTGCTGGATATTCTCTTTCAATGACTGTAAAAACATTTAGCCATTTACCATGCTTCAAATCTTCCATCATGGAAGACAAGCATGGAGACTATTCACTGTCCTGGCTCCCAGATAGTAGAATGAACTTCCGCTTGCTGTCCGGACAGCAGAGTCCCTTGCAGTCTTCAAACGCAGACTGAAGAACCATCTGTTTGTGGAATATTTAAATGACCACTGACCCTGCTCCTATATTGACTAACTGAAACTAGTACTTATTGTAGGGTATTGTTTATTACACTGATGTTACAGTGTATGCTGTTACAGTGTATGGTGTTAGTGTATGGTGTTTCAGTGAATGGCGTTTCAGTGTATGGTGTTACAGTGTATGGTGTTACAGTGTATGGTCTTTCAGTGTATGGTCTTTCAGTGTATGGTGTTACAGTGTATGGTCTTACAGTGTATGGTGTTACAGTGTATGGTCTTTCAGTGTATGGTCTTTCAGTGTATGGTGTTACAGTGTATGGTCTTACAGTGTATGGTGTTACAGTGTATGGTCTTACAGTGTATGGTGTTTCAGTGAATGGTGTTTCAGTGTATGGTCTTTCAGTGTATGGTGTTACAGTGTATGGTGTTTCAGTGAATGGTGTTTCAGTGTATGGTGTTACAGTGTATGGTCTTACAGTGTATGGTGTTTCAGTGAATGGTGTTTCAGTGTATGGTGTTACAGTGTATGGTGTTACAGTGTATGGTGTTACAGTGTATGGTCTTTCAGTGTATGGTCTTTCAGTGTATGGTCTTTCAGTGTATGGTGTTACAGTGTATGGTGTTACAGTGTATGGTGTTACAGTGAATGGCGTTTCAGTGAATGGCGTTTCAGTGTATGGTGTTACAGTGTATGGTGTTTCAGTGTATGGTGTTTCAGTGTATGGTCTTTCAGTGTATGGTGTTACAGTGTATGGTCTTTCAGTGTATGGTGTTACAGTGTATGGTGTTTCAGTGTATGGTCTTTCAGTGTATGGTCTTTCAGTGTATGGTCTTTCAGTGTATGGTGTTACAGTGTATGGTCTTACAGTGTATGGTGTTTCAGTGTATGGTGTTACAGTGTATGGTGTTACAGTGTATGGTCTTTCAGTGTATGGTCTTTCAGTGTATGGTCTTTCAGTGAATGGCGTTTCAGTGTATGGTGTTACAGTGTATGGTGTTACAGTGTATGGTCTTTCAGTGTATGGTCTTTCAGTGTATGGTGTTACAGTGTATGGTCTTTCAGTGTATGGTCTTTCAGTGTATGGTGTTACAGTGTATGGTCTTTCAGTGTATGGTCTTTCAGTGTATGGTCTTTCAGTGTATGGTGTTACAGTGTATGGTCTTACAGTGTATGGTGTTTCAGTGAATGGTGTTTCAGTGTATGGTCTTTCAGTGTATGGTCTTACAGTGTATGGTGTTTCAGTGAATGGTGTTTCAGTGTATGGTCTTTCAGTGTATGGTGTTACAGTGTATGGTCTTTCAGTGTATGGTCTTTCAGTGTATGGTGTTAGTGTATGGTGTTTCAGTGAATGGTGTTTCAGTGTATGGTGTTACAGTGTATGGTGTTACAGTGTATGGTCTTTCAGTGTATGGTCTTTCAGTGTATGGTGTTACAGTGTATGGTCTTACAGTGTATGGTGTTTCAGTGAATGGTGTTTCAGTGTATGGTGTTTCACTCTATGGTGTTTCAATGTTAAAATAGTTCCACCTTGCTGTAGACTTTATTGTGTTATGGGAATTCAGACCTGCAGAAATAAGATTAGTTTTCACATGATATGCTTTGTATATAATCATGCCTTCCACTCTTTTCTTCAGGGTTACAGAAATTATCTTCACACTTTGTTTAAGTCTATGATCAGGTTTAGGAGCATGTACACATGTAATGAATGATATTTGATATCACTCTGCTTCTGTCTTCAACCAGAAGGTGATAACTCACCCCACGGCTTGTCATGGCAGGTTGTGTATCATGTTAACAGCCAAAGACCAGAAGAGTGAAGTCTGTCAGTGTTTAAAGCGTTAATTGAGCCAATTCATTGAAAAGAAAACCTGAGTTGCCTTCATTTGATACCATGTTTGCGTTGGTCCTGTAAGTGTTGTTAAGTGCTTTATGGGGTTCTGTGCCAGGGCCTGTTCTGTGGAAGACTCTGCGGAGCTCCGTACGTACAGTTCAGATGTTTTAATCCTCTGGCAAATATTTGTTTAGGGTTCTTATCCAGTCCGGCAATCTGACCGCTTACATAGTGTGAAGCAGCTTTTCCCAGTTTCTGTACAGTGAATGTGATTCATTTGGACAAGGTGCTCCAAGAAAGGTTTGCCAACCTGTGGTGAGAAAAAACCCATAGCATTAGAATGCTCTTTTGTTTAAATGGTACATGTTAAGAACAGTCGGAAAGTTGCAACTATCAGGTCCTCATACAGAAGTATTTCCACGCACAAATAGACACACACAACTCTCATTTTCACAGCAGATGTTTAACCTGCAGCTCTGGGGGTTTGGTTGTTAAGGCACAAAAGCTGTGCACAGGACTGTGCTAATGACAGGGGCCTCACAGGGCACTGCAGAAAAGTTCCCTTTTCGTGCATCACCCTGGCGTTTGTGCAGTGATTCGCACAGGGACAGGCTTTGTGTGCACACAGCTGCCGAAAGTCCT
This sequence comes from Electrophorus electricus, assembly GCF_041902795.1. Lineage (NCBI taxonomy): Eukaryota > Metazoa > Chordata > Actinopteri > Gymnotiformes > Gymnotidae > Electrophorus > Electrophorus electricus. The sequence goes on along the minus strand of NC_137503.1, from coordinate 2,056,550 downwards.
CTCTCCATCGACTCAGATTAGATTTCCTTTTGTGCTCTAATCTAGTCTGATTGAGTTGCACTACCACTCACATGCATGTGATCACAGTGAGCAGTGGCAGGGCTGTTATCTAGTACCTTTGCAGAACTCTGCCCCAAGAACAAAGTGTTTGGCATTGTTCGGTGTTCGTGCCTGCATGCACGTATGTGTGTCTGGGAATTCTTGTCTCAATGCAAAGCACTTCGTTAAGTTTTTTAATTTGAATGTTAAATAATGCAAAAAGATACAGTTGTGTTGAAGAATTTCTGCATCATTCTGGGGGGGAGAGTGTGGTTTGCATTGAATGCCAGATGCTGGGTTAATCTGGTTTAAAGTACATATAACTGATGTGAATATGGAGCTGGTCTGTGGTCTAATTGAAAGCATTCCTGCTTAACAGAGTTGTTTTTGAGGATTGGAAATTCTTCTGGATTTGTTTATAACATCTTTGAGGCATTTTTTCAGTAAAACTTGTTTCTTTGAAAAAACAGCGTTTTTAAAACACATTCCGATACAGGAGCAAAGAGTCTATAAATACCACCCCACCAAAAATTAATTTCTTAAATCCAAGGGTTTTCCCTTTAAATGGAAACTCTGTCTTCTTTCTGTTTCTATCTTTGTTCAGTATGTGATTTTTTGGAGCAGGTCAAAGCGCGTAAGACTCCATCCTGCTGATGTGAAATTTGAGGGCTCAGAAGTGTTCAGGCAGACCTGAGAACATGTAAGCCTTGAGGGTAGACTTGAGACCACTGCCTCTTAGTCGGACAGGTCAGTGTTTGTCACCCAGCGAGGACAGGGATGAAGGAACAAGAGCCATTACGTGCCTTTAATGTTAATTGTCCTTATGAATCTCCCATGGATGCTCACTGATTGGCAGCTAGCTGCAGTTAACCACCACTGAGATATTTGCCGTCAGTTTTCTGATTGAGTGTGGCACCTGCAGCTCTGCCTGGTGATTTGGGCTGGGCTTGGTTTGTTGGTTTGTGTTCTCAGGTATCATACTTTTTATTTAAAATAGGCAGTGGTGTGTGTGTGTGTGTGTGTTTGTGTTTTTGTATGTGTGAATGTAAATATAACGTGCTTATATTTGACCTTGTTGTTACAATGTAACAATGTTATTTGTTGCTGGAAACAAATATAAACAAAACTCTCCATCAGTGAACAGTTGCAGTGGTGGCTCAGTGGTTAAGGTACTTGACTTGTAATTGGAAGGTTGCCGGTTCAAGCTGCCACTGTTGGCCCCTGAGCAAGACCCTTAACCCTCAATTATTTAAATTGTACTCAATCTTAATTGTAAATTGCTTTGCATAAAAGCCTCTGCTCAATGCTGTAAAGGAGCCAAAGTGCCGGTTCTATGATATCTTTGGAAGGGTTGTCCGGCTTGGTACCATACCCTCAAACATAGGTCCGTTTGAAAATGTGAGAGGTGGTGTTGTCAGTACATGTCATGATGAATATTAAAAGAAACATTTGAATATTATGGCACAATGGTTGTTATAGGGTCATTGTACTGTTTGTGCTCTTAGTGTGGT
>NC_137503.1:2030000-2050000 GCF_041902795.1 Electrophorus electricus | reverse complement strand
TGTCTTTACTGGATCTCTACCTTTACTGGACTGTCTTTCGTTACTGGATCTCTGTCTTTACTGGACTGTCTTTCTTTACTGGATCTCTGTCTTTACTGGATCTTTGTCTTTACTGGACAGTCTTTCTTTACTGGATCTCTGTCTTTCTTTACTAGATCTCTGTCTTTACTGGACTGTCTTTCTTTACTGGATCTCTGTCTTTACTGGATCTCTTTCTTTACAGGAACTGTGTTTCTTTACGGGATTTCTGTCTTTACTGGATCTCTGTCTTTACTGGACTGTCTTTCTTTACCGGATCTTTGTCTTTACTAGACTGTCTTTCTTTACTGGATCTCTTTCTTTACAGGAACTGTCTTTCATTATGGGATTTCTGTCTTTACTGGATCTCTGTCTTTACTGGACTGTCTTTCTTTACTGGATCTCTGTTTTTCTGATGGCATCACTACTGATGGAAACACTGAGCCACCCAAGTACTTCAGAACTCAATAAATGACACTGAACAAACTCAAAACATACAATTAATGGAATTATGGCCTTTTAAATGGTCAAAATGTGAAATTTTCTTAACTGGCATGCCAATCAACTGAAGTTACTTAGCCTGTATTTTCAAATGAAGACATGTAATCCCACAAACAGATGAATATTTGCTACATTACAAGTCCTACTAAGGGATGATTTCCAGCCTGAAGCTGTAGGTAGTCATCAGTTTTTAATATTATCAAACAGGAAACAAATATTATCTCCTGAAATGAGAGGACAATATATAATAAAAGTCTCTCTCTCTCCATCTAGTCTCGTCATCTAGCCAAACCCCCACACCCCCCTTTGATAGGTCAGTATCACATAATTTCATTTACTCATGCTTGACTGGTTTTTCTTTTTAAAGTGACAGAAGGAACACCTAACAATGGTACTTGTGTGTGGAAACTATGTGGACTTGTTCAATTTCTTTAGCTTTAATACAGTGAGGCATTTAGATTATATTCCTCAGATATTCGATTTCTCATTTATATGACAGTACGGGACTTTATTACAGGAAAGATAAGAGGAGTAACTGGCCAACTCACTCAGAACAGCACCCACATTTAAGGAAAATGTTACAGATTTTGAACTAACAGTAGAAACCCAAATCTAAAGTATGCCAAACAATTTAGTTGCATTTCTAAAAATAACTCTAAGTGACTGTTCTGATTTTATAATATGCTGAGAAATGTGATGGCCAGGCTAAGTCTTTGTCCACTGGCCTGAAGAAAATCTGTGCTGGGAAATGGTTTCCTGATCTTGGCTCAGACGAGCTCTCTCATGGTGAGGTGGTCAGCTCTGGTGAGTGAGCATGAGAGGAAACACGTGAGGCTTTATGCCCTGGTCTCAGCTCTTTAGGCTGTTCCAGCAGAGGGGTTTCAGCACGAACTTTGACCTTCCAGGGTTTTAGGGTTGTTTTTTTTTAAACAAGTCATAGGCCCAGTAGTAGATGTATATTACACCTCAAATCTACACGTACACGTTGTGTAATACTGCATGGTATTTATAATGCAGTCACACAGTGATGACGGCGAACAGAACAGCACTGCAGGAATGCAGCCAAACTTCTGTTTTTTTCTGATCATTCTGTAAGAGGGAGGCTGGGTTGGGAGGCCATTGTTACATAAAGGAACTGTGTGTACTGTAGAGTAATCGTGACCGTTTATCCCACAGACTCTCTGAAGGAGCTTTTGTCAAGTGTCACTCTCCTGCTCCCTCTCTTTCTCTCTCTCCCTCTCTCTCTCACTCTCTCCCTCCCTCTCTCTCGCACTCTCTCTCTCCCTCCCTCTCTCTCTCACTCTCTCTCTCTCCCTCTCTCTCTCACTCTCTCCCTCCCTCTCTCTCACTCTCTCTCTCCCTCCCTCTCTCTCTCCCTCTCCATCCCTCTCTCCCTCTCTCTCTCACTCTCTCCCTCCCTCTCTCTCGCACTCTCTCTCTCCCTCCCTCTCTCTCTCCCTCTCCATCCCTCTCTCCCTCTCTCTCTCACTCTCTCCCTCCCTCTCTCTCGCACTCTCTCTCTCCCTCCCTCTCTCTCCCTCTCCATCCCTCTCTCCCTCTCTCTCTCACTCTCTCCCTCCCTCTCTCTCACACTCTATCTCTTCCTCCCTCTCTCTCTCCCTCTCCATCCCTCTCTCCCTCTCTCTCTCACTCTCTCCCTCCCTCTCTCTCTCACTCTCTCTCTCCTTCTCTTTCCCTCTCTCTCACTCTCTCCTTCTCACCCCCCCCCACTCTCTCTCCCTCACTTAGGGCTCTGTGGAAATTTCCTAAACAAGCTGATTAAATCACGCTGAATGGGGAGACGAGGATTCGTTTGTGCTGGGAAGCTCCATGGAGGCGTGTATGAGGTGGGCGTTGAGACGAGGGAATCGGGTGGGCCATTTTTTCTTTCTAACTGCCATCCTGTGTGTTTTCCTTTCCTTTCAAAGTGTCGCCCTGTCTGTTTTTCCTTTTCTTACTTGCAAAAACGAGCCTGGCACAGCGGATAGTGCCAGAGGAAGTCAGGATACTTTCGGAACTAAGCGTTTGTTTTGTCAGGACACTTTAAGACTATGTGCTTGTTTTTAATTGGGTTTTAAAATCAGGCCATGTTTTAACATCAATGGATTTTCTTTTGTAAATCTTTGTCTTCTGAAGACAAAACCAGTGTGCATCAGATATGCTGCAAAGTGACAATGGTCATTATCATATTGTAAAGACATAATTCATAGCACTGATGTATAAAGGCATTGCTGCCTGACGGAGCAGCAGCCACAGGCTGACAAACAGCAGATGAACGTAGACACCAAGTCCAACATAAACACCCAACACAGCGCTGTGTCAGCCTGGCTGGCTCAACGTAGCAAAGCACCATGAAGTCATCAACTCGTCTTCGTCTCTCCACACGCAGAAGAGTTGAGCACTGAAACGTTAGGGTCCTAACTGAGACCTTTGACCTGTTTCAGGCCAGGGACATCTAAAGGTTAGTGAAGTGCATGGTATCGTGTGTTTTTAAGGGCGATGTGTAAATAGAAGCTGCAGCCACAGTCCTTGACATTTCCTGAGTTGGGGCAGAAGGCAATCTTGCCAGTGCACTCACGGCAGAGTGCAGGCTCTCCGAGACAAAGGTGGTGTGAGATCCTAATTCCTTCTGCTTTGTTTACCACCACCAGCTTCAGAGTGCAGCATCGTTCAGAGAGAAGAGGCCCAGAGTGGAAAATTCCAGCATCTGTGCAGAAAGTGTCAGGTAGCAAATAGAGGGTATTCACCTTTGGTTTTCAAGTATGTGGTTTCACCAGTAGTTTCAGAGTGTTGAACCAGTATTCATTATTTGTATGCGGTCACAAAATGACTGAACTCTGGCTGCCAGTAAGCTCAGATATCTTAAAAATTACAGCCAGAGTGATTATTAGATTCCTACCAGCTAAAACGAACACTGTGTAGGCCTGGACATGTGTGTGTTTATACATGTGTGCTTGGATGTATATTTATCTCTTTGTGGGGGCCAAATGTTTTTGTGATAATTAGTAAATGGTAAATTAAACAGCAAAAAAATGAACTTTTTGTTGGTCCTCACTGAAGGAAATTGTCCTTTTTATGTGTTTATTTAAGCTTTTACCTAAAAGGGCAAAATATTTCCTTTAGGTTCCTGACGTAAGAGTTAGGGTTGTAAGTGTAGGTTCTTGATTAATTAGCTACAGAAATACACAGTTCAGTGGAAATACTCTGTAAGTGTGTGTATGTGTGTGTGTGTGTGTGTGTGTGTGTGTGTGTGTGTGTGTGTGTGTGTGTGTGTGTGTGTGTGGTGGTGGTGTTGAGGTCAAACTCACCATGTATGCTGCACTTAGTAAATGTGTGTGTGTGTATGTGTGTGTTTATGTGCACGTGTGTGTCTTACAGAGGACACCATTTGGATCAGATGACCTCAGTAGCTGTGGGCCAACTGGCAAACACCACTGACAGATTAGAGGACTGAAGAGCAGGGCAATGCGCTCCAAGCATGACACACACTCAGTAAACAGTAAACACACAAATGTGTTTAATAAGTGGCCTCCGAAATAAACAATCTGCCATTAACACACACGCACACACACCTAATTTAATTCACCCTATGATCATGTACCTCATATATAATAATAGAGTCTACATGAAGACAATTGTTACTTACTGTCTGCTAGTGGCTTGTTGCAGAGTCACTTAAGCCTGGGCCGCAGCTGCAGAGATCTTACATGGGGACAGGTTGCTCTGGTGTCCTCTTCCCAGCATGCTGCCTGCTTTCCCAGCTGCTCAGGTTAAGCATGCGACCTTGACTTCAGCGTCATGTCACTTTGTCCCTAAACACCCCGCCACTGGGTGCACTTAGGGGTCACGTGATGGCTTTCAGATGCACAGAAACTTCTCATTAGTTAACGCGACTCTTTGAGGTGGCCCTGTGATGTTAACAGAAACAGCAGCCGCAGCAACACTGATAATACACTTTCAAATGTCTCAAACTCGCCTGAGTCATGGCAGCAAACACTTACACCGTTCACGCACACACACGGAGGAGGACAGCACATGGCACTTTAGCCCCCAACCTCATCAGGTTCTTCACACGGTGTCTGTGCCTCCTTGAACTCGGACCAGCATGGTCAACTGGCAAGGCAATCTTGCTTTATTTGTCAAGTAAAGCTGTCTCCTGATGGTGGTGCTTAATGTACTTAAATTAGAATTCTCTTTTGCAGAACCATAAAGATATTTGTAATCCTGGTGACAGACACTGCTTGCAGCTCAGGGACAGGCTGATGAAGGAGACAGAGGTTTAAATAGATTCCTGAGTTATACTAGCAGAAAGTCTTCTTCCAAGTGCCAGCAAGCTGAATGGGTAATGGGAACCAGTGTGCTTGACCCAGATAGCTTACGTAACAACCGGCGTTTACCCCCCCCTATCATCCCTCCATAGCACAACATACACATTGTCTGGGTTCTTCCAGCTGCCATGGCAACCAGGCTTCTCACACACACACCCAACCCTAAGCTTTCCTCCAAACCCTGTTGTCCAGGAATCCTTTTAATTCTGTTGAGATCCCATGTTGTGTGCGTGCATGTGTGCGTGCGTGTGTATATGTGTCTGTGTCTGTGTGTGTGTGTGTGTGTGTGTGTGTGTGTGTGTGTGTGTGTGTGTGTGTGTGTGTATGTGTGTATATGGCTGTGGATAAAGATGCAATAAAGGGAAGCATTTGATTATCATCATATATCATCTCACAGTCATCACTTCCATAACACTGTAGCCTTTAGCCACCAACTGCCCATTGGAAGGGAGGGGCAATAGGCAGATCAGTGGGCGGAGCAGTGGGCGGAACAGGCACCAGACTGTCCTGGTGCATTCAGTTCCAAAATGTTCTGAGACTTGTTATGGTTCTTTCTGTGCTCACCAGATCAGAGGACACCCTAGAACTGTGCCAGCCTGCCCTCTTTAACCCACCTTTTAATCGGGTTCATTTGGACTTGTTCAGACAGAAGGCTGCAATGATGGAACACAGATAGGGTCCTGGGTTGAGGAGAGAAGGTCAGAGGTCATGAGGTCAGACGTCATGCCAGTTGAGACATGAAGTGGCTGTACATTCTTTACTGCTGGTTAAATCTTGACGCTGGAGGCTATAACGTAACATCAACCTCACAGACAGCCCCCTACCCCCACCTGCTGTGTGAGTTGTGGGTGATGAGGGTGGGGATATTTGAATCTCTCGTTTGTAATAGATTCATATTACAGTCCGATTAATAGCCCTGACTCATCTTCAGTATTTATGAAGCCTAGTTTTTTGTGTGTGTGTCTTTCTCCCTCCGGTGTTTAATTACGAGGATTCAGAGTGATTTTAGAAGCTCTGTTATGTTTGTTTGTTGCGGGTAAGTGTGTCAGGAGTCTTTCACCTCTAATTGGCGTCCTTCCTTTGAGAAAAGTGTGTTTTTAGTTCATACCAGAATGCCATTCATGGTTAGTTAGATTTTGTGGGAGCTAAACCATATACACCAGTTTGTTAGACATTTGGTTCGTCTCTCAGGCCACTTCCATTTTTCATCTTTGATGAAGACTCTACCCTGCTGCTCTATTCTCTGCATGTATATGGTAGTGTAACATATGGAGCTAATAATACACAGACCAGATTATTAGTATCCATCTGTAGTTTTTCAATAGCTGTATGTTGCTTTATTGAAAAGAATGCGCAGCCAGCTTGTTGGGTTGTAATGACACTGGCCTAATTTAAGCTCTGGTACGTCCTGTCCAGTTTCTCCATAATGTCCTGTGTTTGTGGTTTATGGTACCTACTTTAGAGCTGGTGAAGGTTCAGGGAGCAGAAGGTTCAGGGCAGCTACATTTGACTCCTTTCACATTATACAGCTTCCCCACAGATCTCCGAAGAGTACGTCCTTACAACGGCGTTTTGTGGCAGCTGCGCTATACAGCCATCCTGGGGGGCTTTGGTGGCTAGATCTGGGTCTGTGGGGGGGCACAGCCACGACCATGCAGTTACCGCATGTTAAATTCCACCTCAGCAATGTGACTGACCTCCTCCTGCCCTCGTGTACTGAGGGTTGGGACAGAACACACGTACACACATGTACACAGACCCCCCCCCCCACACACACACACACACGCACACAAGCCAAAACAACAGGTCAGACCACTCTATCTACTTCCTGCCGTGGAATGGAATGGGTCCCACATGTGATATTTACCAGAAAGATGTCTGAACTGAAGGGTTAATATTTCGGGTCGGCGGAGTCGCCGTTGGGTGTAATTGATCGCACGTGGCATTTCAGCCAAGTCCAAGCTGTATTGAGTTCCGGCACGAGAACATAGCATAGTCTGAGTTTCCTCTGTTCTACATGTCAGCACCAAAAAGCCCAGGAAATGAGATAAACTGTTGGTAATGTAGGCCTACATTAAAACTCCTTTTTGTGTACCAGAGGCAGTGATGTTGTAATTATGTAATTCCATGTCTTAAATGTGCATTATGCCATTATGTCTTAATGTCATTTAATGTATGTCTTAATGTCATTTAAGGTCTGAATGTCATTTAATGTATGTTGTAAAATCTCAAATTGTACAAGCCACCATGTCTTACCATAGCTCAGGTCAATGTTGTGAAATTTATTTGACAGTTCAGTGAATAATGTATTCATGCCCAATCTTAAAATATAAAAATGTAGCTTGTATTACAACCAATAGTGGATGCTTTGGAAGAAAAAGCAAAATATATATATTTTTAAATGATGATATAATAACATTGCATAAAGCACGTTTGAAAAATGTCACTGGGGGAATTTTGTTAGAAAATTGGCTTCCAATTTATTTGTCTTGACCATATCAGTCCCAGCAGTATGATTCTTTGATTTGATGGCGTCCTACTGAAACACTGTGTGTGTCTCTGGGCTCAGAACACAAAGCCTGTTTAAAATGCCTTCCACTGTTTACCGTTCAACCTCATGTGTCAAAGTGTGTGTGTGTGTGTGTGCTGGTTCATAAAGTACCAGCTGGGAATGCAACATGGAAGAGCAGGTTTCAGATTAAAGTCATTCACTTTCTTCTAACACATGAATCCCAGAGAAGTGATGAAAGGGTGATTTTATGGCAAGCTTTACTCTGAATGGTGCAATGTTTGTAGATCATAAAACCAGTCCAGACGGGGACACCCCGGACATCCTGTCACTTGCCACCAAGTGACCAGAGAGACAGAGTAAGTCATATTTTCCAATATTTTCTAAATTTAATATCTAATATTTTCAAATTCCACTTCATATACCACCAGGTATACTAGCACCTAGCTGATGAGATTAAGTCCAAAATCTTCACACTGCATGTGACTGCCATAACTTCTCTTATGTAACATTTTATACATTGTTATCTTTGTTTAGTTTAAAGGTTTTACTGGAAAGTTTAAATTATAGATGGTGCATGTTTCCAGAGCTGCAGGTTTTCCGGTTTCACACACACACACACACGCACTGATGCACGCATGCACACACAGCTGTCAAAAACTGCCCATCTCTACTAACACTTCAGTCCAAAATGACAACAAAAAAATGTGCCAAAGCAACACATTTGGGAAAAATACAAATGTTTTAATGTTGGTGATTGTTAAAAAAGTCAAGCAGCTTATTCTGTAATAAAATCAGACTGTAGGAGTTTAGAAAACTAAGCCTTTCATTAGGCAATAATAGGAATGATGAGGGAGTCAAATAAACTTTAGATTTCACCAGTGCATGTGTATCTTGTAAGAGCTAGGTTACAAGCCAGTAATCTAATTCCAAAACTGGAGTAGAATGTGGTAACTTCACTCTTATTACAATAATGTGTCATTGTCATTACGAGGCATAAAACTCGTAATCAGTTAATAAAAACCATGGTAGATGCATTTAGTCCAACAGAGGGCCACAAGTTACAGGTACAAAAATAACTAGGTGCTAGTTTTACAAGTGGTGCAGTATTCTTGTGTCTACCCTCTATTGCTCTACATCTTATCCAGCCAATGGAAGTAAAGGACTTATTAAAACAAAAACAAACTTGCAGTATGAACTCTAAAACCTTCGTGACCAACTGACCCAACATTTTGTTTTTTTGTTTTGTTTTTTCCCCTGGAAGAGTTCTATCTAGTCTCTCTCTTATATAACATTGACCAATCAACTACATACAAATTTTAAGTACAACCACACAAATTACAGTACGAACAAAATGCATACTGCAACCCCCGTAAGGACTGGCCCATTAGAGGCAGTGAGGTGGGCGGGGCTTCCTGGCCCCCAGTTCAGTTGTATTCCACAGGCTCCTCCCCTTCTTCGCTCAGGAGACACGTGCGAATAATGGCTTCCGTCACGGCGTACGGGTCGCAGTTGGCCGACGGCCGGCGGTCTTCGAAGTAGCCTCGCTTGTCTTGGCCCACAGAACGTGGGATGCGGATGCTAGCACCACGGTTAGCGACGCCAGCGGAGAACTCGTGGATGTTGGAGGTCTCGTGGTGGCCGGTCAGGCGTCTGGCGTTGTCCCGACCGCCTTTGGGATCGTAGACGCGAATGTGGTAATGATGCCTCTTGCCGAGCTTCTCGATCGCTTCCTCTATGTGCCTGCAGTCAGAGAAGAACCAGGTTGTGATCAGCTGAAAATTTCTACTTGAGATTCCTTTAACAGCAGTAGGACAGAGAGAAGGTGCCAGGTGGAGAACTGGGAGAAAGACCGTCCCTCCTTATTTAACTTCAACTTCCCATATAGCCCATATTCCCAACTTCTCTCTTCTGTTCTGCACGATGAAGCGTTCACAGCCATCCTCCCCCTCGTCCACATTCCCTAGACCCACTCAACTCCTACACCAATCTCGTGACGCTAGAAATTCCCAGACGTCTGCCGCAAAGCAGGAGTCCTCTCCACCCAGACGCAAGTTCTTACAATCTTACAAGCGTTCTCTCTTAAACAGAAGGCACCAGCCGGTAAAGCAATCATCTGTTTTCCCAGTCGTACCTCAGACCCCCTTCCTCTCGCATCTGCTTGGTGCTGAAGTTAGTGTGACACCCGGCGCCGTTCCAGTTTCCTGAGATGGGCTTGGGGTCGAACGAGACGACCACACCAAAGTCTTCACACACCCTATGCAGGATGAAGCGAGCGATCCAAAGATGGTCTCCCATGCTGATGCCTTCACACGGACCCACCTGGAACTCCCACTGTGGAATGGGAGGAGAAGCAGTGTCACACACACCTTTCAAGTGTAATTACACTGTCGTCACTGTTTACTTTTAAAAACACAAATGTTTACCTGTGCAGGCATAACTTCAGCATTGGTGCCACAGATCTCAACCCCAGCATACAGACAGGCCCTGTAATGGGCCTCCACGATGTCTCTTCCATAGGCTTTATCTGCTCCAACGCCACAGTAGTACGGACCTTTTCCAAAAGCAAACACCAGTATGAACCAGTATGTCCAGTATGAACATTCACACAGTAATCTGGAGTCAGGAAGATCAGACAGGCTTTTACTGGGGGGATAAATGTCTGTTGGTAAACTCGTTTACCTTGTGGTCCAGGAAAGCCGTTTGAGGGCCAACCAAAAGGATGACCGTCTGTGCCGAGAATCGTATACTCCTGCTCCATGCCGAACCACGGATGCTGGTTTTCCACCATGTCCATGACCTTCCTACATGTCTGACGGAGGTTTGTTTCTGATTCAGGAAGAAGAGAAATTCTGGTCATTAGGAGATCTTCTTATCTCCTCCTTACACATTGCCTCCATTTAACTACCCCAGATGTGATGTTAAAGTGGTAGAAAATCGTTATTAAAATCTTCCTAGTTCTTGCCTGCAGGTTTGCGGTTGTATTTAAACACTTCACACAGAACCAGCTTGTTGGGGTCCTTTCTAAACGGATCTCGGAAAATGGCCTTGGGGAGGAGGTACATGTCACTGTTGGAGCCTTCAGACTGGTAAGTACTTGAGCCATCAAAATTCCACTCTGGGAGATCTGTGAAGAAGCACTCATGAGCAACACAATAAGTACAATTCCCAGGAGGTCAATCTCACTTAAAGACGACACCCTTCTCCATTGTTAGCCGTGTGGAGGCGGTCTAGCTCTGTATTTTGTCAAGGCGTGCTTAGCTAGCTAGACAGTTAAAGTAGATAACATTAGCCAATTGACACAGGACAGTCACCTCAGAGTAAAGAAAGTGCACCAAGTTAAAAACACCCAGGCAGTCATGTGAATACAGCTTATATTAAAAACATACCTTCGATGGTTTTAGGTTCCGAATCCAGAGTCCTCGTCTTGCAGCGCAGCCCTTCCCCTGTCCCGTCAATCCAGATGTACATGGCCTGGACCTTGTCTCCCTGAGGGAGCTCCAAGTACTGCTGTTTCACACTTTTACTGAGTCTGGCGCTAGACGAAGTGGCCATTTTGCTTGGCTAGAAGAAACCTGAGAAAGGACACCGAACTTTTTTAGATTGAGATTTAGATTTAGATTTTAGTTTTTAGATTTTACTATCTTTTGCTAACTTAACAATGCCTGAATTTAAGAATTAGTCATTTAGTTTTTTTAAGTTACCGGAGACCAACAACATAGAAAGACAATCTGTCCTGAATTTACCCTGCCACACACAAACGGCACAATCACAGGTAATAACTTAACTAACGCCATGTAAATATATATCTTTATACCCTAGGGGTTAAGGTAGTTATCTGAATATATATCTGAATATATATCTTTATACCCTAGGGGTTAAGGTAGTTATCTGAATATATATCTAAATATATATCTTTATACCCTAGGGGTTAAGGTAGTTATCTGAATATATATCTGAATATATATCTTTATACCCTAGGGGTTAAGGTAGTTATCTGAATATATATCTAAATATATATCTTTATACCCTAGGGGTTAAGGTAGTTATCTGAATATATATCTAAATATATATCTTTATACCCTAGGGGTTAAGGTAGTTATCTGAATATATATCTGAATATATATCTTTATACCCTAGGGGTTAAGGTAGTTATCTGAATATATATCTGAATATATATCTTTATACCCTAGGGGTTAAGGTAGTTATCTGAATATATATCTAAATATATATCTTTATACCCTAGGGGTTAAGGTAGTTATCTGAATATATATCTGAATATATATCTTTATACCCTAGGGGTTAAGGTAGTTATCTGAATATATATATATATATATATATCTTTATAATTTGACCCCGATTAGCAGAATAGAGCTCAGCCACTAATCATACTAGAGAACTGCTCATGTGCAGTGGGGCTGAGGTGACTACACTAGGTTAGTTAGTTACGATTATTAGCTAAGAAAGGACAGGAATGAGATAGGAATAGGCGTATGGATAGGGATAGGGATAGGAATAGGATAGGAATACGATAGGACAGAAATAGGAGCTACCTTACCACTATTGCTTCACAATAGTTCCTAGCCGGTGATGCAATAGACAAAGGAAATTGCGGCGGTGTAGCTACTATGCATTATAGTTACATTATAGTTGCATTATAGTTACATATGGTCACACTATAGTTACATATAGTTACATTATAGTTATATATGGTTTAGCCAGCGCCAAAAGAATTTAATTTAGAAAAGTCCAGTCACCCAGCCCTTGTGTTGGTTAGGACATAACGACCGGAGGGAAATAGAAGCAGAATCTAGGGTTGAAAATAGCTCAAAGCCTAGCGAACCTAGAGGTACTGTGATCCTGTAATGATTAATACAAAGGTCAGTGTAGTACAGTATTAAAAATGAAGATCCATACCTTTAAGGATAAATAATTACTCCGTCCAGCTGTTTTCAGATTAAACGACGTATATTTTTTCTCATTCTCTTGTGAAGCGTTGAGGCGACCGGCTGAACTTTTAAAGTACTCCATAACATAGACCCGCTTGTGATTGGACGAGCAGAAGCTTGGATCTAAACATTCCGTTTGTGATTGGACGAACAGGTACATGCATGTAAATGTGCTGCTGTGGATTGGAGGAGCAGAAACGCGCATGTAAATGAAACATACCCAGTTTGGGATTTGGTTGAGCAGACACGTGATCGTACTCTGGGACGGCAAGAGAAGGGAAGCAACCCATTGAAGAGCGCTCGCGTTTTTTAGAAACAGCATTTGTGTGTGTGTGTGTGTGTGTGTGTGTGTGTGTGTGTGTGTGTGTGTGTGTGTGTGTGTGTGTGTGTGTGTGTGTGTGTGTGTGTGTGTGTGTGTGTGTGTGATATACGACGGCGTGTTAAATACTTTGCACATTTTAACATGAAGTTTGGGACAAGATTTTTTTGTCACCTAAAGACGTTTTTCAATCGCGTGTCAATGTTAGTGCTGAGGGTATGATGATCCCTGGTGGCCACTCAAGGAAAAACAACGTTTCCCCGGGTCGATTTCTAGAGTAAAAACGTTATATTTAGAAACTAGCAAATGAACAATGGATTCAAGGTTTCATTTGTAAACATTTCGTGACCATAAACAAGGCTGTCTTGAATTATTAAAAAAAGGGGGTTCTAAACTTTATGCAGGCTAACGCAAATCAGTTACACTTTATTCAGAATAACTAGTTGGCATTATTAACCAGTGTATTACTATAGATACAAAGAAGATTTTAGTGCTACTTGAAAGATGAATGTTTATCATTTTTAAAGCATAATGATGGGAGTCACTGTTTGTCTTTATTTTTTCTTTGTTTTGTTTTTTTTTAAAGATATTTGGCCAGCTCCCTCATGCCTGCTCAGGTACTTCAGTGCCTCCATCATCATTATAAATGTGTGTTATTACAGTATAGAGGTAGCTTTTATGCAACCTGTTAGTCCTTATGCTTCAGACTGAAGCACATCCATTAGAGTGGTTTCTCACCTTGGTCTGTCAGAAAAAAAAGATTCAAACATACAAATAATATACAATTCTAAGTGAATTCTAATGCTCAGTTTTTTGCACCCATGCCCTATTTTCTTTGATTCATTTCTGGCTCAGGGATGTCTACTAAATTGCCCTGATTATAGAACTTTCTATAAGCCCTATCTGTGGTGCACAGAGAACTGTGCATTTCAATTAGACTGTAATTTTTTATTAGTAACTGTTACATTATTAAAAAATGAAGGGAGTTTAGATAAGAACCTGATTTGGCCTTTTTGATTCAGATTATGCGTTCCTGCTGGACTGTGCATTCACATTGTCTGAAACAGTCTCCAGACTGGGGACGAATTCCCTCAATTCAGCTCTAATTTGCATTCCACATTACTAACTAAGTGCAGAATTTCAGCTTGTTGGCTGTACTGGCAGAACTGGTGCAGATGATGTGAAAATGAACCCAATCCTTCTTACATTCTAGAGTGTGTACAGCATGATTCAAACCGATTAAATATAAAGAACAAAATGTAACATTTAAGGTTTGGGGCTGTACTCATTTGTGTAGATGCTTTTAAGGTTACGTGTGTGATAACAGAGGAGTTATTAGTGCTCTGTGTGCATGTGTTTGTATGTTTGCTTGCATGTGCATGTGTGTTCATGTTGAGTGTGAAAGCAGATAATGATGCTCAGGAGCAATTCTCAGGATGAACCACGTCTCCTCAGTATTGAACACCTGCAGGGCATCGCACAACTTCAGGACATCACACACGTGCAGGAGAGATCAGGAGTACACACCTTCAGGACATCACACACCTGCAGGAGAGATCAGGATTGCACACCTTCAGGACATCACACACCTGCAGGAGAGATCAGGAGTAGACACCTTCAGGACGTCGCACACCTGCAGGAGAGATCAGGAGTGCACACCTTCAGGACATCACACACCTGCAAGAGAGATCAGGAGTACACACCTTCAGGACGTCGCACACCTGCAGGAGAGATCAGAAGTACACACCTTCAGGACGGCACACACCTGCAGGAGAGATCAGGAGTACACACCTTCAGGACGGCACACATCTGCAGGAGAGATCAGGAGTACACACCTTCAGGACATCACACACCTGCAGGAGAGATCAGGAGTAGACACCTTCAGGACGGCACACACCTGCAGGAGAGATCAGGAGTACACACCTTCAGGACGGCACACACCTGCAGGAGAGATCAGGAGTACACACCTTCAGGACGGCACACATCTGCAGGAGAGATCAGGAGTAGACACCTTCAGGGCGTCACACACCTGCAGGAGAGATCAGGAGTAGACACCTTCAGGACGGCACACACCTGCAGGAGAGATCAGGAGTACACACCTTCAGGACGGCACACACCTGCAGGAGAGATCAAGAGTAGACACCTTCAGGGCGTCACACACCTGCAGGAGAGATCAGGAGTAGACACCTTCAGGACGTCGTACACCTGCAGGAGAGATCAGAAGTACACACCTTCAGGACATGTGCAGAGTCTTTGCTGCCCGTACCATAGGGAGACGTCACCATGGCAGGCCAAAAATGTGACGTGGAGGTGCATGTGATGAGTAACCATAGCGACCTCTGGTGTTCCAGGGATGAGGAACTCTGATAGCCAGAAGTGCACATATCTGCCGCTTGCCTGACAGCTGTAAACAAATGACCTTAGTTTCATTTGTGCAAAGACGCAGGTTGACCCCCAAATGGCTGATTTTGCGTTACTCATAAAAATATCACCTATTGGTAAAAGAGCAACTTTCCTGTTTTCACACAGCAGAAAGAGAAAAATATATATTAAAATAACACCAGTAGTGGAGTTACAATCACTAACAGTGATTGTAACAGGAAACAAATGTTGCTGTCATTTATTGTCTGAACAAACATAAATATGAAATTTATGAAGGAATTTATTTAGGAAATGCAAAAATATACATTAATACATTACAACTCTCCAAAGCTAGGTAGCCTAAAAGACTAAAACAACAGGAAGTCAAGGACTGGCAGGGAGATACGTGCCATGTATTTTGCACTGTTAGGTGTTTACACAGAGGATGTCCCTCTGAACACTGTCAGGTGTTTACACAGAGGATGTCCCTCTGAACACTGTCAGGTGTTTACACAGAGGATGTCCCTCTGAACACTGTCAGGTGTTTACACAGAGGATGTCCCTCTGAACACTGTCAGGTGTTTACACAGAGGATGTCCCTCTGAACACTGTCAGGTGTTTACACAGAGGATGTCCCTCTGAACACTGCCAGGTGTTTACACAGAGGATGTCCCTCTGAACACTGTCAGGTGTTTACACAGAGGATGTCCCTCTGAACACTGTCAGGTGTTTACACAGAGGATGTCCCTCTGAACACTGTCAGGTGTTTACACAGAGGATGTCCCTCTGAACACTGTCAGGTGTTTACACAGAGGATGTCCCTCTGAACAGTGACTGTCAATGTCAACACTAGAAACTGTTCAATGATGGAAACAAATTTGTCACTGTATATAAATGCATTTGTCAGGCTCGGTAGGCAGAAGAGGTGTTGAATGCAGGTAGAAATAATGTTTACTATAACAACAAAGGGATGATCCAGAAATAAAGTGTCAGAAACCCACCTGGTATAGAAAACAACAGAGAAGTGGCTTGGAAACACTAAAGACAGGCAGAGAGATACTTTGCAAAGAACAAGATAAACGGAGTGTTTAAGTATACAGACACATTAGGGCCAACAAGAATGGGCACGCACAGGAGGATTATGGGGAATGTAGTCTTCAGGAGGCAGGCTGGCGGCGTGACAGCATCTGGTCTTAGCCAATCAGATTAATTGTTCAATTTAGTTTGGTAGTTTTAGCAAAGTAAAAAGTTAAATACTAGTGATAAAAATGAGAACTGCAATATACAAGTTATACATCAAGTTAAATTTTTGATTCTATTATATTCAAATTCAGTTATATTCAAATTGAACCCTATTCAAGCTAATTAAACAACTTAAACAGATAGGCCTCTAGACCATGTCATTTTTCTCTTTGGGACACTTCGTAAATGTTGTTCGTACCTAAGAGAAAATTCTTAACATGAGGAAAACTGGTGATTGAGGCAAATCGTTCGCACAAGCAATTTAAGATCGGACTCTTGCACGAGAGGACTTCTTGCATGAGAGCTATTCTTTCAGAGACATCTCGGTCCTTTCAGTCACATGACTGACTGGGCATAACCCAAATGGACTGTGGAACGTGGCATCTTCAGGGAGTCATTAACTCAAATACTGAGCTGGAGGTGCCAGTTTCTGCCCTGTTCCCAAACATCACGCTGGAACGGAAACTTGTCTTGTAGTGGTAATGGTGGGATCATGGAAACAAGCATAATTCCCCACAAATAGAAATGGAATTATGACATCACTGATGGTCATAGCACAGGAATCGGATAAATGGAATAGGTAGGATTATGTAAAATATGTACGTTATGTAGTGCAAGTACAATATGTATCATGCAGAATATGTAGGTTATGCAGCATATTAAAGGAGGGGATGGTTTGTAAAAGCTTTAAGAAGCAACCAAACATACTGACATGAACATGAAAGGGTTTTTTAAACTTTTATTTTCACTGAGCCTGCACACTATATGTGCAGACTTTTATTACAATATTGGTCTCTGTGACACCAATATAACGGAAAGTCACAACATGCCAACAAGCACTCTATTTAACCAGGTGTAATTGTTTTTAAAGTATTCATATTAAGATATTTACATTAGATGTTTATATTTAGTTTAGGGAGCACAGTTTTTTTTTTTCGAAAAAGCCCTGAACCATGTCCCTTTAACTGTTCATCAAGGTGTATTTAGTATATCACCGCAACTCTATGTGACCATTAATGAAACGTTGTTAATAAGAAAATACGTGCAGTAGTTTTTAATTGTAAATCTGTTCTTGTAAAGTGTTCTAATAAATAATGACTTTTAATAAAGTGGCTGGTGAGTGTATTTTAAGGTGAACTGGGAAATAATTACAATATTGTGAGTGAAACATTCACTTTTAATTTTGAGCTGAATGTACACCTGCTGCTCTTTGCATTTGTAGAATATGTAGAATATGTAGAATATATAGTTTATGTAGAATATGTGGAATATATAGTTTATGTAGAATATGTAGAATATATAGTTTATGTAGAATATATAGTTTATGTAGAATATGTGGAATATATAGTTTATGTAGAATATGTAGAATATATAGTTTATGTAGAATATGTAGAATATATAGTTTATGTAGAATATGTAGGTTATGTAGCATATTAAAGGAGGGATTGGCTTGTAAAAGCTTTAAGAAGCAACCAAACATACTGACATGAACATGAAAGGGTTTTTTTAACTTTCACTTTCAGTGATCCTTTACAATCTTTCATTTACTGACTTTCATTACAATATTGGTCTCCATGATACCAATATAACTGAAAGTCACAACATTCCAACAAGCACTCTATTTAACAAATTGTGATTGTATTTAAAGTATACATTTTACATTTACATTTACGGTTTTTGTGCAGACTCTCTTATCCAGAGCGACTTACAAAAGCGCTTTGTCATCTACTCATATATATATCCTAACCAGTACAGCAGGTTACAGTACAAGATACCAATGAGCTAGAATACTGTAGAAATACAGGGATCAATGCTGATGACTAGAAATACAAAATACATAAGGTCTATCTCAGACAATAAGTGTAATAAACTAAGTACTAGAGTTTGTTAGTCAACATCAGTGTAATAAACAATACCCAATAGGAGCAGGGTCAGTGGTCATTTAAATATTCCACAAACAGATGGGTCTTCAGTCTGCGTTTGAAGATTGCAAGGGATTCTGTTGTCCGGACAGCAAGTGGAAGTTCATTCTACCATCTGGGAGCCAGGACAGGACAGAAAATAGTCTCCATAGTTGTCTTCCTTGAGACTTGATGCATGGCGTTTCAAACTGAGTAGTATTTGAGGTTTGAAGTACTCTAGGTATGGATCGGGCTTTGACCATTGACCTCATGTATGGAGGGGCTGGTTCATTTTTGGCTTTGTAGGTGAGCATCAAGACCAATGAAGGGAGCGCAGCAGTGGAGTAACGTGTGAACTTCGGAAGATTGAAGACCAGTCGTGCTGCTGCATTCTGGACAAGTTGTAGAGGTCTGATGGCTCTTAGAGGAAGACTAGCGAGTAGCGAGTTGCAGTAGTCTAGCTTTGATATCACAAGAGACTGCACAAGCACCTGGAAAGCTTCATGCAAGATAAAGGGACGAATCCTTCGTATGTTACAATGGAGAAATCTGCAAGACCGGGTTGTAGAACTTGGAAAATTTGAACGCATTTCTTCAATTAACCTACAGTTAATCCTATAGAAGCTGCGCACTAATATTCAAATAAAACTTTTTGAAAAGTGCGTGCAACTGCTGCCATCTGGCGGCCAGAGTATGACATAGCAGAAGGGGACGTCGATAAATCAGGCCTTGAGCGGTGCTACAGCTAATTATAAATTAATTTTAAATTAATTCCATTTGTTAGAGCTTCTCTTGTGTCACCCGCTATTCTCAGTTACCTGGAAACAACTGAAACACATAAAATGTATGTAAAAGCAACAACTACTGAATTATGTTATATTTCTGGATTTGTTTTATTGTCAGGAGAAATTAGCTTCGCGCATAGTCAAAGGTTGTATTAGGGTATAAGATGGTGGATATGGCCATTAACTTGACTGACATGCAAGCAGACCACGAGGGAATCTGTTTGTCTATTTGTGTTTTTGTCTGTCTATCTTTGTTTATCTGTTTTTGTTTATCTGTCTGTTTATTAATGTTTATATATCTGTTTGTTTACCTGTGTGTTTGTAGGTTTTTGTCTGTCAGTTGGTGTTTGTGTCCATCTATGTTCATCTGCCTGTCTGTGTATATCTGTCTATCTTTTTGTTGAGTTGTCTGTGTTTATCTGTCTGTCTGTCTGTGTTTGTCTGTCTGTCTGTCTGTCTGTCTGTCTGTCTGTCTGTCTGTGTCTGTCTGTATGTGTTTGTCTGTGTTTATCTGTCTGTCTGTCTGTGTTTGTCTGTCTTTGTTTATCTGTCTGTCTGTATGTGTTTGTCTGTCTGTCTTCTCTGACCCTCGCTGGTGGTTTCTTGCTCCTCCTTCTTATCACCACAGAACTTTAGTTTCAGTGTTAATGCCGAATAATTGAGATCAGTCTTACTGAATTAAGATTACTGCCTTAAGATTAATGACTAAATAATAAGACTGGAGTTTAAGAGGTTGACACAGTTGTGCCACTGTGTGTAAATCCAGCATGTTGGATTATATCAGTGATAAATGTAGCAGTGGAAAAAATGATCTTCTACCAGCAGCAGTTGGTGTAGGTTTGCCCTCCTGAATAACAGCCATTGTTGTTCTTTCTTGACAAGTTACTGAACTGTGTGATGTCCTCAGAGATGGGGCTAGCCAACAACCTTAACCTGCTCACCCTGTGAACAGAGACTAGAGTTTACTATTCATTCTGTGACCTTCTGAAATCGATGATTATTTCTTTGGTCTTTGTGCTGAGGGAAGTATTGCCTCTTGCACACCACGTTCTGCGTCTTCGCTCTGCAGGTTGACGCGCCGCTGATG
>NC_137503.1:2017500-2027500 GCF_041902795.1 Electrophorus electricus | reverse complement strand
TTTGCTTCCACCTGGAGTGGGAAAGGCTCAGTATGACCAGCAGAGGGTGCTGTTTCCTCAAACGCACCGCTTCTGTCAATGGAGAGGAACATTTTCTATCGTGCTTTTGATACAGCGAGAATCTCATTGTCTCAGGATGTCGGTGTCATTCTAAAGGTGTAAACTGTGAACGTGCCTTCCCATCTGTGCATGCTTGAGCAGGTGCAGCTGTGCTGACCTTGAAAACGATTCCTCGTCACACCTTCATATAAACACCCTGTGAAATGGTCCTTAGTAGTGACATTAGTCTCACTACACTCAGTAGCCCTAGGAGAATAAAGCCTTGTTGGAGACAGTGTTAGTAGTACTGTAAATAATATTGACATTCATTTCTTGGATATAATACATCTATTAGATAATAGTGTTATTACATCTATTGTCAATAATGAGCAATATATATATATATATAATTTTACATATGGTAATGTATTTCAAGACATTAATCAGCATTGCAACAATACTGCACACATGTCACAACACTACTGTTGGTTCCATGTGTTTAAGAAGACTAGCGTCCAGCGTGCTGAAGCCATTATTGGAGTATTCAGCTCTCCTCTCCTTCTGCTGTGGTGACGGCATTGTGTCTGACCCATCAGTAAAGCTCCCTCACGGTCGGCAATCTGAAGGTGAGGAGAACCTGCGTATTCAGACGTGTTCAAAGGCACAGATGGCAGGCGCGTCTTCTGGGTGCTGTATCACACAGACCTCAAGGCCATGTGAAGCCGGTGGGTTAGAGCAGTGGTGTGTGCTTTGGGTGAGCTCTTTGACCGACCACCTTCTGCGCTGTGTGACCTTAAGAGTCAGGGGCAGGGAAGAGTCGCAGTTTGACTTCAGGTGACTGGTGATGGACATTTTAGCAGATGCTCGTGTGCAATGTGACTTTCATCATCCTTGTGGGCTCATGGACTTCATGTGTCAGCTTGGAGCTGTTAATGTGTCCACCTTCATCTCCATTGGTGACGGAGGTCATCTCCATGGGCAACGGAGGTCATTTTAACAGATGCCTGTTAAAGCATCTACAGGGTCAGTCAACCTAAGACAGGTTGGAGCTAAGCATCTTGTTCAATAATGCAGAAGCTATCTGCAGAACTCAAAGTGAACACTGCTCGTGCATGTGTGTGCATGTGTGTGTGTCCGCGCGCGTGTGTGTGTGCGTGTGTGCACACACGTGTGTGTTTTTTCCACATGGTCCCCATTCCCAAAGGTGCACTTCCCCTGTTATGTGAAAATGATGTATGCACCTTGTATGGAACAGATGTCTTTTCGCGGTATATAATGATAATGTTTCTCTCTCTCTCTCTCTCTCTCTCTCTCTCTCTCTCTCTTCTCTGCCCTGGTGTGTGATCACCTAGTCATCAAGAACTCCAACCCCACACTTTAAGGAAAGGTGATAATTGTATGCTATGCTTGTTTAAATAATATGGTGTTGTGTTTTGTTCATATTATTATTGATGTACCTTTAGGATTAGTGTTTTGTCTTGCGCTTCCTTATTCTTTTTTGTCACAAAAGAGAAAGAATTTAATTTACAATAAGACCCTAACGCACCACATTATTATGCACAATACATAGAACATAGATGGATGTGTGTGTGTGTGTATATGTGTGTGTGTGTGTGTGTGTGTGTGTGCGTGTGTGCGTGTGTGTTGTGTGTGTGCGTATGTGCGTGTGTGCGTGCGTTTGTGTGTGTGTGTGTGTGTGTGTGTGTGTGCGTGCGTGCATTTGTGTGTGTGTAAGTATGAGTGTGTGTGTGTGTGTGTTTGTTGTGTGTGTGCGTATGTGTGTGTGTGTGTGTGTGCATGTGTGTGTGCGTATGTGTGTGTGCGTGCGTTTGTGTGTGTGTTTGTGCGTGTGTGTGAGTGTGAGTGTGAGTGTGTGAAGAATAGTGACCTGAACATTCACTGACACCCGCGCACCATGGGAACATGTTAATGACCAAGACAAAATGTTCATCTTAAATTACCAGTTGCTCTCCGCACTGAGTAGAAAATAAAAATTTCAGTGTTCATTAAAACAATGATGAGGGTGGATAGAGGAGATAAAATGCAAATGTTCCTTTGGGAAGGTTATTAAATGTGTAAGTGCAGATTTACGTGGCTTTTTTAAAATTAAATAGTAATTAATTGAAATTTTAATTTCCTTCACTATATTGAAATAAAGAATCATGAAATAACAGGTAAAAGTTTCAAAACACACCGTTAACTCCCCTAGTCCATACAGTCCATATATGGAATCTATGCAGCAAAAGTAGCACGTTTTGAAATCACTGTTTCTGTAATGTTATGTGAACAAACTCATTGAATCATAACTCCGCCTATTCCAGCTGCTTAGCCCCACCCACTTACATTATATCTCAGGTGTGTTTCAGCTACCTGAAAGCTCATGGAACAGGCGCAATACAGGGCAGCCAATCAGAACACATTTATTTATATCTGTATTAAAGGGACAGTAACAGAAACGACATGCTCAGTTCAAAGGGATAAAATAAGGCTGAAAATTTGTGTAAGAATGAATTCTGATTATTTTTGGAACATAAGGCCACAGAACCATTGTAAATGGACTTTGAAAATGTAGGATGTGGGCTCTTTAAGTCCTTTGTTGTTGTAGTTTTCAAAACACACCTCCAGGTGGCAGTAAATGTCCAGGGACGCTCTCATTGTCTGCTTTCAGCAAGGAAAATGAACTTTTATTCTGCAGTATTGGCGTCACACAGTTCTTCGGTTTTGATTCTCTTTTATGGGATTATCTAATGGCAATGGGTTTATTAAACAGGGTTACCTGTAAAGTAATACATGCTAATATATTCTATTTAACTGAATCTTCTCGCTGTACTTTAAGATACTGTAACTCATGGAGTTTATAGAATATTTTAACATTAAAGGGTGTACCACTGAATCATATTCTATGAGTGAACTGTACCAAAATAGATGTAAATAGTTGGTATATTTAATTCCATTACACATGATTTGAATGGAAAGCATGTTACCTATGTTCCATTTGAAGTGTCAGAATCAGAGTCACATGCTAAAATGAATCATGTGAGACAACACCTGATTCACTGAAGCCGAATTATTAAACCTATTGGCTTAGTACAATCAAACAGAGTGAATTGGACTCCTAAAGCAAAGAACATTTCAGAGTCATTCTCTCCGGTCCTCAGAAATCGTAATTACATCACTTATGCTCTTATATGCAATAAAAAGACTTAAAACCCTTTGTTAATTACAGCCTGTGAAAAGCCTGTCTTTCCACAATAGAAAAATTGTGTCAAATTAGTATGCAGAACAATGCTTTATGTATCAGAAAATTAATCTACACTGGTAATTTGAATTAAAAGTTTTCCAACATAGAATAAGTAGGACAGTTCAGTAGAGAATCATTCTCCCTTTCCTTTACTATGTGGACTGACTCATTTTAAAATTAACCTCCTGCTCCCATTGTTGGTTCCAGACAAAGCAATTAAAAAAAAGAAGAAGAAGAATTGAGTGTATTCTATCCTCTGAAAAAGAAGTCAGCTCTACCGCATGTTTCCGGGAAGGAGGGGTGGGTGTAGCGAGGGAGAGTGTTTGCCTGCTGTGAGTTTTTTCATTACGTCTGGAAGAGGACAAGTGTGAAGTGTGAAGAGAGCCGTGCAGGGTGCGCCAGAACCGCAGTCGTTCACCACCAAATGCTCCACGTGGAAACCCCCCGTTTGTCTGTGTTACACTTCCACAGAGGATGTTGTCTGGGTTATTAAAAATGACCGTGAATGTAGTGTGAAGCTGTCTTCCGCCGTACACCCTGGCTTTACTAGCGGATGTCAAGTCGAACCTTTCAGGCACCAACATCACAACTGTGGAAAATTTACACTTCAGAGGTTTTTAATTTATTTTTTGTTTATTTACATTTCCCCTGGAAATATTTCTCTGCTGGGAAATGCAGAAGATATGCTATTAATGTTATACATAGTAATTAATGTTTTTGTGTATTTTGCTTTACAAAAATTGGAACTTTGTCAATAATCTCAGCCCATACATTAATAATATTTGTATAGTAATCATATTGGCCAGCAGTTGTGTGACATTTTGGTTGCTTGGTATCCTTTACAAAGCATCTGAAACAAAATAAATAATTTTTTGTTCATTGAGATCAGATCATAATCAGAGCTAGATATTTTAAACAAACATGTCATCTCAGACTTGTCAGAGCTCAGTAGGTCAGCCCACCCCCACCCTCATACACATGCAAACAAATCAGCCAAACAGCATCAGACCACAGCCTGAGTGAGAGCTAACTCAGGGGCAAAAGGACATCGGTTCATTTCTCTAAAATGTGCTCTTTTAATTAAACTAGACGGGCCTGCAAAACGGCAGCAGAGAGATAGTGGCAGAATTCCCATTCGTAGAGGAGTTCATTAATGATCCCAAGGCCTGCGGGTTAACATACCCTGTGCCCTAATGCACGAAACACACACACACACACACACACACACACACACACACACACACAGAGGATGTCTGTTATAGTGCTGCATTCATTTATGAAACAGGCATAGTTAAAATGCTCTTTAAATGTTCACATGTTCATTGTTTTGACTGGACTGGTGCTTTAGGTTGTGGAGATGTGTGTTGCTCTCATTATTGATTGCAGGGGTCTGTGGGGGTCTCCACTGAATGGAAAAAATCCCAGAATATGGGCAGCAGCATTGCAGAGAGCTTGTTTGGTCCTTACTGGGTATTAAAGACCACGTGGCTCTGGTGTGAGGGAGCTAAGGCACGCCATAGAGTGGCTTTGATATGACGTGAGTTCTCTCTTCTGATGTGTGGTTACAAAGCGTTGGATCATTGTAGATTTTTGTGGATGGAGGTTTCACAGTACCTAAGAATTCCTAAGAAGAAATCAATAGCCAGATTTATTGTTTTGAAGGTTTTTATGGTTGCTGAAAATTACTTCAAGGAAATCAATAACAAGATTTTTATGAATTCTGAAAATTTCCACCACCTTCTCCAACTTCTGACTGAAATGTGGCGCCTGAACTTTTCGTTATGGTGCTCATGCTGAAGAAGGAGCAAGGAGCTGGAGGTCGACGTCGTTTGGAGTTCTGCGTCGTCTGGAGTTCTGCGTCGTCTGGAGTTCTGTGTTGTCTGGAGTTGTGTCATCTGTTCTGTGTCATATAGAGTTCTGTGTTATCTGGAGTTCTGTGTCGTGTGTTCTGTGTTGTCTTTCTGGAACTGATGCTGTTGAAGTTGGCTAACAATGTGTTCTGTGTGGCGTTTCGTGTGGCGTTCCATGTGGTGTTCTGTTCTGTGTGGTGTTCTGTGTGGTGTTCTGTTCTGTGTGGTGTTCTGTTCTGTGTGGTGTTCTGTTCTGTGTTGTTCTGTGTGGTGTTCTGTTCTGTGTGCTGTTCCTTGTGCTGTTCTGTGTGCTAATATCTTTCCCACACGATCGGTGTCAGGCCAGTGGTCTCCCTCACACCCTCAGCCTGCATTGGTCAAAGAGCCTCCTGATACTCCAGCTGTCTGTCACATCTGAGCACATATCTTCATCTTCATCTTCATCATCACCACCACCAATGCACACATACAGTCACACACTCACACAAACACTCCCTTACATTCTTTCACTCTCTCATACATGCGATAAAACACACACGAGCATCCCACTCTTTCATGCTACGTTTATCATTTAGCAGCTCCGCCATGGTGCGGCCAGGACAGTAGAGAGGGTGGAGGCCAGACAGGAGGAGCTGACTGCGTCTGACCCCGTGAACTATGGCTGGGGTGTGGAAGAGCTGGTGGGCTCACACCCAGGGGCTGAAGAGAGGGAGAGAGGGAGAGACAGAGGGAGAGAGAGAGAGAGAGAGAGAGAGAGAGAGAGAGAGAGAGAGAGAGGGAAAAAGAGATCTTAACAGCTTTTTTTTAGCAATTTTTGCTATTAAGAATGTCAGATATGCCTCCATCAGGCAACAGACAAGCTCTGAACGCCCCTTAGCCTGTTACCCCGTTACTTTGTCTCCCTGTTTCTGCCCCCTCCTCATCAAAACACACACACACACACACACACACACACACTCACACACACTCACACACACACTCACACACACACACACACACTCACACACACACACACACACACACTCACACACACACACACACACACACACACACACACACACACTCACACACACACACACACACACACACACACACACTCTCACACACACACACACACACACACACACACACACACACACACACACACACACACACACACATTTCCAGTTGGAAAGTGCCATAGGAGCGTGTGGTTAAGAACAGCAGAAGTCATGCCACGTTGAACGTGAGCATCGCTGCATATTTTAGAGGATGTGCTTGTTGAGACAAGTGGCTTGACGCTGGGATATGCTAGACACCCTCCCCCCACCTTTCCTATCCCTGTCTACCATGCTGTCATGCGGCCTTCCCGCTCAGTGCTGGAGGTCAAGCCATCAGGTTGACATTATCCCGTAAAGGAGCTTTGTCTCCACGGCTGCTTTATTAACCCGATTCCCTGCTTCCACTGCTGCAGGATTCCTGCTGTGCCGGACCGTGCTGGCTTGGTGCGGCGGAAACGCCTCCTTCCGTCTCATCTCCGTGTGTGTGTTGGGGAGCAGCAGAGGAGGAGGCCTACGGCTAAGGGAATCTCCAAGTGGGCTTGGCCTTCACTATGCCATTTTGTTATGGCCCTCCACGAGTGTGTTTTCCAACTTGGTACAAATAGTACTATCTGTCATACAGAAACTTGAGAAAGTGAAACTGTCTCTGGTGTCTGTGGTAACAGAGGTGATTCAGGTTGTTTTAAGTTGTCAGACGAGGCGCAGGTACAGGAGGAGTGTCAGGAGCACAGGAGGTGGAGGCGCAGGTACAGGAGGAGCGTCAGGAGCACAGGAGGTGGAGGCGCAGGTACAGGAGGAGCGTCAGGAGCACAGGAGGTGGAGGCGCAGGTACAGGAGGAGCGTCAGGAGCACAGGAGGTGGAGGCGCAGGTACAGGAGGAGCGTCAGGAGCACAGGAGGTGGAGGCGCAGGTACAGGAGGAGCGTCAGGAGCACAGGAGGTGGAGGCGCAGGTACAGGAGGAGCGTCAGGAGCACAGGAGGTGGAGGAGCAGGTACAGGAGGAGTGTCAGGAGCACAGGAGGTGGAGGAGCAGGTACAGGAGGAGCGTCAGGAGCACAGGAGGTGGAGGCGCAGGTACAGGAGGAGCGTCAGGAGCACAGGAGGTGGAGGCGCAGGTACAGGAGGAGTGTCAGGAGCCTCATTGGGGCAGATTAAAACACAGGAGTCCCAGTCACACACTCAACATGCTCCCGCACAGGAAAGACAGAACAGGCAGCATCCAGAGTCCAGATGGTCCAGAGATCAAAGGAAGTGAAGACCAGCACAAGGTGATAGATATGGAGGCTTGGGAGGTGGAGAAGTGAGGAGTCCTCACGCGTGAACGTGGGCGGGTTTTTCTGTTTAAGTTGGAGTCTGATCTCAGTTTAGATCAGACAGAGGTCCTGACGCAGTTCCTATGTTACTCGCTGTGAGTCATGGCGCCTTGACCGCTGTCCAACCAGTCCAGCCTACTGTTTTACATTTTCATTTTATGGCATTTCACTGATGGTTTTAACCGAAGTGACTTACGATTATGTCTGAGCACAACGTGAGCAAAAGGGGTTGATGGACTCACTCAGGGGCCCAACAGTGGCATCTTGGCAGTGGTGGGGCTTGAACTAGCAACCTTCCAATTGCAAGTTGAGTACCTTAACTACCACTGGCCCAATGTTTTGAGCCGGCCACATAACAACCAGTGCAAGGATGTGTGTGAAGGATATGCACACTCCTCCACACACATGTTATCTTTGAATGGTTGACATGCACTGTTCTTCAGTAGGATACAGCCCGAACACATCAGCATTTCTGTTAATACATATAATACACACAAGAGTCTCTCAGAGAAAGGCTCCTAACCAGACTCACGTGTGAACGAGGACTCTTTTTGTGGGTTTTTACTGAGCTCGCTGCTCTAGTGGAGCAGGGTTTGGTGAGGCTGGTCCTTCCTGGTTTCGTCACGTTCCTTTATCTTGCGCGCATGGATGCCCGGTGACACCTGGCCTCGTCCGCTAATAGCCATTAGCCTCGGAGCTAATGAAGACGCTTACCGGGAGGTCTGCTGTAATACATCCCGCTGCCAAGGCCGCGCGGGCAGCGCTCGTCTGGCAGATAGGAAGAGAAGCGTAGTGCGTGCCTGCGTGCAAGCGCTCGTGCTTGTGCGCCCTTCGTAGTGAGTCCATGCTATTTGCACAGTACTGCATCTTTCCCCCCTCTATGAATATTTCATATTGCACGTTGCATGTTTTGATCAAGCGTCATTCAGGTAATCTGAAGCGTAAGCTTTACGCGCATGGCCATATCAGCCACAGGTCTGTTGAAACAGACTCACCTGGCGCGACACAGCGGCGTCTTTTACCGTTTCATAGTGACACTGTCAGAGACGCATTAAACGGCTCGGGCTGTGATTCCTCTGACACGCGCGGCAGTCTGAAGGGAACGTGCTTGACACGTGTCAAGACTCAATACACCGCGCGCGCTTTCTTCTGGTGTCGCGGGTTATTTGATGAAGGGTGAAAAAAAAAGAGAATGACTTTCAATTAAGGGACTCTGATTGAAAAAGACCATTTCAAAAAAGATACATTCTTCATCAAGAATCCAATTACCTCACTCTGAAAGAAAATGCATAAAGAGTTTTTTTTTTTTTTTGCAGAATGTAGTTCTTAATGATGGACTTCGAATATAATAACTCTGCCAATTAACTATTTTCATTTGATTTAGATAGACCAGATAATATTTAACAATATCAATTACACGATAAGCTTTGAATCTTAATGATGAAAAAGATAAGAGAGGAGAGAAAACGCACCTAATTAATGCATCCTAACCAGTTCTCATTTTATACGTTAATTAGCATGACATAAATCGCCTTTCTAGGTCAAAAGTATAAGTGTCATCATTAAAAGTGACATTCAACTAGTCTAACAACATTATATTTAAGCAGTGAAAACCATCCCTGTACAATGCTGTTAGAATGTTGTCGAGAATGTTGCGTTTCTTATTAATTATAGTGTAGGCAGGCATTTTCAATGATTCGTTATTTAAATTTTTTTTTTCAATGTAAAGTTTAACGTTATTCATCTAATTACTAGCCTATTGGCTGTACTTAGGTCAGTCGTCTAAATAGACAAGATAATAACAGCCCGCTAATATTGGTCCATAATGAAAACACGCAGGTTTATTGCCCCTGTCCAGCACGCGTCTAGTGTTCCCCTGCTCCGTCTGCTGCTCTGCGCGCTGACAGGTGTCCGTCAACCTGCGGCTCCCTGGCAGCGTTTTATTTAGCGCACAAGGCGCGTCGGGAAAGCGTAATATTCAGCGGTTTGCGCGTCTAGATGCTGGTTGTGCACTTTGCAGTTAAATCGCAGTCGTGACTGAGATTCGGTTGGACATCCAACAGTTAGATACACTGACAAGCTTTTCATTCTCTTCGCCAAGGAAAACACTTTACAAGAGACATTGACACCTGTCAATGTCTGTCAATGGTTATTTTAATATCAGATAGCCTACTATAATAAATATATTTTTAATATAATAAATATATATCAATAGGTCTGATTTGTGCGTCATAGTTTTGCCGCATTATTATTATTATTATTATTCATTTATTATTATTATTATTATTGTTGTTGTTGTTGTTGCTCTTCTTCTTCTTCTTCTTCTTCTTCTTCTTCTTCTTCTTCTTCTTCTTCTTCTTCTTATTATTATTATTATTATTATTATTATTATTATTATTTTATGGGAAACAGGTGTAGGTGCCTGGGCTCTCGTTGTTGGAATGTGACGGATTAATAAAAAGCTTTACCAGTAGGGGGCAGTGTTGGGAAGAGAGCGTCCATTGCTATAATGTTGAG
>NC_137503.1:1997500-2002500 GCF_041902795.1 Electrophorus electricus | reverse complement strand
TTCCAGAAAACAGGACAAGGCTTTGCGGCCTTCTGTGTGTGTGTGTGTGTGTGTGTAATTGTATGTATGTGTGTGTGTGTGTGTGTATGTGTATGTGTGTGTGTGTGTGTGTGTGTGTGTGTCTGTGTGTCTGTGTGTGTGTGTGTGGGGGGGTAATGAGACCAAGGCTTGCTCTCACTCACACCACACCACCTCCACTGTTAGACACTAACAACTGTGGGTGCCTCAGGGTAGGCCATGTGACTGACAGTGAGAGACAGAGAATGTAGCCTACCTAACTAGCTCATCTTGGAGTTATGACTTTGTGTGTGTGTGTGTGTGTGAGCCTGTGTGTGCCTATGGAACCGAGTGTCAGTGATTCCCTACGGGTTGAGTGTAATGTGCCTAGCGCTTGTGTCGAGCAGAAGCTGGCTGCAGGCTTTTCCTCCACCCGTTACCCACTTGCGCTGTTCTGGCATCTAGCTCTCTGCGGCCGGGTCGCCCTGGCGATGAACGGGGAAGCCTCTCCTCCTCTTCCTCAGCCAGGCCCTCCCATCTGCTGACACCCAGTAAATGTTGCGTTGCAACTCCAGGGAAACGGCACAGCCTGGGAATCTCGTACTCCTGCGCTCCCCCATCTCCTGCCTCGCGGCCTTGTGGGTAGGTCTCAGAAGACAAAGTCGAGGGAAGCAAACTGAGGGAAAAGCAGGATGTACAAACATCCGCAGAGATTTAGCAGCTGTCTAAGGTTCTCCATGCCTTCACCCAACCACCCAGACTCCAGCGACTTTATCAAAAACACCTAGTAGGTGTTCAGTTGGACACTATACACCTACATCCTCCACAGGTGTCTGCACCCGTTTGTTGTTAGATAAAGTTTGGGTTAGCTTTCCTCTAGCTGTGTTCCTGACTACAGGCCGGATGCTCCCCTGCCATTAGCTGGGTGCAGGACCACTCTCCATGCAGCAGAGGCGTGTGACAAGGGCACTTCAGGGCATGACGGACATGTTCAAGCTCTTCAGGCACGACACGGCCATGTGAGCACCACGGCTGCGTTTAAAAGTGATCTGCCATGGAAGTAATCGTACATGTGAGCAGATGCACCTTTGAAGATGGGTGTGCCTAATAAATTATCCAGTGAGTACAAGGCATCTCTGCGCTCCTCAGACACGAGATGAGAAAGAGAGAGACCACATAGCCTGGACACACCTTACAACTCACTTTCCCAGCTGTGTGTCGTAAAGGGATGATGACAACACCAGCAACATCGTTAAGACATTACGCAGTGTAAGTCTACGTTAATAAAATAGGCAATTATGCACAACTGACTGATAGTGTAAAACAGCACAGCTGTGTGTGTCCATTCATCAGTGTGGATCGTCGTCGTGATCACTGGCATATTTTGGCTGTAGTGTGTTTATCAGAATTACTGATACTCTGGAAACGCCGTTTTGCCCTTGCCCACGAGTGCGAGAGAACAGATTTGCCTTCGCTAAATCCGTAACAGTGTGTAAGTTTGGAACACCTAAGCTGGCCTACCTGCTGTGTGTAAGTTAGAGGTCAGTATACGATCACTACCCAAATATGCACGTACAAAATTCCAAATGTAACACATCACAGACACTACAATAAATCATGAAAAAAAAATACACACCATCTTGGCTAAAGAAAGATTTTTGAATGAGGCTTTCTTTTAGAGGGTTATACCCTACCTGTGCCAGTGAGCGCAGACATCTGTTCAGTCTCCAAACAGGGCTGGGCAGGCTGATTATTTCAGGTGAGCTCCTTCATGGTTGCTATGACAACATGGAGCCACATTTAGCTTTTGCAGATAAGATGGCCTATCCCTGTCTTTTAAACACCCCCCCCCCCCAGGTGCTGCTGGGGCTTTTCGTGAAATGTGGTGGCACTGTGGTGTGTTAGTCATTTCCTCATAACTGTGAGTGGTTAGTGGTGTTCACAAGTGCGTACCTCCATCAGACTTCAAAGCTTCACTGCGCAGATATCTTGTCCTACAGTCTGGTGACGGTGGAGAAACTGTTGGAGGCAGCAGAACGAAACATCCAACAGCTGTTGATGCATCCCCTGATCATCCAACACTCACCGTCTTGATGGATTGCCGACCTTTTGTGAGGTCAGAGCTGCTTAAAAAAGGTGTCCTGGAGGAGGCAACGGCGTAGCAGAGAGCTAGCTCTGTACGGACTCGCTTTTCTCGCATGGCCTCCAGATGTGAACACCAGGACTGCATTCTCAACCGCTGCAAGGACGATGACATTGTGCTGACCGAAAGAAAACTTTTCCTAACTATAGCAGCAAAATAGTCACGTGCACGAGGAAAACATCTGAGAGCCACTGTGCAAAGAGCAGTCTGCCGATGTCTGTTGCAGTCAGCTACCCCAGTGGCGGTTATGGCCCCCAGATATACAGGACTGATAGCCAACAGAGAGCAACCTAGGAGCATCTGTCAGGGGTAAACCTGAACAACTTATTACCTTCTCCATAACTAACCACCAACTGACGGTTCCTCTCTCCTCCAAATTCCTCTGTGGTATCATTTACAACTGGACAAGGAGACTCGGATTCCCCTCAGATATCCTTTTGAAGTAGAAGTAGTGTGTTTCAGACTCTCTCATTCAGCTTTCCATACTTTAGATTCTGGATTGTTGAGCCGCATCCAGCACATATGAAGCATTTGACACCTTAATTTAACCCATGCACTGCCATACACGGGCATTGAGTTTGTTTGCACTTAAACATCTGGAAACATCAGGCCACATGAACCTTGCTGCGTAATGTTTGAATGTGTGTCATAAAGAGCATATCTAAGGCTGGTTTTCTAGGCCAAGATTAGCGATAAATCCAGAATAAAAAGAACTGTCAATGGTGAATCCCCATTGACATTACAGTTTAATCCAGTTTAATCCGTGTCCAGGAAACCATCTTTTAACGTTCCACAGGGAGAGAATAACACCACCAAAGCATGCATTTACACGACTCTGTCTTAGCAAGCTTCCATCACAGTTTCATTTAGTGTCTCTATTTCTGAACAAGTTTGGATATACATACAAAATAGATTTCTTATCATCAATACATTTTTTATTTTTTTTATATCAGGAACCATGTTTTGATCAGGGCACTATGAAAGACATGTTTGAAAGCATGTTTATGTAAATCTGTTTACATACATGAAATATGTAAAAAATAAATCAATAAAAATTTTCCTTAATTAAGCCAATATGTTACTGCTTGCTGAACTTTTTCCATCATGAGGTAAAATAACCTAATCGAACCAATCTGATATTGTTGATATATGCTCTATTAGATTAAATACCTCCATAAATGAGGTGAACACTGTTCTTGCTGTATGTTTGTTGTTTCCTTTCGAAATGTTAGATGTGTTATTTTAACCTCAGATGTCAGTCTTCAAACCACTATAACTAACAATGTTTTTAAGTGGCGTAACCTCACCCACGTGATCGCGGTCGCCAATGCACGCAAGCCCACTTCATGTGGGCCCATTGAGTCCATGCAGGCCTGTCAAGTTTAACGGTGCCACTAACGCAGCACAGCAATAATCCCTCCAAAGTTGGGGATGTGGCATGTTGTCATTCTCTCTCTCTCTCTCTCTCTCTCTCTCTCGGTGCTGGTGTGTGGAGGGCGTGTGGGGGTGTGTGGGAGGGTGTCGGTGCTCCGCATCAGCAGGGGCAAAGTCAAAGGAGGTGAGCTATAAAACCTCCACTCATTCCACCATCCAAAAGTCTGGCATGTTCTGTGCGTTTCTGATTATGACTCATAAATAATGTGGAACGCGTGGTCCTCGGGCTCCACAGAGAAGCCGAGCAAGGGAAGGCTCGGTCGCTGCCGCAAGTTTGAGTCAGTTTGAAAAATTCATGCCAAGAGCTTTTCTGAAGCAACCCTGGAAGCAAGAAGGCAGTGCACACTTAGATCCACTGACAGAGTTTACACGAGAAACATACCGGAGAGGCCTGAAATCTGATCTTAACGAGCTAGAGAACAGTTCACCATGGCCAATAAAGACCCTGTTGATTACATTAGTCTTTTATTCATGCAAATGTGAGCTGTGAGGGTGTGAAAACACAGATTGTTGAAAACACAGATTTACCTTTCCCACCCCCCCCCCCCGCGGAAGTTGGTTTTGTTGATGAAGTTGGTGAGTTTAATCAATCATATGAAGAACGGCACACTTCAGACTGGTCGCTAATTTCAGCACAAATTAACGTGCCGAACAGGCGGCCCTTTTCCCTGCAGCATGTGCTGCACTGTATCAAGCTGTTCACATCTGCACACTCAACACACTTCACACACACACACTGTTGTGCACAAAGGGAGAAGTCTAGCGAGGCCTCAGGGGGTTGAGGAGCGCTCTGTCCATCCATACCTCTCTTGCTGCTTGTCTTGTCTCTTTGGGGACTTTGCCTGTTTAGTTTAGCGTTTTTCTGGGCGAGGAACGTCTGTCTTTCCATATGTGCCTGGTTTGAGAGAGAGAGCTGAACTACACTCGATGTCAGACAAGGAGTTGCTGAATTATTAAGATCTCCAGATTTTCTGTGCGATGCACATCTTTGATCCATCTGTTCGGGAGACGCTCATAGATGGGGAAGTGTGCCGTACCTTTCACTCTGGCTCCCAAGCTGTCGCGGATTGAGTTTGGAAGACTTTAAGTCGCGTCTTGAAGTTTGCCTTACTTACATGCAGACTCTCCACCTGACCATTCTCTGAACTTTGCCCTGCTATTTACGTTCCTTATATTTCTGCATTAATTCAGGAAAAAAAAAACAAAACACGACTAGCTCCAACAAATGCCGAGATCTTCACATTTGCTACAGACCCTTAGCAGGTGCCGTTAGCCCTGCCTGCCTGGGACTAGATTCTTCCTCTGGTTCACACGCAGAGCTAAACCCATCCAGAGCCCTTGATGGCTGCTCATGAAGCTTTATGGCATGAGAGATACTGCGCTGTTGCAGATCTGGGAATTAAGGAATAATCTCTCTAATTTGGAA
>NC_137503.1:1990000-1992500 GCF_041902795.1 Electrophorus electricus | reverse complement strand
GCGCTAACGAGAGCCAGCTCACTCCACGGGCGTGAGGTGTGTTCGTGTGCGCCCACGGATCGCTGTTATGACTCAACGCAGAGTCTTTGTGATTTTCTTTTTCACAGAGCTGCATAAACAAAAGACACGGTTTCACCTCACCAGGCTCCAGAAGTCGTGAATGTGCAAATTAATTCTACTTTAACTTGTAGTAAGGATTTCAGCTGGCCTTATTGGCCACCTGTTAGTATAATGTTGTATTAATAAAATAAAAACCACAGAATTAATTTAACCAGTTTTTTGCCCATATAATTAGAGCTGTGTGGTCCCTGTGTTTTACAGATGACATCACTTTTAATTTTTCTTACAGCTCTTACAGTTTTGATGACATAATGTGTGTGTGAATGAATGTGTAGACTTGGAGTGTTCAGGGAAGTGATGATGTGAAGTGATCCGATCCCAACCCACTCGTAGCACTGCCACTAAGCACAGGATAGGACAAGACAGGAGAATCTTAACGGCATTGACCCCTACACTGCCCCCTGCCTCACCTCTGCCACTCTACCGCGTGCCTCGGGCCTCGGGCCTCGTTACGACTCACCCTACCCTCTTACGCACATCCCTGGCACGCCCCCCCCGCAGGCCTGCAGTGGAATCACCCAGAAATCAGACCCCCACCCAGCTCGTAAGCGCTCCACTTCTGCCATTATGTGAGCCGTTTTCATCTCCAGCCAAGCTTCAGCACTTGGGTGGCTCTCTGACAGGCTTCCTCTAAATCACCCGCTCACGCAATCGCTCTCCGTCTCCCCAAACGGCCGGCTGGCCCTCGATTTGCCTAAGTGCATTAAGTCTGGAGGATGCAGGCCAGCAGAGCAAACCTCACATGCAGGATTCATGTCCCTGTCTCAACCTTTATCTCCGTTGTGGGCCTCCATGCAGCTATTCAGGAGGAACCACTTTACGGTGATTACAGAATGAAGTAGTTACTTCAGCAGCTGTATTCGGTGTTTGTAGCTGTGTGCATTAAAACATAAAAGCATAAAACTATGATTAATAACATTAAACAGCTAATGTTTTACATTTTTTCATTTTCAGGAGACATAGCTGATACTTCACAGTGAGACATGAAACAATACAGTGACATGAAAGGAGAAACACACTGAATACACACACACACACACACACACACACACACACACACACATACGCACGTCGTCTTTCTCTCTCACATGCACCCAAGCTCTGAATACAGCGTTGGCTGGCAGATTGTCAGTGACCTGTCGTTTTGAGAAGAAGGAGAAGGGTCACTGTGATGGCTTCATTTTAAATGTTCTGCCCATTGCGTTGTGAGAGTGTGTGGGGAACTGTGGTGTGGAGATAGCCTCACTTCTTATTAATGACTCTCCCAGTGCCCTGGGGACACTCAGATCCTCGATGTATCTGAAACATCCCCCACTACACAGACCCTTATACATGTGCTTTATAGCATCTAACACACACATGCACACGCACGCACACACACAAAGTCATTCAAGTACATTTACACACACATATGCACATATTCATGCAACTGCAAACATGCCCTTATTATGTATTCAGAACAGAAATTAAGGGTTTATTTCTTAAATGGTATTTTTAAAATGGTAAAATTATATATATGAGAGTATATATATATATATATATATATATATATATATATATATATATATATGTGTGTGTGTGTGTGTGTGTGTGTGTGTGTGTGTGTGTGTGTGTGTGTGTGTGTGTGTGTGTGTGTCATGCTCTTTACAGTGTCAGCGCTCACTGAACCCTAGCCGTGTGTGGCGTGTGAGAAGTCAGTGTGGACTCCCTTACTGAGGCTTCAGACAGGCCTCGCTATTGATTTTCTGACATTTGCAGTGGCCAGTGTCAAATCAAGCAGCAAAGTTTCAATTATGTCTCTGTGACTCAAATGAAACGCCACAGCACTGCCGTGTGTAGACACTGGACTGTACAGGTATGTCTTCACCTGCTCACGTGTTGGAAACAAAAGACGCAGGTCTAAGCACTGTGAACCTGTTTGTAATTGAAGGACATGCCAGTGGGTAGCTTTTAATTGCACCCAGGGCCCGTATAAAGGTCGGTACACACCACGATTTCTCTCAGAAATGACACCTTCCAATTTAAGTAACATACTGACGAATTTACATTTTATGCTTTGACCTATAATTCTAATTATAATTATCATGTTAAAGCGATCTTCAGTATCACACGGCTTATACTGTTTGAGCCGAGATCTGGAATAGGTCTACGGCATGCGTAAAACTCCGACCAGCAGTGTGCTGTGTTTCCCTTTAAAACGCACGTCGCTTGTCAATTAATTTCCTCTCTATATAATCTGGAGCCATGTCAGCAGCACGGATGGGCACAGTATGTCTGTGTAATTGATGCAGTTGTTGTGTGGCACCCAGCGGAAACTGTAATGAGTGTAATGTGCAGCGCGGCACGGGGCTTTTGGACATGTGTAGGACACGTGAAACAC
>NC_137503.1:1970000-1980000 GCF_041902795.1 Electrophorus electricus | reverse complement strand
AACATAATGAGCCTTGCAAATAAACAAGCCGGTGATTGATGTGACAGGAGGGTTGCGGAGCCACGGCTGGACTGCGATTATGGAAGGACACAGAACAAACAGCCTCCCAACAGAATGGACCAGAACCACCTGAGTGAGTGTACATACACGCAGGCCGCCGCAGCCTAGAGACGCGTGTGGGGGAGACAGCCCTGTGTGAGGCAGGGGCTTGGTCACATGACGTGGCTTCCTGACTCTTTTGTGTGTGCTGACTGCTCTTCCCCAGCACTGCTGAGCTCAGCGTTCACTTTGGACTCGTTTGAATTGTGGATGTTCATTTACTGTTAATTAAAACATTCCCACAATATCACATATGAGGAGAGGTCTGCATGTCTCTGCCACATTTCTCTCTCTCTCTCTCTCTCTCTCTCTCTCTCTCTCTCTCTCTCTCTCTTTCAAGATTCAAAGTAGCTTTATTGGCATGACTGTTATGAGGACAATGTTGCCAAAGCATTATAACAGAAAAAAAATTAACAACAACAAAAAAAAACCTCAAATTACAAAGTAGGTGACAACAGTAGAGAATTAAAAACATTAATTAGAAATAGATCTTCTGGCAACATTTACAAAAAATATTTATAAAATATAAGCATATACTTTATATACATCCTTATATACATACTTCTGTAAATACATATATACTCTCCCTCCCTTTCTCTCTCTCTCTCTCTCTCTCTCTCTCTCTCTCTCTCTCTCTCTCTCTCTCTTTCCTTGACTCTTCCTGAGGCATGTATAGTGGTGGAGGGTGAGTGATTAGTATGTCTTCAGGAACATGGCTCTTCTTTGTTCTCTGCATTGATCCCCCCCATTGGTCTGTGGCATCTGAGGCCGTTGTCCTCTGAGCCACACACACCCTCTCCAAACCCAGAGACCCAGACAGACCCCACGAGTCCATTTAGTTCTCAACACTCAGCAGTGACATTTTTGCATCTGTGTTTTGCTTGGGCTACAGAGCTGTATGGATTCATAAATTTGTTTTGTAGGTGCTACTTCAAGCACTTCTTTGACTATTTACAGTAATTTCAGAATTGTATTGTTCGACATTAAAATGGTCAGTTGTACTTAGTTTTTTGTACTTAATTTATTTATTTGTTGCTTTTAAATGTTTGGATTGTATTATGAATAATTCATCCTAATTTGTACATTTCAACAAAAATTGCTCTGTGCAATACTAATAACAATAATGTGTCATTTGTGTGTGTGTGTGTGTATGAGTGTCTGTGCACACTAATGAGCAGAACGGTGCCCTGAAAATTCATTGACACCCATGCACCATGGGAAGGTATTAATGACCAAGTCGAAATATTCAGGCAGAAATTACCGATGGTTCTCAGCACTAAGGAGAAAATCAAAAATTCAATGCTCATTAAAATCAGTGATGAGGGTGGATAGAGGCAGTAATATGTAAATGTATTTGTGTGTGTGTGTGTGTGTGTGTGTGTGTGTGTGTGTGTGTGTGTGTGTGTGTGTGTGTGTGTGCGCGTGTGTTTTATTATCATCCTGTCAGTATGTCTAGTTTGAAGACTTAGCTCATACCTTTATCTGGGCTGACTAACAGGCCTGTAGTGATTTGATATGATTGCATTTTTACACTTCCGCCATGTGCACAGCAGAATCCCTGATGTTGAATTAATACCTGCAGTGTTTGTGTAGGACCGGACCAAATGAAAACTAGGCGATGATTCAAAACTGGGGCTTTTGCCTGTGTGTCTGTCATCGGTGGGAAGACTTTTTAAAAAGAAAAACCCAAATAGTTTGTGAAATAAACCCATCCCCATGTAGAGCTGCCAGACGTTGCATGAGCAGGCCTGAGGTGAGCGGCGGTGCAAGCAGGAGTCGTGTGTGTGTGTGTGTGTGTGTGAGTGTGTGTGTGAGGGTGTATGTGTGTGTGTGTGGGGGGGTCTCCTTCAGAGATTCCTGCCACCCCCCAGAGAGAGTCATCGGACCCTTCCCTCACTGTACTGCTATCAGCTTGAATTCTCTCGCATCCCTCAAAGATTACCACACACACACACACACACACACACACACACACTCACTCACTCACTCACTCACTCACTCAATGCATTAATGTGCGTACACACACACAGAGGGTAAGGTTTTAGATGACTACACCAAGCTTTTCCATAGATGAGAATTATGATATATGAGTCAGTATTAATTAATGTCTTTGGTTGATTCTGAGCTCCATCTACAGCAGTGTCAGTTGGTCCAGTCAGTGTTTCGCTGCTTTTGCTTTGTTAATACAACAAATTATCATCACTCGTGCATGACACATTTTTAAAAATTACTTATGGCTCAGAAATGTTAGTTAAATGAACACTGTATGCACTCAGAATTTATCACTTGATAAAGAGCTAGCATGTCATACTGAAACCTTGTGTGTTTGAAAACCACCCTAACCCCTAAACCCTAACCCTAACCCCTAAACCCTAACCCTAACCCTAACCCCTAAACCCTAACCCTAACCCTAACCTTAACCCCCAAACACTAACCCCCTTACCCTAACCCTTCTGTGAGAGTGACATACGTCCACATGCACGTGCTTTACCGTCTCAATGCTGCGTCCCGTGAGGCGTCAGAGGATCACTCTCCAGTGTGTTCCACCATACTGGTGTTGTATTTTACAGCGTTGTCTGGAGTAACTATTGTTGCTTTTAATAACTACGACTAGAACATACCAGCTGTGCGTTCATTCACGTCAGGATGTCAAGATCAGACTTTACTGCAGAGTCCTGACCGAGCAGCTCACTAGAGCAAACTAATGGCATTGTATGCACCAATATCACTCCTACAGTAATAATCCTTGGTGGATACATAGAGGTTGGAATTTTTCAGATTCATAATTTTATTCAATATAAATGTATACTTTTAAACATCTTCCTGCTGTTATTTTATTTATTGCTATTTAATTAACTGTAATTCTATAATGAATTGTAGTAATTAGAATGCTATACTCTATTATTTCATATCCTTGTATCCTTTATTACATATTTTGATATGTTCAGATTTAACACAATCGATACATACTTCAAAAGTGGTTTGAATGATTCTCTGAAACTGTAGAACTTTAGTCGAGTACCTCTCAACTCGAGGTAACTTTTCTCTTTCGTCTTCAGAAGTCCCACATGTGCAAACTGATTAATATTTTGTCACTTCCCCTCGAATGCTATGCAGAGCCTTGTAGCCACACGTCAGGCACAAACCCGGTCTGGGTTTGTCCATTCCAGCCCCGTCACAACCTCACTTCCCGGTGAATGTTGTTTAGGGAGCAGCTGCGCGTGGTTCTTTAGCTGAGTGACTGCACATTGGCTCGGAGCAGGACATGGGCAGATGTTCGGACGGTCTGAGGATGTCTGGTGCTAGCGGCAGGCTCCCTCAGGTGTTCTCACGGCACCAGCATTTAGCAGATGGCACTGCTGTTCCCCACTGCTGCTGTTTTCCAGCACGCATGCCACGCCGTGGCGGCTTCTGCCTGCCAGGAACGGAGTTGAAATGCCCCCCCCCCACCACCCATCCCCACCCCCACCCCCACCCCACCTACAACCCCCAACACACCCACCCTCTGCCGGGGAAAGGCAGCACACATAAAGGCACAAGTACAGTTTCACCTTACACTGTACTTCCAAAGTCGGTTCAAATACGTGATGCGGTCAAATAAAACCTTTGCATGAATGTTTCACCTGAGTTGAGAATGAATGGTGCTTTGGATAACTTGTGCTCTCTGACCAACAGTGAACACGCAGGCAGGAGTATTTCATTTATAGCAGAAACCGATGCAGCTTTAAGACAGTCAACCTATTCCCCTCCACAAAGCACAAAATTAGAACAGACCCCAGACTCTAACTGTGCAGGCTGTATTGCTGTGGTATGAGGCATGAACAGAGCTCCAAGCTCCTGAACCCAACCAAATAGACATCTTTAACTCCTGCAGCCTGTGCGTGTGTGTGTGTGTGTGTGTGTGTGTGTG
This sequence comes from Electrophorus electricus, assembly GCF_041902795.1. Lineage (NCBI taxonomy): Eukaryota > Metazoa > Chordata > Actinopteri > Gymnotiformes > Gymnotidae > Electrophorus > Electrophorus electricus. The sequence continues at coordinate 1,975,991 of NC_137503.1, read as the reverse complement.
TGTGTGTGTGTGTGTGTGTGTGTGTGTGTGTGTGTGTGTGTGTGTGTGTGTGTGTGTGTGTGTGTGTGTGTGTGTGTGTGTGTGTGTGGAGGAGCAGCCGTGTGGAGGACTCTTTGGTCCTGAAGGGCAGTTTTCAGCCTGGTCACACACACTAGGGCCCTGATGCTTGGCTGCACACCATGGGTCACGGGTTTACATTAGGACGAGCCAGACAAATGCAGCCAACCATAGTCCAGGAACACACCTGAAAGGGAGAAAAAAAAAACAGCGCCGACGCACTGGTCGATATAATAAAACCTGACGCGCCAGGTAGAATTATAAAACGTGTTTGCGGCGTCTGAAGTTAGACTGCGTTTAATCGTGGAGTTTGATGTCTGTAATTTAATAGAGGTGCAGAGAATAACGTTTCAATAAAAATTACTTGTCAGTACCACGGGGTTACGTGGATTAAGCATAATCTATTAGTAATAACTTAAACGAATGGCGAAGACGAAGGGTGTCGATTGTTTTCGATAGGACTTATCCACCGTGGCGGAAATAAATCTATATCTTGGCAGCGGGCTGGAAAATGAAATGGAGTCCTGGAGAGAAAATGGAGGTCTTCCCCTGGTCAGAGGGGAAACTGAAGCAGATCTCTCATGACAGACACTATTATTTATTTTGAGTTCAGATTCGATCCACACCCCAAAGTGTCCCCCCACGAAAGCGTGTCCCCGTCTTTGCGCAATGATTGACACTCCACGACAGGAGTCCGGGGGCGGGGCTAATGTTCCGTTCTTCCAATAAGGTAGCGTGGGCGGGGCTTGGGCTTCACCGTCTCGCTATGCGCCGCTGGTGCTGCGTGTAACAAAAGCAGGAGGATGGAGTGAGTGGAGGATCCCTGCTGGTGAAGTCCTCAGACCTGCGCTCGTCCGGACCGATTAATCAGAGATCGTCACAACACGGGAGACAGCCCGCACGCTTACATTTACAGCTGAAGTCTGCAACCCCCGCCCCCCCCTAACGCCCGGGCAGAGTGGGTCAAGGCAGTACTACAGCTCAGATTTCAGACCCAAGACCAGCTGGAGGAAAACGCGAGAAGACGCTGTTCACCTCGTCTGTGGTCAATGCGAGCTGAACGAGAAAGTGACCGACACGTAGCTAAGCACCGGAGGAATTTCTAAGCAGATTTGTTTTTTCCTATTAGACCGGCAGGAATGGACGAACAGCCGCGGCTGATGCACTCTCACGCCGGGGTAGGGATGGCAGGACACCCCGGTCTGCCTCAGCACATGCAGGAAGGAACCGGAGGAGCTGACGGCGACGGAAGAAAACAGGACATTGGAGACATTTTACAACAAATCATGACCATTACTGATCAAAGTCTGGACGAGGCGCAGGCCAGGTAAGCTGTCAAAGACGTGCGTGCTCGGCACACAATGAAGGCGCTGTCTCACGTTTATAGGAAGTCGGAATATTTTGCTACACTTTATTTTGCACTACATTTTACCACTAAACCACGCGCTATTAAACCCCCAAATAAAGCACAATGCAATTAGCTATTCGGAAACGCAATGCAGTTTTAGTTTTATTAAGTGGTTAATTTCTCGTGACTTTACCGAGAAATGGGTAGTGTTAATTTGCCGTTATTGGGTGTTTTCTTTCTTTTTCTTTCCTTTTATTATTGATGGTAACCTAACGGATTTGTGGCACTTGTAGAACACTAAGTATTTTCTGCTGTTTAAATTTATAAAGATTTTCTAACAAGGTTTGGATGTCCAAATAACATTAAGCACTTGCGTCACTGTATTGTAACTAGATGAAATCTCGATTATCTCTGTCGCAATTTATTGACAAAGTATCCAACCACAAATTGACCTGTAACATAATTTCACATGTCAGTGTGTCAGAACGTGCTCCCCGTGCCACAGGGGTTAGGCTTTGCTGCAATGGCAGGCGATAGACAACGTCGTTGTGTTTTCTGACACATAATCCCCACTCCACGTCGATACAGATAAACAATAACCAAGACATGATTTAACTGACAACGCTGGGACTGAGCAAGGCGCTCGCTTTGCAGACGGCCTAGGCTGGACTCCTCTACCTAGGAAAGACAGTGCTGGTTTATCCAGAGGAGACCGAGACATGTAATAATTAAACAAACTTTGTGTTAGGCTGCATAAATAACGCCCCTGGTAGCCAAGCTTACTTTGGAAACAAAGTTAAGCAAAAACATAAGCATACTGATATTATTATGAATATTATTATGATAATGCTGATTATTATTATTATTATTAGTAGTAGTAGTAGTAGTAGTAGCAGCAGCAGTAATTATAGTGTCAGGAAATATTGCTTTAAATTTCTAAAATTCCTAATATATTTATTGAGTACAAAATTGCTCGGCTACAGAATTATATGGACTGATTGCCCGCTTTTCAAGGTTTTCGAGCGTTCATTTATTTTTGATTAATTGACAACATTTCGTGGACAGCAGTAGGAGCGACGTGCAGCTGTTTACCTCGCGAGCCATCGAAGCGAAGGCGCGGGGCATTTCGCGAGCCTCTCGCGAGCCTGTCCTCGCGTGCCTTACAACGCCCTTCTCCTTTTGTTTTAGGAAACACGCGCTGAATTGTCACAGAATGAAGCCCGCGCTCTTTAACGTTTTGTGTGAAATCAAAGAAAAAACAGGTCAGTCATGTTTCATTTCATTAATTTATTTTTTATATATATTTATATCGGTCATTTTTTTTCGCGCATACATTCAGAATACGATCATAGGTCAGAACTGATAATATTATAGCCCATATGTGAGTAGCCTTTTGTCAGAATTATGTCAGACGTTTTGCTTGCTCAGAGGTATCTAACAGCTAGCTTGTGTGTTCTGTGGTTTACATTTTTCCAGACAGACAGCAATAGTCTAAGTTACATCATTCAGTTACATCTAATACAATATTTCATTTTGGAATGTGGCTACTAAGAAATTTGTGTGGTCTTTTAGAAACAGGCCTCAAGTTTTGAGGTGATGGATGTAAATAAAATTTAAAAAAACAACAAAAACAAAACATTGTAAAAAACTTTTGTATTGTGTTTTCAGTGTTCTTTGTGTCTTTTGTTCATTCATCCTTTATTTCTTTGAAAAACTATATCTAATTTTGAAAACCCAGACCGGTACTGTGTTTACCAGGCTGCCTGCCTGTTTAAAGGGGACTCTGTTCAGTGACTCCCTGTAGCAGACCGATTTTTCACCAGAAAATTACTCCTTATGTGCAGGCATTTCTAACTGACCTCCCTCCTCTCCGGGCATCTCCTGGATTGTTCTGATCTCCTTATAAGCTACGCATTTAGACCCCAGATTTAAAAGTTCAGCGTGTTCACCTGAGGGTGAAGCTGTAGTCGCTTGCTCTGTCAAAATTTTTCCATTTGCGGTTTTAAGTCCTTAAAGATTGGAAAGCATGTTGGATTAATTTACTAGGTGCTGTGTCTTCTTAGTGCATATGTGTGCCTGTGTGTATGCACACGTGTGTTTAAACATATGGGGACTGTCATAAAGGAATCTTTGTGAATTAATTTGTACAGTGACATGTATTATTTTGGTATCACCAAGCTGACTGAGAGTGCAGGCTGCTGAAATAACATTGAAAAAGGAAGACGTGCTCGTCACCAATCAATCATTCCCTCTCATATTTCCTGATAGACTTTAGAGTCGTTCTGATTCACCAACTGCATATTATTCCTTCAATTTTGACCTCTTGGCGCGTTGAGAAAAAGAGCTGCACTGAATTTGCGGTTTATAAGATACTGAGACTCTTTTGCCCGCGCATTTGATGTGGAAACGTTTCTGGCGTGTTTCACAGTCATTAGTGCATGAAATAAAATGGAACAGATCAAGGATAAAGGAGATATCTTTTTCAATAATCTCCGGAGCCTCTTGGCTCCGCTATCCCAGCTGTGAAGCCGCGGGAATCTCGCCCTTCCTCCATTCTGTTCTGTCTCCTCCGTTGTCTTGGTATGATGTTGTCATTGAAGTTCACGGCAGCCCTCTGAGCCCCACTGTGCTGAAATGGCCACGACCGCAGGAGAGCATGGGGCCTTTGTGGCCTGTGTGTATATGTGTGTGTGTGTGCGATGCTGTTGGTGGTAGGGATGGCTATGCGTCGAGTTCTACTCCCCAGCGTTTCTTTGGGTTCATTCAGAGTTCGAGCTCAAAGCCTGTAGTGACATGGAATCCTTCCAGCCTCTCAAGCTTAACTTCCTATTTCAGCAAACCAGCCAAAGAGGCTTACAGGTCAAAGCGAGCCCCACTTCTGTGCCTCAGACATGAAGACAGCGCAGGTATAACACTCTGAGTGATGGTGTGAGGTTTTAAGAAGGTTTAGATTTGAGGTGTATTTGTTTTGCTCTCTCGGTGGAGAGTGGTGTGTGTTTAGTTTGGCCACTACAGTGTAACTAGCTGAAAAGTCCTTCGAGGCTTATCCTGGCCCACCCCCTCGCCCGGACTGCTTCTCCACAAAGCTTGTCTGGGTGAAATATTTAGTTAGTACGTTGTGTCGTTCGACTTTGTCAGAGGGGCTGAAGTGGGAGGTGGTGCTGGAGATGTGGGTTGTGGGATAAGTAAGTATCTGTGTTTTGTCTGCGCGTTTCCTTCACCTTGCTGAGCGTTGAATGCCATATGATCCAGCTGTTTGTTATTCACTGTAGATTTGAAACGTTTAACCTCGTGATTTACAAGGAGTGAGCATGAAGCGCAGGGCAGTAATTTCAGACATATGTGGTAACATTAACCCAGTTCACCTTTAATTATGTGCCCTTGACCTGCTACCAACTACTGAAAAGGTCAGATATCAAAAATTATAATATTTTTTAAAGGAGCTGGTGCTATTTTCTGTATTTGGTTTAACAGTAGCTTCTGGTCGAGTGCTTCATGCTGGATCTAGGGTCAGGGCACCGTGCAAAAATCCTCAGAAAAAACAAAACAAAAAGGAACTCATTCAAAGTATATATTTCAGAGTTTAATTTCTGTAAGTTGGTAATCAAGATAAGAATTAAAATCTCAGAATCACGATAGTGTTAATAATTTTCTTATGTTTTAATAGTGCCAAGACTAGAATTGCATATGTAGCTAAACGGCATTGTTTTCTCCTGACTAAATAAACATGTGGTTATGGCATTTGCAGAATATTTTATGTGGTCTATATAGTTTCATTCAATAAAAAAAGGATAGAAAACACAAATTTTGAAACACAGTTTTAATCACACCAGTATGATTACGCTGTAGTGCTCAGTAGTGATGCCTGTATTTTCTTACTTATTTACTTACTTACATCTTCCTCTTCTTCTTTTACAAAATATCAGTCCTGCTCTATTTAATCCTTATTTTTCCATTTCATTTTCTGTACTATGCCAAAGTAGTATAGTTGAATCATATGTTTAGCATTTAAGTAACTGTAAAAAAATGTTTTTCATAGTTTACTGTTGGTTCGATTTTTATATACTGCGGCTAAGGGTATCAAAACAGGACAAAAATATTGACTTGATTGGTTTGCGAAAAAGCTTTAGATGCTGTTTCATGTAGTTTGCACATTTCAGTATAATAATCTTGATATGCCCGATATTTTGCAGTTTTGAAGTCTGGATTTACTCTGATGGCATGTATATATTCTTGTAGTGTTTCACATTTAGTGCACCGAGCATTTCAGGCTTTTGTAGCTGCTTGTCTTTGCTATTCATGTTTTCAAGTTCTTTACCTTTGATAAAATAAACATTAATTACATAATAATAAAATGTAAATGCAAACGTGGAAAAATACTAATTACTTTTTGCATGTGTCTTATTTTTATTGAACCAAGAGTTTTGGCTTTCTCTGTTTTGCCAGTGGTGTGCTGGGGTGTGTGTGTGTGTGTGTGTGTGCGCGCGTGCGTGCGTGTGTGATCTTGGGTGTGTGTATGTGTGTGTGTGCGTGTGCGTGCGTGTGTGTGTGTGTGCGTGTGTGTGTGCGTGTGTGTGTGCGTGTGT
>NC_137503.1:1957500-1960000 GCF_041902795.1 Electrophorus electricus | reverse complement strand
CGCCTGTCTTTTCCTTTCTGGCTTTGGACCCATAAAATGTCTTAAACTGCATTTTTAGATCTAGAGAATCCCCCCAGAACATCACCGTATGGAAGCAGAGCTGTTCAACAGATCTTCAGCTCTCTGGTGAGTGTTGTGGAATGGTGTTGTTTTTGCTAGTTTTAAGAACTAATGGTTGGGGAAAATGTCCCCAACTCAAGAATAATCGCTATTTTTTATTCTGCTTTCACTCTGTCCCAAGTCCTTGTTTATTGCATCCATTTGTAGTTAAAGCTAAACACAGATTCTTCTTGTTATTGTTTGTTTGTTTACTTTGCTTCAGCTTACCTGTTTGTTTGAAAACATGCGTCATGATATATTTTCTGTGCATGGTTATAACAAGTAGATTAAGGTTTTGGTTTTAACCTGTCTGTGGTTTTATTTCCTTTCGTTATAACATGAGTGGTCATGATACATAACCTCGCCCCCCCAACACACACACAGACACACACACACACACACACACATATTCAGTGCAGATATGAACAGAACGAACAGTCTGAAAAAAAAAAAAATTCATCCTGTGAAATGTGCTGTGGATGATCAGGAGGCGTGGTCTGAGATATACCCTGTGGTCCTGAGATGATTGAGTTTGCTTCTCTTTATCTGCTCGCTTCACTATGCCTCTCAAATCACGTCTGCTTCAGTGGGCGGAGATGAGCCCTGATGCTCTCATTTGATTGGATGTCAGCAATAAAGCGCGTCACGTCCCTAAGCGCGGGCCTGACCCCGTTCACCTGTCCTTCGCCCTCTCTGAGCGGCTTATGGCCGGCCGTATCCTGCTCCTCCCAGGCCTGCCAGGTGAGACCGAAATGCTTGTTTCTGGGACTCCAGTTCCCTTCCGTGCGTGAGGAATCGCGCCTGAGCTTAAGTAGGCGCAGAGGCCTGTACTGATGACAGTATGTTTATTAATCAGGTCTGACACGTTTCGTTGTTATTCATGTCCACTGACTTGTCTCATTGTTCTGATCTTTCCTCCTCGTGCATAGTGACAGACGGTAGAAATTGAAATGACACGGTGCAGCCAACTCTTCACGCATGCGCACGCTTATAGATGTTTATGAGCCACGGTTGAAAATACGCGAGTAGCACATTTCGTATAGCTAAATGCAGAGAGGGTTTGTGTTTGATTGACACCAAGCCGGTGCTGACTCTCTCCATGATCAGTCATGGCTTGTCTCTGAACTGGTAAGAGCAGTAAATCATACGAAGGCCTCCCAACTGATCTAGCACTTTTAGGACTAGAAAATGTAGGTATGTGTTTTGTCTGCTGTGGAAATTAATTAGTTCTGTTTTCTTGGTATAGAAACAAAAGCAAAAAAAAAAAAAGAAAAGAAAAGAAAAGAAAATGCAATATACCTCTTTCTGCATGGGAGAAACAATCCGCGCGCAATTACAAAGGTTTGGCGTGTAATATTGTCTGCCGCTGCTCCCGTTGTTGAGTAAAAGCGTGGTAAATAGCAGCGGATGAGTTAATGAACTGAAGCCCACCAGCTCATCCCTCCTCTCCTGTGTACTAATGACGCAGCTGGCTCAGGTAGCTGTCAGGACGCTGTGATTAATTAAAGCCAAAACTAGGCCAATTTGTCAGATTCCACTGTGTGGTCAGAGATAGGTAGAAGGGAGGAAGGGAGAGAGATATATAGAGAGACTCAGAGAGAGAGAGAGAGAGAGAGAGAGAGAGAGAGAGTCTCCCTCCTTACTATTGCCTGCCTCCCTACTGACCCTACGGCCGTCCGCACTCTGCTTTAGATGCAGAAGCGAATCCTAAATGCTGTCAAAACAGGTGCAGCCATTAGAGCTGTCAAACGTCCTATTGCGTGAGGGCAGACATGTGTGGCGTGGTCGCTCGGTTCCTTAGCTGGCAAATTTGTGGTTCTCAATTTATGGAGCAGTTTTTGTTGAAGTTAGACTGTTGACAGCAGGAGCTGATTCTGGGTCAGCATTCGTGCCTGAGCCATTCGATAAGTGCTGCCCTGATGGACAGACAGACACAGGTGTCTACCTGTTCAGTTGTCCAGACAGATGCCCGTCATGTCTGCTCTTCAAAGTCTACGTTTGAGACATTTAGAAAGAAGAACAGCTTTCTCCGGCCCACATATGCCACGTCATGTGCGAAACACAGGTGCGCGCTCCTTACAGTCCGTCCCTGGCTGTAGGAGAGATTCGGACTCCGTAGCGACGGTTTCCCATAAGGAGACAACAGAAACACGCCTTTCCTTCTTCATGTTCTCTACATATCGCTACGATCAGGGCGGGGGAATGAGCCCAGGAGTCCACCTTTCTACTGAACATGGAAGGTTAACTGAGCCCCTTTGAAAGCTTTCAGAAAGTGGATGACTTTGCATATAAATAAGGACTGCAACCCCCCCCCCCCCCAAAAAAAAAACATCCACCCACCATAAGTCCATCTTGTCAATGTACAGGCACTTTCTGTTTCCACTTTCCTGCTGTTCTACCT
>NC_137503.1:1947500-1952500 GCF_041902795.1 Electrophorus electricus | reverse complement strand
TCTGGGCGGCAGCATTTCTGAAGCAGAGCCTGTGCAGGAGGCTTCTCCAGCCAAGAGCAAGCCTCCCCTCTGCACCTCCGGAGGCACCTGCATGCATCTTTTAAGGCTGTTTCTCCTCAGAGAGGTCTGAGCTTCAGCCTACTACTCAATTATTCAGGCTAGAGTCTCTCTCTCTTACTGTCTCCTTCCTCTCTCCCTCTCTCTCCCCTCACTCTCTCCATGCAGTTGGAACACGTCTCTGAGTAGATGAATCTTAGGCCTGTCTGCACGTTATCTTGTGCGCTCACACAGTGGAGACAGGACCAGGTCTGTAGAAACTAAGCTGTGAAAGTTCCTTAAGTTAAAGCAGTTTTGTACCACACGATAACCTTAACAAACACTGGGGCCAGCTTCTCGCTGTCTGAAGGCTTTGGAATGGATAATAACTGTTGTAAAATCCAGTACCTGTTGTAAAGTCTCTCTGTTGGAAATTTGGACAGTCTTGAGCATGATGGACATGATGCATTTTTTCTGTGATGCTTTTTTGGGTCTGAACTACAGTTTTCCATCACAGCATGAGTGTGTATCTATATCTGTGTGTGTGTCTGTGTGTATGTGTGTGTGTGTGTGTGTGTGTGTGTGCATGCTCGCAGTTATGCAGGCGGCCCAGTTCTCCTCGAGGTGGACTCGAGTGTCATGTTGGGTCTGCGGTTGCGCTCAGTTTCAGCTCAAATTCTGTGATCCAAAGGTCTAAAAATCCCGGAGAGAACCACTTCAAACAGGCCTAAACGTTTAACGTTTTGGCCGCCTCAGAATGTACAGAACAGCTCGTAACTGGAACGAGATGATTCCAGCATGATTTCTTGCCATAATCTGCAGCGAGGGAGCGTTGCCGTTGTGGGCTTGCCTGATGGGTTTGGACTGACAGTAGAAAAGCTCTCAGGGTTTGCTTTTAATGTGACTGGTCTTTCATTATGATATCTAGAGAGTGAGGGTGACGTTAGTTTTGCTGACTCTCCTCAGATGCCGGTTGACTTGGGGCTATAAAAACATAGAAATCTCTTGTTTGAATGAAATATTAACGTTTATGTAAACCCAAACCCTCGCATAGCATATATTACTCAAAGTTGCTCAAAGTCACCAACTTCACAGTGGAGAGCAGCAGGAAGAAGGTAGGCTAAAAAAGTATTAGTCTGGAAAATGGAATCGCCATTACTCCACGTTCGTGGTTTGTTGCACTTATTTATTTAGACTTATTTAAGTGTTTACATTTTGAATTAAAATAGATACTCTCCTCTTTACAGACATGCTGCCAGTTTTCTGGAGTGCTGTGAGTGTGAGTCAGTGAATCTTTGTTGATGTGGAGAGAGAGAGAGAGAGAGAGAGAGAGAGAGAGAGAGAGAGAGAGAGAGATGTGTAGACATTGTATGCTGTGTTGTCAGCTGATGTCTGATGTGTGTCTGTGGGTGGATGTACGTGGACAGCGAATCAGCTGCGCTGAACGAGATGAGATAAACCAATCAGCAGCTGCTCTTAATCAGTTCACAGCAACCTCATAAAATTGTGTTTGTCATCTGGAAGAAATATTCATGTCTTTTTTTTTTTGTGATTGCTCAATTCGTTGGGACTCCTTCCAGGTCTCTGTAGTTGTTTTCCATATATTTCTTTTCTTCTGTTCGACTTCATTAAGCTCTGATCTCATTCTAAGGAAGGAAATAACTTCATTTGTTGGTAATAATACTTAGAAGACTCATGGTAGGTGTGAGTAGAGACTGTGTGGTGGTATGAATGCACTGTTTTACTGTATATCTGATACACTGGTGAAAGTGAACACTAGTTTTTGTCAGTAGGATTTTTCTTGTAGTCCAGTGTCTTTGGTAAACTCAATTTCCAGGCAAAATTACAGCATGCAGAAACAGATTCGTTTGGGACAGGATTGTTGCATTTGTGTTTCCCATGGGAGTTACCTAGTCTCTTCCTGTATATCACATACCCACTAAGAGTTGGAGGAAACCCTGATCGTCAGATGCACTGTGATTCTCTTTTGAATGATTCGGCACTAATGAACAAAACTCCTAAGTGAGCTTTGGTGTGGACTTGTAATGAACCTGATTTGCTGTTCCCTTATTCATTCATGCTTAGATGGCTTTTTGGGAGTTTTGCTACTTAGCTAAATGCACGGTCCAGATGACTGCTAAACAGTTTGGTCATATGTAGACCTGCTTTAGACCTGCTGTAGACCAACTCACATAAAGAGCTGCAGATTTGCTGTTGAAAGGACAGCATCTAGCTTGCTTTAGCCTCTGCTTTGTTGAATTGGTGTGGAACCATTCAGGAAAAAGTAATATATACTGTTAGACTTTATTTAAACGTCTAAATCTTACATTTCCTTTAAGGATATGTAAACAACCTAACGTTTTTCTAATCAATTTAAGATGTACAGTCATCACCTAAGTTAGCTAGCTGGTTCAGACTAGTTCTTCAGTTGGCTTTTCTGCATAGACCATTTAATAATGTTTTAGTCTTTTTATGCATTGTGAATCATTTTATAACTGCATAGTGGCTCCCTTAACTGAAATTGAATCGTGCATTGCCTAGTGATTCTCACTACTAATGTTGACAGAGGTGAGATTTACTATCTTCTTTCATGCCTGGTGCACACAGCCAGGCTGTTGGACTCTCCGTGTAAAAAATTTACCCAGAGGCCATTGTGGATCTGACAAAGGCTGGGAGTTACTGGGCCACTTTGGTACTGACTTTGCTGAAACAGCCCCTCCAATAGGTCATGGGTGTGTCTGTGGGCGTGGCCATGTATGTGTGTGTGTTTGTGTGTGTGTGTGTGTGTGTGTGTGTGTGTGTGTGTATTTAGCTTTCAGTCTATTTCCAGTGTGCTGTACCTACAGCCATGGCTGAGGAGAGCCAGGTGTCATTAGAGGCTTTTCCTGTGTTTCTGCTCTGAGCCTAGTGTGTTGCAAAGCAGAAATCCTGGACTCAGCCATGACAAGGCCAGAGTAGCATGGCTGAGTAGCAAACCCAAGTCCACAATGATGAAATATTTATTTCTGCAGAAGGTTCTTTTGTTTCTGAGGTTTGTGCTTGTTCCATCACAGCCACTGAACTGGATTCCTTGGCTAAACTCAATAGAAATGGACCAAGTCTTTTTTTTGGCCTTTAAATTTCTGTTTTGTGACTTTTTATTTTACCGGCATATCCATAAACAAGCTGAGATGACATACATCACACATCACATGTTACATATCACACGTCATGCATCACACATCACATGTTACATATCACACAGCATACACCACACATCACATGTTACATATCACACGTCATACATCACACATCACATGTTGCATATCACACATCATACATCACACATCACATGTTACATATCATACATCACACATCACACGTTACATCACACATCACACATTACATCAAACATCACACATCATACATCACACATCACACGTTACATCAAACATCACACATCATACATCACACATCACATGTTACATATCACACATCACACGTTACATCACACGTTACATGTTACACATCACACGTTACATGTTACACATCACACGTTACATCACACGTTACATGTTACACATCACACGTTACATCACACGTTACATGTTACATATCACACATCATACATCACACATCACATGTTACATATCACACATCATACATCACACATCACATGTTACATATCACACATCACACGTTACATTTCTTACAGTATACATCATACATCACACATCACATCATACATCACACATCATACATCACACATCATACATCACACATCACACGTTACATATCACACATCACACGTCATACATCACACGTTACATATCACACGTCATACATCACAAATCACATGTTACATATCACACGCCATACATCACATGTTACATATCACATGTCATACATCACACATCATACATCACACATCACACGTTACATTTCATACAGTATACATTATACATCACACATCACATGTTACATATCACACGTCATTCATCACACATCACATGTTACATATCACACATCATACATCATACGTCACACAACATACCAGATTGACTTGTGTAAGATTCAGGCTGCAGGTTGTTTCTCACTATGGAAACTGCTGGTTGTGCGATCATACTGCACTGGATGTGAAGAGTGTGTGTGTGTGTGTGTGTGTGTGTGTGTGTGTGTGTGTGTGTGTGTGTGTGTGAGTGTGAGTGTGTGTGTGTGTTTGTGCACATGCGTGTGTCTGTGTGTGTCTGTGCACGTATCTGTGTGTGTGTGCGTGTGTGCGCACACGTGTGTGTGTGTGTGTGTGTGTGTGCGCGTGTGAGCATGCGCTTGTGCAAGTGTGGTATAAAGATCAAGAGACACAATGTTGTCTGTAATGTGAAGGTGACAAACTCAGGCCAGATTGGCGACACCAGAATGGTCTCTCGGGAGAGATAATGATAACAGTAAAGTCACAATTACTCCCAGGATCACCATTCACAAAGCTTTTTACTTTATTGGGTACGTGGAAAAAGGACAGAATGGTGCATCGTCTCCAGGTTACAGACCCTCTGTGATATTATAAAGTTTATAGAACAAGACTTTCAAATGGAGACAGACACCCACTTTCTGAAGTACCTTACCCTTAAATCTCTGCAGTTGGCTTTTATGTTCCGAAAATTATTTATTCATGATGAACATCATGCAGTCAGACTGTTTCATGATGGTAGGAAGGAACAGCAACAACAAAAACCACAAATAAAGAGGTTTTATTGTTTTTTGTATTTCACATTGTATTTTACCAAGACATTCTTACTGACCTCTCCGCTTCAGGCACGTGTATGAAGGTGGACTTGTCTGTCCCGTAAGGCTGCACTGATCCAACGGCGGCCTGATCGTTTCCTGAGAGGCTGTGTACTTGACGTGCATGGGATCAAGTCTCTTTCACCTTAAGCACAGTGTCTGTGTTTCAGCCAGTTCATGCTCATTGTCCTGCGTTTAGCCAG
>NC_137503.1:1925000-1942500 GCF_041902795.1 Electrophorus electricus | reverse complement strand
GTGTGTGTGTATGTGTGTGTATGTATGAGTGTGTCTGTGTGAGTGTGTGTGTGTGTGTGAGTGTGTGTATGTGTGTGAGTGAGTGTGAGTGTGAGTGTATGTGTGTGTGTGAGTGTATGTGTGTGTGTGAGTGTATGTGTGTGTGTGTGTATGTGTGTGTGTGTGTGTGTATGTGTGTGTATGTGTGAGTGTGAGTTTGCGTGTGTGTGTGTGCGTAAGTGTGTTTGTGCGCATATGTGTGTTCAGCCCAGATAGTATTCTCTGCCTTCTCTCAACAACTCCACTATATGCTGCTGCTAACTTTTTCCCGAACACGCTGCATTGGTCTAAACTCTTTACCTCAGAATCCATTTCTTCCCCTGTCACACCTTTGTTACAGTGCATCAGGTGAGCACTGCTACCTCCCCGCCTGTTCCTTCTGAAAGCCTTTGTTCCACAGCCTTTCACAGACAGGGCAGGTAGACGCTATTAGATGCAAACGTCACTTTGCTCTGTTAAGGGAGAATCCAGCCATGGAGAGAGGTGTGCACGTAGAACAACAGTCAAGTTTTATACATATGCAATACGCAACAATCCTCTGTGTGTGTGTGTGTGTGTGTGTGTGTGTGTGTGTGTCTAGTTCCATCTGAGAGTGCTGGGGCAGGCAACCCAATGCAGAAAGAGAGAAAAAAAAGGTAGAGTGAGAGAGGGAGAGAAGGAGAGCAGAGCTGGATTCCTGCAGGACTCTCAGGAGCTCTGCAGCATCTAGGTCAGAGTCATTTTATCATTCAGCCAGTAGTTCCACAGCTCTGCGCTCAACCCTACTGAGACTGACTGCGTTTGGTACTTCAGAATGTGCTGAAGTTTCCTCTGAATAAAAAAAACATTCCAGTATCCCAGTATGAATCATTTTCTGCATTCATTTGTGTGTTGGATTTACTGAGCTTTTTACCTCCCTCTCTCTCTCTGTTCCGACTACTGCATGAAGATTTGGCTCCTGAAAGGACGAAAGGTTACACTTCCGTTGTTGACTTTTTTTTGAAAATTTGTTTTCATTAAATCTAACCTTGACGAAATTAGTTCCGTGGGGTCACAGGGGCCAAAGATGAACCTGTGGTTGAAACTCAACAAATTAGTCATTAATGACCTTCGTTCAGGGAGTTTTATTTAGTGAGATATTATACATATTGTCCATTGCCTCTCCCTCTCTCTCTCCCTCCCTCCCCCCCTCCCTCCCTCTCTCTCTCTCTCTCTCTCTCCCTCTAAGCCTTACAAACCCCCCCCTCCCCACCCTACACATGGTATTAATATTCTTTTCATCCCCTGAACTGATGGGCTGTGATCTATTCCACCAGGCATGGTCTCTGCCTCTTCCTTATTTCTCATCTTATCCCCTCCCTCCATTTAAAAAAAAAAAAAAAATCTTTTGTCTTTTGATTGACAACGAGGGTTCCTCCTGACCCACATTTGCATTCGTTCTGCGACCCACATAGGACCCGTGTAATGAATGCCTTGGCCAGACTTATCATGCTTCTACTCCGCTACCTTTCATCAACACGGAGGTAGAGAGGGAGGGATGGAGCCCTTTGGAGCGGCTGATAGACTTTGTGTCCCCGGGGCCGTCTGGGTCTCCAGGGAGCGGCATTCCCAGAAGCTCACCAACCCCCAGCGTGGCTGTAGACACTTTGAGGGTGGGGTCTGAGCCGGGTCATCGCATTGCTATTCATGGGAGTGAGATGACAGGGTGAGGAGAAGCCCTTCATGTCAGATGCAGCAAACTTCTGTTCTTCATCCATAAACTGGCCTGCTAATGCCTGCGAGGTGTGCGTTTGGTAGAGAGCTGTTGGTGGGTAATGGTTGTCTCACAGCTGCTCCGGTAAAGGCTGGTGGTTGCCGTGGAGTGCAGAGGGGGACGGCTTAAAATGAATTATCACTCTTTTTTTCACGTCAAAAAAACAATAATAATTTGTGGTAACTTTAAAATCCTGGCTGCGTGAGCTGGTAGCTGTGCGGTAATGGAATGTGATGCATTTTGATGTGTTTCATTTTATTCCTGGGAACGGCGAGATGTGAGTCAGTGTGTGTGACATGCACAAAGTATCCCAAATGGTGGAGACCCCTGGGAGATTCTTAGTCTAATGCTTCTCTCTCCCCCTCTCTCTACCACTATGAAACACTGTTCTGACTTTATATCATACAAAGGCTGTGTATCCCTGTGGAGATATTAATAGAGATCTAAATATGAACCAGATAACTTTACCAGAGGAATTTAGTGCACAGGACTACCTCAGCATTTGATGATGGATTTATTTTGGTGGTACAGTTTGTTTTTTGAACTTTTGCTAAACTTTTTTTAAGTGCACTTTTTTTAAAATGTTTTTAAAATTCCAGTAAAAAGACAGCGCTGAAAGGGTCACACATAAAGTGCAAATCGTTGTAAGTGTGTTGAAGTACACTCATGTCTCTAATGTCAGTTTTGAGAGGTTGGATAAATGTGACATAATTGTGGTTCCTCAGGTTTTTGGTAAGAAAGAGTATGTTGTCTGTAGCCTTCAACAGATGAAGCGTTGCAGAAACACTGTTGTCAGGTTAAACTAATTTAGCTGCTCTAATTTTTAGCTGCTAGTTTAAAAGTGTCACAGAAAAGTCTTAGTGACTCTAGTTTGATTTCCTTTCTCCTGGAGTCTTGTGTCCCATTAATATCCACAGTGTGGATATTTACTGACAACCGAATCTCTGCTGGTGACTGAGTAGTATTAGCAGTGACTTTTTGTTGGGGTGGGATTGTTCTGAGAATTATTATCATTAGTCCTTAAAATATCTAAAACAGAGTAACTGCCACTCCTAGACTTTACCAAGTAATTAGGCTCTTGTGTTATGACGCTTTACTGTCTGTCCTCACTAGTGAATCCTGAAGCGCCTCCTGCATTTGAAGAGCATCAGGCCTTCCTCAGTGTGTATGTGCGTGCGTGCGTGCATGTGTTTGTGTGTGTGTGTGTGTGTGTGTATGCGTGTGTGTGTGTGTGTGTGTGTGTGTGTGCGTGCGTGTGTGGGCGTGTGTGCTTGTGTGTGTGCATGTTTGTTTTTGTGTGTGTGTGTGCATGCGTGCTTGTGTGTGCGTGTGTGTGTGCATGCATGTTTGTTTTTATGTGTGCATGCGTGTGTTTGTGTGTGTGTGTGTGTGTGTGCGTGCATGTTTGTTTTTGTGTGTGTGTGTGTGTGTGTGTGTGTGGAGTAGGGCTGGGCTGGGGGTCCCTCAGGCTTTTGTATCTGTGATGTTTTAATGAGAGCTGGAATCTTGAGTGCAGTATACTCAGAGCTACGGTGCATTTCCTTAAACTGCCAAGTAAGAGCCCCATTAATAATGCAGCTCATTAATGTGTGTAATTAATGGGGAGCAGTGTAACAGGGAGATTTGCTACTCTGGGATGATCCCCGTCGAGAGAGAGAGAAGAGACTGAGAGAGAAGTGAGAGTGAGAAGAGAGAGAAATGGAGGCTACATCGTGCCACAGGCTGCCAACTAATGCATTATTTATCTATCTGCAAGAGGAGAGAAACCTGACGGAAATGAAAACAGGGAGTGACTCCTACATAGGCCAAGTCACTGTCGGCATGCTCTGACAACAACATAGCCAATCAGGAATGCAGCAGTGTGCGTGTGTGCGCGTGCGTGTGTGTGTGTGCGTGTGTGTGTGCGTGCGTGTGCGCGTGTGTGTGTGTGCGTGCGTGTGCGTGCGTGTGTGGCTGGCCATTCAATAATAAATGTTGGAGACTGTGTTCCTTTGTGCCTTCGCAGTGTTGGTTTTCAAAGGTCAGTGTTTTGGCTGGCAAATCCAGGGAGCTTGTTGCCGGTGTGACAGCCCCTACCTCAGACTTTGGTGCAGAAGGCTAACCCCATCCACTCTGGCTCACCCACATGTTTGGGGGATCTGCAGAAGCACTTGTGTTTATTTAGTTGAGGTTTTAGAGTGCCATATGTAGACTTGAGCGGATTCAAGAAGTCTGAAGCGCATTTGGGGTTTATACTTAGGTGTGTGTGTGTGTGTGTGTGTGTGCATGTGTGCGTGTGTGTGCGCGTGCGCATGAGTGCGTGTGTGCGCGTGTGTGTGCTGGTGTGCATGGCTTAGATTGTTGTGCTGATATATAGATTTTTGGATGCGTTTGTTGCGTAGGCTAGGTCAGTGGTCAGAAAGCTTGGCTAAGGCTCAGAGGTCATGGGGTTTGACCCTAGCTGATGGCTTATACTTTGTACACTGGTGTTCATGGCGGACCGTCTCCATGGTCGACAGCAACATTTACATAAACAGACTGTGCTTTTCTTTTTTTTGTCCTGCGTAAAGTACAATCCACCGTCTCACAGTGTTCCCCCTCAAGTGCTCTGCTGCTCCAGATGTGCTGTAATTTACTGTGACTTGGCTAATCAGAGTAATTAAGGATTAATTACTGTTAATCACTTTTACATAAACTTGTTGGCAGCGAGAGAGAGCAACGCTGTATGAAATGCAGCACACAGATGGAAAGACTGGAAGGGAAGGATGAGGGAGAGTTGGCGAGAGAGAGGGAGAGAGAGGGGGAGAGAGAGAGCAGGAGAAAGAGGGGGAGAGAGAGAGAGAGAGAGCAGGAGAGAGGGAGAGAGAGGGGGAGAGAGAGTGCAGGAGAGAGAGGGGGAGAGGGAGAGAGAGAGAGCAGGAGAGAGAGGGAGAGAGAGCAGGAGAGAGAGGGGGAGAGGGAGAGATAGAGAGAGAGGGAGAGGGGGAGAGAGAGAGCAGGAGAGAGAGGGAGAGAGGGAGAGAGAGAGAGCAGGAGAGAGAGGGAGAGAGAGCAGGAGAGAGAGGGGGAGAGGGAGAGATAGAGAGAGAGGGAGAGGGGGAGAGAGAGAGCAGGAGAGAGAGTGGGAGAGGGAGAGATAGAGAGAGAGGGGGAGAGAGTTGGCGAGAAGTAGAGAGGGAGAGCAGGAGAAAGAGAGAGGGAGAAAGAGAGAGCGAGAGCAGGCCTGGAACCTCTCCCTCAGCTAAATTTCCCAGGAGCTCATCTCTTTCTTTTTTTCTGCTCATGTTATCTGTTACACCTCTTCTGCTGCTGTACTTCCATCACGTCTGCATATTATACGTTAACGAGCTGCTTATTACACCAAACACCTCATCTCCTCATCACTCTCCACACATACTCCACCTGTCTACACTGTCACACAATGCATGTTTGTTTGGTTTTGTTTGTATATAATTAGACTGTGTGCATGTGTGTGTGAGGGTGTATAGCATGCGCGTTCTAGCTTGGCTTGCCAGGAAAGGTGCTGGTTGTGTGAGTGAGAGTCAGTTCTGTGTGGTTTGGGTCCAGACAACCTCCTCTGCTTTGACCTGACCTGCACTGGCAGAGAGAATTACTGCAGCCTCCTCAACAGCGATCTGGCTCAGGTATTTGTGTAGCACCCTCGACTCAACCTGCTGACCCCTCACAAGTCCAGGCTACAGTGCATCCAGAAAGTATTCACAAGCGCTTCACTTTTTCCACATTTTGTTATGTTACAGCCTTATTTAATCCAAAATGGATTAAATTCATTTTTCCCTCAAAATTCTACACACAATATCCCATAATGACACAATAAAAAAAGGTTTGTTTGGAATTGTTGCAAATGTATTTAAAAAAAAAATCAAAAAAAAAAATCACAGCCTTTGCCATGACACTCAAAATTGAGCTCAGGTGCATCCTGTTTCCACTGATCATCTTTGTTTCGACAACTTGATTGGAGTCTACCTGTGGTAATTGGACTTGATTTGGAAAGGCACACACCTGTCTGTATAAGGTCCCATAGTTGACAGTACATGTTAGAGCACAAACCAAGCCATGAAGTCCAAGGAATTGTCTGCAGACCTCTGAGACAGCATTGTATCGAGGCACAGATCGCGTGAAGGGTACAGAAAAACTTCTGCAGCATTGAAGGTCTCAATGAGCACAGTGGCCGTAAATGGAAGAAGTTTGGAGCTACCAGGACTCTTTCTAGATCTGGCTGCCTAGCCGATCTGAGTGATCGGGGTAGAAGGGCCTTAGTCAGGGAGGTGACCAAGAACCCAAGGGTCACTCTGACAGAGCTCCAGCATTGCTCTGTGGAAAGAGGAGAACCTTCCAGAAGGACAACCATTTCTGTAGCACCCCCTGTATGGCCTGTATGGTAGAGTGGCTGGATGGAAGCCACTCCTCAGTAAAAGGCACAAGACAGCCCGCTTGGAGTTTGCCAAAAGGCACCTGAATGACTCTCAGATCATGAGAAACAAAATTCTCTGGTCTGATGAAACAAAGATTGAACTCTTTGGCCTGAATGCCAAGTGTCATGTCTGGAGGAAACCAGGCACCGCTCATCACCTGGCCAATACCATCGCTACAGTGAAGCATGGTGGTGACAGCATCATGCTGTGGGATTGTTTTTTGGCAGCAGGAACTGGGAGACTACTCAGGGTCCAGGGAAAGATGAATGCAGCAATGTACAGAGACATCCTTTAAGAAAACCTGCTCCAGAGCGCTCTAGAGCTCAGACTGGGGCAAAGGTTCATCTTCCAACAGGACAACGACCCTAAGCACACAGCTAAGATAACAAAGGAGTGGCTTCGGGACAACTCTGTGAATGTTCTTGAGTGGCCCAGGTAGAGCCCAGACTTGAACCCGATTGAACATCTCTGGAGGGATCTGAAAATGGCTGTGCCCCCACGCTCCCCATCCAACCTGATGGAGCTTGAGAGGATCTGCAAAGAGGAATGGGAGAGCCTACCCAAAAATAGGTGTGCCAAGCTTGTAGCATCACACTCAAAAAGACTTGAGGCTGTAATTGCTGCCAAAGGTGCTTCAACAAAGTCCTGAGCAAAGGCTATGAATACTTATGTACATGTGATTGTTTGTTTGTTTGTTTGTTTGTTTGTTTGTTTTTTAAAAATTAAAAAAAAAATTAATTTACAAAAATTCCAAAAAACGTTTTCTACTTTGTCATTATGGCGTATTGTGTGTGGAATTTTGAGGGGAAAACATTTTGGAATAAGGCTATAACGTGGAAAAAGTGAAGCGCTGTGAATACTTTCTGGATGCACTGTAGTCCACCTCAGTCCTGTCTTCCTGGGGTATGGTGGTATCACTGGACACCGCCTGCTGTGTGTCCCACTCTGGAGAGTGACATCCTCGCTGGCCACCTCTTCTGGCATAGCAGGCTGCCAGTGAGGACTGAGAGGACACGGGGCATCTTTTAATGACCTGAGCAACACAGCCACTTACCGCACAGGTGAAGGCAGTACATACTGACACTGGTGTCAGGGAGGGACAGGATTATTTCACATTACTGTCCACACCACTCGCTGTGTGTGTGTGTGTGTGTGTGTGTGTGTGTGTGTGTGTGTGTGTGTGTGTGTGTACGTGTATACACATTGTCCATGCACACCTGAAAACACAGCGTACTGGACCTGCCTGTGTCCTGATTGACTGTAACCATCCCATTACAACATATCAGGTTGGTCTTTGTCTAATATAATGTCTAATATACATACATACTTAAATACATTTTATGATCATGGGATTCATTACTTGGTGTTTTAAACCCAAATGTTCAGCACTCATGCATTTAAAAGATTTTGTGTGGGTGTGTGTGTGGGTGGGTGTGTGTGTGTGTGGGTGGGTGTGTGTGTGGGTGGGTGGGTGTGGGGGGGGTGTGGGTGGGTGTGTGCGTGTGTGTGTGTAGCCTCGCTTCACGTGTGAGCCTTCCAGACTTTTCAGCTGTACTGGTCCTACATGTGCAGCTCAGTCCTGTTTATCTGGAGCACATGGATCACTCGGATGCTCAGACCTGAGCAGCCTCCCTCTCCTCCTCCTGCACACTCCCCGCCACGTTCCTGGCCCCGGGCTCCATGTATTGTCCTTTCTGAAATGAGGAGCACCATTTTCTTAAGGATCGGCTTTTAGTCTGTGACCAGGCCGGGAGATCTGTATCCATCTGCCTCTCTCTCTATTACTATTCTTACTATTCTTGTTTCTCTCTCTTTCTCTCTCCCTCTCTCATTCTCACTTCCTCTCTCTCTCTCTCTCTCTCTCTCTCTCTCTCTCTCTTGCTCTCTCTCTCTCCCTCTGTGTCTGTCCTCTAGCCAGGGCTGTGTCATTACCATCTGCCCTGGGGCCCGACTGCACATTAATGATTGTAATTAGCATTATTAAAGCCAGCTCCTAAGGAGACAGGACAGATCAGGAGCCCTAAAGAAGAGATGCCTCCATGTCCTGGTCCACACACACCCACACACACGCCCACACACACGCCCACACACACCCACACGCACACACGCACGCACACCCACACACACGCACACCCACATGTTCATGCACGCACATACGCATGCACAAACGCACTCACGCACACACACACACACACACACCCACACGTATACACACACATACACACACACACACACACCCACGTGCACATGTGTACACACACACACCCACACATGCGCACACACACACATATACACACAAACACATACACACCCACATGCACATGTGCACACACACGCAGACACACACGTGCGTGCACGCACACACTCCCTCACTCACTCCTTCTGCTGACACTAATACTTATGCCATAATTAATTGTTTAATTTCTAATTTCCTTCAATTTTAATTGGCCAATGTGCTAATTTTTTATATAGCCCACTCCTTATAAATTAATCAATTAATAATCAAATATAGTGTATATCTGAATTGTATTGAACACCTGCTCCTTCTGTTCTTAGTCGTTTTTTATTCACTGCATAAATGGCGACAAAAATAATGCAATAATACAGTGACCACAATAATCACATCACTGTGTACAGTTTCATTTTAATCATTTGAATCTACCCTGTGTGCTCATTTGAAGCTTTTGGCAAAGCCGTGTTTTTGTGCAGTGAGTCTAGTCACTACCTCTCCGCGGGCTAAAGACTTGCGTATTCTAGCCTGTGTGTTTTTGTTACTGTTTCAACCATTTTGACCAGCCCTTGTCTGGCCTAAGGAGGCCCCACAGCCAGGTGTCAACCAGGGGTGGCCTGGATTTAACAGTTAGGAACCTGTCGTCCTCTTCGCGGGGTGCATTGCTTCACTCTTCCGTTCCGCTATGCCCGCGACTGTATAATGAATTATGGTGCCGGTGAATTAGCATGTAGCTGTCGCTTCGACTTTGGTGCCTGTGTTCTGACAGGACCACCGGCACTGGCGCTCGACCCTCCCTGATTCATCAACCACTGAAGTTGTGGTGGAGTGTGCCCACTGAATCAGCAATGCAAACAAACAGCATCCGAGCTGTCGGGGTAAAGCGAAGCCGACAGCTTCCATGCACACCGACCGGAAAAGGGTTAATGAATGCACGTGGGGCTGCGTCTCTGACCAGGCACTCCGCACCAGGCTGGCCTGGTTGTTATTTTTTTATTCAGACTAGGAAGAGATGCTTCACTTAATAACTCATTTTCAGGAGGAAAAAAAACATGTGTTGTCCTCTATGGAAACTGATGGCATGTGTTTGAGATGGAGAGAGGAAGGAGCCAGGGTTTTGTGTGTGCGTGTGTGCGTCTGTGCGTCTGTGTGTGTGTGTGTGTGTGTGTGTGTGTGTGTGTGTTTAGTCATCTGTTTTTGCTTTAGTTGTCTGTGGTATGTGCAAAATAGAATTTATTTGGAAGCACTTAAACAATTTCATTTTGTTTAGTATGAAATGTTATGTATGGTAGATTTAGAGTCCATTTGAAAATATGAACAAAGCGTTTCCATATAGCATAATGTTAAACGTCTTATTTAGCAGTTCAGTTCAGATTTGAGTAGGCAATGTTTTTGTCTTCTATATGTGCATTTATTTGTATTCTGATGGGCTGTTCTGTGTTTTGTGTAAAGTATAAAGTGATTTGCAGTACGTGTAGCTCAAAACTCACTATACCACTGAAATGCAAAATGCAGCTGGTTGCCGTGTGTGTGTGTGTATGTGTGTGTGTGTGTGTGTGTGTGTGTGTGTGTGTGTGTGTTCGTCCATCCACGTGAGTCACTGGAGATGCAGGCTTGCCCACACATCTGCCTGAGAGTGACAGGACATCCCACACGTTCATTCATTAAACATCACCGTCTCCCCATCGACGCATTTCCATGACGACTCGCCATGCCAACTGTCCCTGTCAACACAAGCCAGGGAGATTCGGAGGGGATTACATGTTGTTACGACTCCTGACAGCACTAATCTGATAGGATAAGATCCACTGTTGAATGTGTTGTACTGGAGGTATGTGGAGCTGTTGTTGCAACGTCATTCACAACTAAACCCGTGCTGGATGCCTCCATCTAATCCAGATGTAACTTGTTATTGATATAATATTTTTTTCCATTGATATGACACATTTTGGAAAAACCAAACAAATGATCAAAAAGTAATACGATGATTATGATGTAGGGTTAGGGTTTTACAAATTATTAAAGGAAAACAAAGAATTAAAAACACACAAGAAAGCCAAGGCTGCTTCCTGCTTGCTAAGTAAAACCAACTTAGAAAAATAAATACAGCGATGTCCAGTTCCCGGCCTTTCAGAGGCTTTCTCCTGATCCTGCGTGAACAGCTCGCGTGCTAGTGGCACACACTTCGTGCACTTGTTCAATTAAGGCAAGCAGGGAAAAAAAGATAGTTGTAGTGATAGTGGCCGTCGTTTATGGTGCCTTAATTAATATTTCAGGATCTCGGGGAGACTGGCCATGAGGCTGGCGGTCATGTTGGATGTTTAGTTAATGGAAGCAGCAGAGTGCGGCAGGAGTTGCACATTCAGCGATACAGAGGATACACACGGAGTTTGGAGAAGGGGCATTTTTGGACAGTAGTCATTTCAGAAAAGGTGCAGGAATCCTGCACGAGTCTACCACTCATCGGGTGCCTCTGAAAACATGGTAGATTCCTGAGCCGTTTCTTGGAAATTAAATGACTAGCCCCCGATAAACGAGCAGACGGTGAAAAAAACTCCATCGTGTGCTAAGCCCATGGTCCTGGGTTTTTATTAAATATTGATTTGATTTGTTAAAGGCCAGATGCTTGGAAGGTGAACAAATGTCACAGACTCCCTTTTGCTTTCCGTTGGCTCCTTTCAAATTCTGCACAATGGGAGAGTTTTGGATTTAACACCCAATAGCATTTTTGCTCTTTTGGATAGCGTCTTTACAGACAGTAAATGAACTAAGAGCGATAATAATTACAGCATTAACAATAGAGAAACGCTACACTAGCACCTGATGTTTGATGTATAAGCAAGTAGGGCTCCCTTGCCTAAACTCCTGCTCGGAGAGATTATCTCTAGTCTTTAGAGTTAGAGAGGAAAGCTGCAGGATATTGACAAAAACATCATACTGCAATTGCTTTGCCTTGTGTCACAATTGTAATATGCCTTGTAATATATTAAAAATACATGGGTGAACCCTCATTATGACACAGTTCAAACCTGGCTTGCATTATTCATGGTGTTATGTTTTTGTGTCATAGAGTGCCTTGGTTCCTCTGAGGTTGAGCAGGACATCATGGCCCCCCAACAAAAATGTGATTTGTTACAGCACTAATTTACATATTGCAATGCTCTGCTGCATTAGTTTTGCCAATAGAGGCCAATATCATGATAATAGTTAAGAAGTGATATATCG
Organism: Electrophorus electricus; assembly: GCF_041902795.1. Classification (NCBI taxonomy): domain Eukaryota; kingdom Metazoa; phylum Chordata; class Actinopteri; order Gymnotiformes; family Gymnotidae; genus Electrophorus; species Electrophorus electricus. The sequence goes on along the minus strand of NC_137503.1, from coordinate 1,930,862 downwards.
TGTTTGCCCTAGCACAAATTTTTTCATTGGTTCTATGTAGTTTTTCACACTCGTTTGGTATTGTATTCTTTGGGAGTCTTGGTCTTCTTGAATTTGCTTTTCCGAAGCACAGTATTACACCAACCTTATCAGCATCACAGAGCAAAGCTGCATTTTAAAAAAAATCAACAACCCCAAACAACAACAACAGCAACAAACTTAAACATTAATTGTGTGCTCAGCTCTGGTCTCACGGCATCAGGCCAGCTGTAGGATGTTGGTACCAGTGCCTTAGCAGGACCGGAGAAGCAATGAAATCAACTCCTTGTCGACTTCCACCACGTTGCTCTGTTGGAAAGAGAGTGAGAGCATGGATCCAAGGCTGGAAAACATTAGGAGGAATGAATTAGCCTGCCATTACAGAGTAAAGTGGCCCTCGCTGAGTCGTGTAATTATGACCTTCAGATAAGCTGGTTTTATGAAAGCAAAACACCCCCCCAACCCGTTTCTTTCTCTCTCTCTCTTTCTCTCTCTCTCTCTCTCTCTCTCTCTCACTCTCTCTTTCTTTCACTCATTTGCCCTTAATTGTATTTATTTAAGATTATCCTTTCTGTGGCTTTAATTATGTGCTTTAGGTTAAGAGAGCGATAAATAAATCATCATTTGTCTTGGTTAGACATGGTTGGTATGTCACGTGTACAGTCATACAGCATATGGTCCTCTGCCTGGTTTCTGAAGTTGTTTCAGCAGTGCAGCATTGGAAGTCATTGCTGGACTCTCCAAGACCTTTTTAGCATAGAAAAAGTAACCTAATCTTTGATCTCCATAATCTTAGTATATCTGCATCAACACATGCAAATAGAACACCTGTCTCAATATAGTACAGAGCTGCTCCTGTGATCTCTCCTACAGTATAAAATGTTTTGATCACAGAGTAATGACCGATAGATTTAAACATTTCACTCCATGGCCTGGATGAATGTGAGTCCACACGATCAGCTGAATCACCCACTCTTCTAGTCCATTAGCAGCTGGAGTGGTCCAGGAGCGATGTCAGCAGAGCCCAGTGTGATGCTCTGGTCCTGCTCCTACTCACACTACTGCTGGACCCACGCTCTCTGACACGGTTGGACCAGCACAGACCGGGCTGCTCACAGAACCCTGTACGCTGGCTGGCCCAGACACACAAGGCCATGTGGAGCTCTGTTTAAAAATCTGCGATTTCCGTTCAGTCTCCTGGCCAGATCTCTGCACTCTGGGTTTCAGTCTAAGAGGACAGAACTCTCGTAAATCCAGGCAGGGTTTTTTATTATGGCAGGAACATAGCTGCATGTGACCTCATAAATTATGTCCATCTTTAAGATGATTCACGTCATCATACATCTGTGGCAGTCGAGTCTCAGAATTTTTCCTTTGGCCATGCCCGGTATTTTGTTTTATTTAATTATTTTAATGAGTGTGTTGGATTGCACTTTTTGTTTTTCTTTGTTTATGTTATTTTTTTAAATATTATTTTTTAAAAGAGCGATAGGGAATGTGATTCCAGCCAAGCAAAATTAACACGCACGAACGCAGTGGAGACTTGGCAGACAATGATTGAATATTGAATTGGTGCGTGAAGGGGGGGTGGGTGGTGCTCTGTTCTATTTTTGCCTGACAGTCTAGACGTTTTATAGTGTTGGGAAGAATCCTGTTGGCCTTGAGTTTCTACTGAAGTCTGACCTGCCGTTGCAGCATCCTGATCTTCCTGATGGTCTGATCTGATGTGGAGTAGGAGAGATTAGATCTCACTCTAGATCAGATCTCTTTAGATCAGACCTCTGACTTTAGATCAGTTCTCTCTCTTTAGATTAGATCTCTGACTTTAGATCAGATCTCTCTTTAGATCAGATCTCTCTCTCTATATATCAGATCTCTGACTTTAGATCAGATCTCTCTCTAGATCAGACCTCTTTAGATCAGATCTCTGACTTTAGCTCAGATCTCTTTTTAGATCAGATCTCTCTTTAGATCAGATCTCTCTCTAGATCAGACCTCTTTAGATCAGATCTCTCTTTAGATCAGATCTCTCTCTCTAGATCGGATCTCTCTTTCTAGATCAGATCTTTCTCTCTAGATCAGTTCTCTCTCTCTCTCTAGAGCTCTCTAGAAGCGTTCACACTGATTGCTTCTTTTGGAGTCTGTTTTGAGATTTCTGTAACCACTGAGCGGATGGGGAGTGGCTGTTCTTTGGGAGGTTTTCCATTGCTTTCATGAAGTGGTCTTTTAGCTAATTGGCAGCTCTAGTGCATTTTTATGCTTACATTTAGAAACATGTTGCTGCTTTTTTGTTATTGGTTCCCTCTTTGTTCCTGCGGTTTCTTACATTTTGGAGCTGGTAGGAAGAGTGAGCCTTGCTTTCACACTCACTGGACCGTGGTATTTATGAGGTGCTAACCACGAGAACACCGTTTCCTGCTGAGCCGCCGTGTCTGTGTGTTCTGACACAGACTTCAGGAAGATAGCAGAAGGGTCCGCTAGCCAAGGAGGAACTTGTGGCCTTTGCGTTGTGACGGTTGAGGAGTTGACTTCAACTTTTATTTCCCCTCTTTATGTAGCTTAAACTATAGCTTGTGTCACAAAAAAATATGTCCTCCACCCCAGATTGTTTCCTGTCCCCTTTACCGTGTCAGGTTGGGGTGGAGTTTGGTTTCTCTTTTAACAAGACATGTTCTCCACTCTTGTGTCCCATGTGATTCAGCAGTACGGCGTGGTTCAGTCTATCCCACGCTGGGTTCGGGGCTTGACCTCTGACCTCTCCCACTCGCCAGCAGTCTCAGTATTTGCATGAAGGCATTTATAAGCCAGGGTGGAGTGGGGTGGGGGCTCCCCCTGGACCCCCCTGCAGCGGGACTCGTTCTCTTCAGGCTGGACCCATGGCGTGGCTTGTGGACGCCCAAGCTGCAGCCCGGGGTTAATGCACCGAGAGTTTTCTTTGTCAGACAATGGGGTGCATAATCCGTATTAATGCTCGAGACGCCGGGCAACTCTGGAGCCATATCTTGCTCTAGTGTCAAGACTTGTGAGGAAATGATTGTCAACCTTTGATATGGGATAGATTGATTTGAAAGGGGGATTAGGGCTGAGTTTGCTAATTAAAATGGATGCAGATACTATATTTAGATGAAATTAGCGAAAAAATGTGTGTATTTGTGTGTGTGGCTGTGGCTGTCCATCACCCGTCAGTGTATACAGTGCATCAAAGAAAGAGGAAGCGTGATGAGAGCCCTCTAGTGGTGGAGGGCAAAACTGCAGGGAGGCTCCCCGTTCCAGATTTACAGCCGTAGAGAACTCAATGAAAAGTTCATGAAACACACAAATTATCATAAAACTTGGCAAACTCCACTGTGGCTGTGGCCATTTTTCATTCTCCTTTCATTAGATGTGGATGGATTCGTTGTGACTGTGTGATACCAGAGGTACTGCTCAGGTCTGTCCTGAGCGCTTCTGCTTTTGGGCTCGTCGAGCCTTTCAAGTGACCGTCCACCTCCTCTTGATTCCTTTCAGTGCTGAGTATCCGTGGCGCCCAGGAGGAGGAGCCTCCAGATGCCCAGCTCATGCGATTGGACAACATGTTACTGGCGGAGGGCGTGTCTGGACCCGAGAAAGGGGGCGGGTCTGCGGCAGCTGCAGCAGCAGCAGCTGCGTCGGGTGGAGCCGGAGCGGATAACTCAGCCGAACACTCCGACTACAGAGCCAAGCTTGCCCAGATCCGTCAAATCTACCACACTGAGCTAGAGAAATACGAACAGGTGAGCACACCTGTGCACCTGCTCGTCCAGGACACGCTCAGTACCAAAGGGATTGATCTCTTACATGCAGTTTTTAAATAAGAGGAACAAACCTTTATTTTACACATTCAAATAAAAGCACACATGCATCAACAGTTGTTTTAAACGTCAAAGCTTTTTGTCAGGTTTTATCATGTACAAAGTACAAGTTCTCTATCAGTGCAGGCAGAAACAATTCATAACTGTCTCTCTGTAATGGTGCAGCAGAACACCTCAAAAACTGTGTCTCTCTAAAAGCAGAATGCTAGAACTGCTCAGGTGTCTAACACATCTAAAGAGATCAAAAGAGATCGATAACTGTCTCAGTCTTCACCAGAGCTGAAGAATTGCTGTATAACTGTCTCAATCTCTACTGGGGCTATAGAATATCTTCATATCTGTCTTATTCTCTATTGGGGCTGTACAATAGCTTTATAACTATCTCACTATCCACTGGGGCTTTAGAATAGCTTCATAACTGTCTCACTCTCCACTGGGGCTTTAGAATAGCTTCATAACTGTCTCACTCTCCAATGGGGCTGTAGGATGGCTTAATAACTGTCTCATGCTCTACCAATGCTGTAGAGTAGCTCATTTATTTTACATCGGTATATTGATTCATTATATTGTCTTATTCTCCATCAGAGTTGTGAAACCATTTCATACATAGCTTTCTCCTGCTAACTGGAGCGGAGGAGTTCTGTAACTGTCTTAACACTGCTGTGGAAGGCCAGCAAGATGTCACACTCTGGGGTGGTGAGATTCTGTCTCACACGGCAAAAATACAGTACCTGAGCTGTCTCATTCTCTAGCTGCACCGGGTCTGTCTCACTCTCCATCATTACAGTGGTAGAACTACACAGTGATGAACGGGACAGTCAGGGCAGAGCTGATGAGCTGAAGTGCATGTTGGGAAGGATCCAGGTGTCCTTTCTGCATCTGCTCACAGAAAGGCATTCATATCTGTCACACATGAGGACAGCATACTTTCTTGATGAACACACACACACACACACACACACACACACACACACACACATACACGTGCTTGCATGTAGAATAAATTCATACACACACACACACACACACACACACGTACATCAACTTTGCAGGCAACCATTCTCCACCATTGTCCTTCATCTTTTCCGTGTTCTCCGCCCTCCTCTCGTCCGAGTGTGTCCCAACACTGTCTCTATTTTGTCAGTGTTCTGCTTTACGCTCGCTGCGTGAACAAGCGGAGCGCTCGTGCCAATAAGGCCATTTTTAAATTGCAACACTGCAAGTAGATGAAGCCCTCCACACTCCACACAGCTGAGTCTAATGGGATCACGGAGAGGAACCAGCACAGAGTTGGTGATGTGCGTGAGGGAGATGGATAGATTTGGCCATTTCTAGCGCACACATCCCCGTTACAAATGATGGCCAGTGTGTACTCCAGTTCTCTTGTGCATACAGCACACTTCAAATGCACTTAAATAAATGATTTTAGAGGAAGATCAAACATGCAAATGTTTGCAAGTTAATCTAAAATGTTGTTGGCTGGCCAAGACGTGGGGCCTAAATTTAAATTCTAAAGATAAATAAAGTGATTTGCACTGGTGCTGCAAGGCTTACACGGCTTCAAAAGTATGACCAGTGATTTGGTGTATCACTCATTCCTTTCACATGCTGAAACTGGAAGCATAACAGGAAATCTTCTGTTATTAGCCACATCAAACCATGCTTACCCTGTTTGCTGGTAAACCTCTACAGAGGTCTTGGTTTATTATCACAAGCGGACTTGCCGTTGGCCCGTTAGCGAGTTCGCAACGAGCCTGCTTTAATGACCCATGCTGCCTGTTTACCGTGGACCTCGTGTAGAACACTGCACTCGCCTCAGTGTGATGCATTCACGCGTGAACAATGTGTGTGTTTTTGTCGCCGTCCGTCCACAGGCCTGCAACGAGTTCACCACCCACGTGATGAACCTGTTGCGAGAGCAGTCGCGCACGCGGCCCATCTCGCCCAAGGAGATCGAGCGCATGGTGGCCATCATCCACCGCAAGTTCAGCTCCATCCAGATGCAGCTGAAGCA
>NC_137503.1:1920000-1922500 GCF_041902795.1 Electrophorus electricus | reverse complement strand
TGTGTGTGTACGCGTGTGCGTGTGTGTCTATGAGTGTGTCTGTGAGTGTGTCTGTGTGTGCGTGTGTACGCGTGTGTGTGTGTGAGAGTGTGTGTGTGAGTATGTCTGTGTGTGTGTCTGTGTGTGAGTGTCTGAGAGTGTGTGTATGTGTGTGCGCGCATGTGTATCTGTGTGTGTGTCTGTATGTGTGCATGTGTGTGCGTGTGTGAGTGTGTGTCTGTGTGTGTGTGTGTGTGTGTGTGTGTGTGTGTGTGTGTGCATGTGCCTGTGTGCGCGTGTGTGTGTGTGCATGTGCCTGTGTGCATGTGTCTGTGTGTGTGCGTGCGAGTGTGTGCGAGTGCATGTGTGTGTACGTGTGTGTGTACGTGTGAGTGTGTGTGTGTGAGTGTGTGTGTGTGTGAGTGTGTGTGTGTGTCTGTGTGGGTGCGCGTGTGTGTGTGCGTGTCTGTGTGTGTGCGTGTCTGTGTGTGTGCGTGTCTGTCTGTGAGTGTCTGTATGTATGTGTGTGTGTGTGTGTGTGTGTGTCTGTACGTGTGTGTGTGTGTGTGCCTACCCCACTGCCACATTACTGTGTCACTGTGTCGTCTCTCGATGGCTGTGCGTCTCTAAACCCGTGACTGGCACGTCCATGTAAACGCAGTTGAACTGCACATATTTGCATCCTCTTATGCACCGTGGCATTACTGATCCTCCCCAAGAAGATCTCGGTCTCCATCCCTGAGCCCTTCACCGGCCCGGACCGCCTATCTGCGTTTCTGCTAGACCACATACAGCCCTCCACATGCTGTGGAGTGTGGCGTGCTTCCCTTTTTAAATGTAATCGCTTGTTCCCTTTGATACATGCCTGGGATTTGCATACATTTTTTTTTGAGGATAAATCATGCTGGAAGCCTTGAGCTGGAGGCATAACATTTAAATGAGCCTCTCTCTCCTTTTCACTCTGCCCCATCCATTCTGCTGCAAGTGTTGGTGAAAAGTCTCTCTCGCTCTCTCTCTAGCTCTCTTTCCCATTTCTCCCTCTTTCTCTCTTCCTCTCTTTCTCAATCACTCACTTTCTCTCTCTTTTACTTTCCGTCTCATACCCACCCCACCTCACCCCATCCCCCTCTTGCCTGCTCAATTCCTCAGATTAATTCTTTCGCAGCCTGAAACCATGCTGTGCTAATTTGCATATGGTGAAGAGAGGCTTTGTGGGTTGGGGGGGGGGTCCTCTGGCCCCCTGCTCCAGGGAGAGGCTTGCCGTATTCACGGCTGCATATGTAAAGCCACATTCACTCACTCTTTAGCCGTGGGTGACGCTAAGAGCAGGTGAATTCACTGGCACTCACCTCTGCCTGGCTCCTCTGCAATGCTCCTCAACCTCCTCCAGCTAGGCTGTGAACCTGTCTGAGGCCTCCCTGAGCAGAGTAAACCAATACACCATCCAGTCACGACTGTGGACTGACAGCTCGGATTGCAGTGGCACTTCAAGCTGCATGTGAAACAAAACATGTGCCCTAATCCAAGACCAGGGTGCCGAGACTGAGGAGTCCTCATTAGATGAGTTATAACAGCTGGTATACAACTTTAACCCTTTACATTCCACACGCCTGTCAGTACATCCAGAATTACTGCAGGACTTTCATATTAGTTTCAGTGTAGCCATTAAATAATTCACAGTAGCTACAACCTTGAAATTGCATAATAAGCCAGATGTTGAAGAGATTACATTCACAGCTGACACTTTTATCCAAAGTGATTCACAATTCTGACTGAACACAACTTGAGCAACTGAGGGTTAATGGTCTTGCTCAGGGGCCCAACAGTGGCAAGACTTGAACTGGCAACCTTCTGATTACTAGTCCAGTACCTTCACCACTGCTCATTGAGATTAAGTCTCTGTATCAAGCAGAAATATGTAATTGGTCTCTCTGTGCAGGAGGAAAAGACGAAACTTCAACAAGCAGGCCACAGAGATCCTGAATGAGTACTTCTACTCTCACCTCAGCAACCCCTACCCCAGCGAGGAGGCCAAGGAGGAGCTGGCTAAGAAATGCTCCATCACGGTGTCCCAGGTAACCTCCACTTCACTACTGCAACCTCCTTGCCTTTCTTAGTTCTGGTTGTTCTGGAGTTTAGATCCAACCCCAAACCTAGCACATCTGAGATGGCCAATCAGAGAGCCACGAAGGCACTCATTCTCTGAAACAGCCGTGTGGGTGGAGCTATAGTCTGCAGGAGGGTTGGATATCCCTGTGCTGCATTAATCACACATTCAGCTATGTATATAAGTGGACGGAGGTATAATGATGATGGGAGTAGAATGGGTTTCTGTGAGAATCTGTAGTCAGTAACTTGGCTGCAGTGTGTTAAACCACATGTAATTGATCCGCAGTTATAAACCCCACTGCATTACTGCACAGTCGCATTCCATGGCACTTTATGAAAAATGGATGGCACGCGTGTAAGCGCCCCGCAAATCCACGGGTGACATAATTTGACGATGCATCTGGGTGCTGTT
>NC_137503.1:1902500-1915000 GCF_041902795.1 Electrophorus electricus | reverse complement strand
CATGGAGTTGCCAGTTCATTAGGTAGCCCTGCACTAGAGCTGTATCTGTAGGCTACCAATCCAATATTTATTTATCTGTAGTTAGACATTACAGATGGCATGGTAACTTGTCTTATTCTCTGTACAATTGTGGGCTCATCCAGATAGTCTATGTATGTACACAAATATACAAATACACGCATAAAAAAAAAAAAAATTATATATATATATATATGCGTGTGTATTTGTATATTTGTGTACATATATATGGAATGAATGTTATGATTTAAACATCTACTTTTTCATATATCAACTGCCTTCTAATTCTGCTAAATTCTATGTAAACTATGCTGCTAATTCAGAAGCACCTTGCTTGCACAGCTGATGAAGGACCTCTGTACAAAATGTTCAGCTTCTCTGGAAACTCTGTGTACTTTACTACAATTTTGAATCTCTCTTTCTCTCTTAGTTTATACTGTATTAATAAGTTTGCTAAAGAAGTATTTATTTGTAAGAGATTTGCAAATTGCAATAGCATTTTCATTTGCATATTAGAAGAGTCCAGCTAACACCTGTCCTTAAGTCAGGCCACTATAACAGACCAGATGAATTCATAGCACAATAGCAGTGCCAGGATTGTTGGATTACAATTTATGGTTGATTGTAATGTGTACAGAAACTTGTTAGGTACAGCTACAGAGCGCGGTAACCTAGCAAACTGGCAAGTCAGTGTACATGCTCAAGATATGTAGATAAATACAGTAGGAAGTCAGTATGACCAGTATTTCACATTCAGTACAGTTTGGATGAACTAGGCCGTTGTGCATGGTGTGTGTTTGTTAGCGTACAAGTCCTTCAGGTCCTGTCTGATGTCTGTGTTGTGTTTTTCTTTTCCAGACTAACGGAGGCTGGCAGGACGCTACTACCCCTTCCTCGGTGACCTCTCCGACAGAAGGGCCAGGGAGCGTCCACTCCGACACCTCCAACTGATACCTTCCTCGCGTTCCCTCCATTTAACTCCCTACTGCACAAAACGATGGACACTCCTCCTTTCCTCCCTCTCAACTTCTGTTTGTCTCTCTGTTTTTAAACAGTGCGCGCTCACTGAGCAGGGTCTGCCCCGGGCTTTGAAGTGTGTCAGTTTACTGACCATGAGCTCGCCCTCAAACTCAAAGCTGACATTGAGACACACGCACGCACGCACACACACACACACACACACACACAAAAACGGCATGAATTAATGTGCGTTTAGACATGCGACCACATTCTCGTCTCATACATTTGAACATGACCTCAAAAGACAAAAAAAAGTGCAAACATCCCTCATGTTAGATTAAATGTGTATGATCACACTACCTCTCCAAAACACACAGTGTAGACGAGAACAGCAGTGAGATGTCACTGAGAACATTCTGGTTTCTAAACTATAAACCTAGACACTATTAGCGCACCGTTTTCCACGCGAACATCTCCTGTCTTCATCGTGGTGGTAAAACATCTTCCTCTGCACTAGATCATTTCCTGTGTGTCCGCAATGCCACATTTCCCTGATCTCTTCATTTACACTTTCGTTGTACATGATTGACACTTTCTCATACTCGTGTTGTAATATAGACATACTGTATTATAGACATATTTTTATCTCCCTCTCAGTCATACATGGGAGTACTTGAAAATTATTTTTAATTAGGCTATACAGTGTAGCTTCGCTTTGAGTCCTGAAAAACCCTTTGTTGTGATCATTTGCAGCAAATATTTGTTGTTCTTCCCCTGTTTCATTTTTACCAGTGGCAATGCAGTGTAGGTCTTTCAATTCAAGACTATAGTTTGTTCCCTTTATGTTAGTAATCTGGTGACATAGAATTTAAAGTAGTTCATCATATTTTACGACAAACAATATGACTAAAGCACTGATATGACAGCGTAGGTGTTAACATATAGCCAAATGCTGCTTCTAACCAAAATCACTGATGTACTAATGCAAACATATTTGAAATTCTCAGTTCAGCATAGTTCTAAAACCCTAATTTGACCACATGCACAATTTGCATCCTTTTCCAAAGTTTGGTGCTATAATGATTTAATTACAGCATGCAGTGCCTGTGTTCACACATGCATAAAACTTCCATCTGATGGTCACGGTTTGGGTTTAACTTGTCTACGCATCACACATTTAAATGTTTGGGTTTTTTTGTTCACCACAGCAGTTGTCCAACATTTGTTTTCACCTACTTTAGATTAGTGACCCCCAACACACACACACACACACACACACAGAGTTATTAAGCATGTTAAGTATTAGACCAGTCACTACTTTGATACCAAAAACAGAAGACATTTCCGTTTTGTTCATCGTTATTTCAGCAATGTCCATGTTGTAAATGATGTAGGTAATATCTTTTGTACCTGGGATCGTTTCTGAATGAATGCCCCCAGTACGTTGTACTCAAAACCAAAAATGCAGTCAGAGTTCAGTGTTTCTTGAAAGAAAAGATGGCACACAAATGCAGAAAATGTTTGGATATATTTTTACGTCTTCATGTTGTGAATAGGCAGATCCGCGTTTCTCCTCGTCCTGCTTGGTTCCAGGGCAACATCTATTTTATTTCGCTAGCATAATGTGAAGTAGCCCAAGAATGCGCTATATACGTAGATGTGCGCCTTTGGATTCCTAGTTTGCTCTTTTTAACTGCAGAATTGATTTTAAAGTGCTTGCTCCTGCGTCACCTCCAGCACGGGTGGGGTTCTCATACATTTAACCTGGCTTTGTTCCTCGAGAGATTCTAATGATAAATTGCGTTGGTCCTGAAAGAGAGAGAGAGAGATGCCAAGGCCAGGCGGAGGCGGACACGATGCCACACAGTTCCCTCCCAAGCAGCAGTCTGAGTAGACGAGCTGCGCAGTTCCCTCCCAGTGAAACAACCCGCTGCTGTCTCACCGCATGCAGACGACGTACCACAGCAGTACTACATGTCTGGAGCACCCATGAGAACAGCGGTTGGAGGCCGTCCACGGGGCTGGGGAAGTTCTCCATCCCAGCGTGTCTGGTGCTCTTAACTGGCCCGGCAAATTCATTATGGAGAGGAACGCGTTGTTTAGTTTCCCCGTGACCGCTCCAAGACGCTCACGCGACTTCTCATGGCCTGCCCGGTATCACCGTATTGTTGAAGCTTCATGTAATGATGCTTTTAGTTTTTTGCATATAAAGCAGTTTGTAAAACATCAAATGTTCACTTTGTTGCATGTCCTTTGTTCTTTAAAATCCTGCGCTGTTTTGAATGTTTCTTCTTTTTTATATAAAATCGCGGAAATTTCTCTTGCCAAGTTTTGACTTTTAAGATCTCTGCATATGTACAAAAGGAATAAAATGGAACAGCCAATTATTGTCTTTTTGATTCCAATTTTGTTTTTGTGGAGAAAAAAAAACAAGGTGTAGGTTTTCTGGTCTCTTCATTTGTACTGGTAATGCATATTCCAAATAAATAGTTTCTTTTGTTGCAAGATGGTTTGCTGTCGTTTTATCTTTAGTCCCAATTAATTGGGTCTTAAATGTACTTCTAACTAACATTTGTCGAGAATGAAGCGTGTTTCAGTTTAAGACCAGTGTGAAGTCCCCGTGTAAATGGTAGAGGGCCGTTGAAGCAGGCTATGACTTCATGCCATTTAAAGAGGGATCATGGCGCTTCGACACTGCGGGGGCGCGCGCTCGCACCTCGTTCTGCAATATTTCAGACGCACCCTTTTTGCGTGCTGTAACGGGATGCGTTCTCTCGCCCATTTCATTTCCTATGGCGCGCTGTAGGTGTGCTAAGATATTTTGGGGGTGTTCTGATTCTTTGCTTTGACGGCCTGCGAAGGCTTCGAGGCAATGTAATGCGCGAGAGGCATAAGGGGGGAATTTATCTCTCGTGCCCAGATGAATGGGAGGATATGGTGGATTCTGGATTACAACCTGCGCAAGGGGAGCAGCGTCGTGACTAATTTCTCATGCGGAGTTAAAGAAGTGACACGAGAACACGTTGATATATCGCATCACATGTGCGTGTCCGTGTTTGTTTCACGATGACGAGGGAGGTCTTACGATATGTTCTAGAATGCCTCCAAACCATTCTGCTTTAATGCAAAAGCAATGTTTTTGGCTTTATTCCTCCGGGAGCCGGTGACATTTAGGCAGGAAGCTAGTTCTTTACTTTAATATATCTCAACAACATGCAATTAATAGTCTTGCTCGCAAGAGATATTTCCCTTAGCAGGTCTGGCTAGATGTAGGCTCGTAATAGTTATTTTTCTCTCTATTATTTTATAAATGATTTGCAGGTCACGTTCAGGTTTTATACAAGCCAGGCCTGTAATTCATTCAAGAAGTTTGCATCGGAATTTCCGCCCGTGCATGGGGATTTTCCTGCAGACACACGTCTGGACTACAGTAAAAGTTTCAAAGCCGCAGCGTAGACGGGACAGAGGTTTATACAGAGCACGTGGTTAGTGTATAAAGCGGCGCGCGACGCATCTGTCCTGCTTCCAGAGCGCTGCGCAGACGGCGAGGCCACGTGGTTAAATGCGCTTCTTTTCCCGGTCTGCTCCTTTACCGGCTCCGTTTCGTAAATAAACGAGCTGTGAGAATAAAGCGTTTGTGCGCTATCTGCTGTTTCAGGCGCGCCTCTCTGAAAGGTCAGCAGTCGGGGGACTGCAGTCTGGCAAACACATGAAGCGAGAGGGACGCATGCAGAGTCAAGCGGCCGTGCTTATTGATGGCCACCATTTAGAGTCCGCCTGTAGTCCATTTTTCACTGGCTGCGCGCGAGCACCCTGTTTTGAAAATGAACTCGGAGCAGAACGCTTTGGGGCGAGGTGCGCGTGCAGCGCTGCGTTTCACTGGCACCTTTCCTCAGAGGGTGTCACAAATCACGCGGAAGGGCGCGAGGACGCCGGAGAGGGGGGGATTTTCTCTAAATCTGCTGGCGTTTGATTGAAGAAGTATACCAGACCTTCGCGGCAATTAAAAAGGTAGACAGATAATCTACTCTCCTGTGTTGTCCTATAGGCCCAATATGTGTACAGTATTTAAAATGTGCGTAGATAAATGAATGGAGAGAGTGAGAGAGAGAGAGATAGAGAGAGAGAGAGAACCCCCCCCCCCCATTTAATGTGGCAGTTTCAAGTAAAAAAGAAAAAAACAAAAACAAATTCTGTACTTTTGTAACCCCCCAGGAGATCAGAAACAAACCCACGTCGACAAACCCTTGTCATTTCATGTTGCTATACCAACACCCCCTCCCTTGTTGCTCATTCAAGAAGGGAATTCACTTCTTATGTATTCATGCTGTATTTGCCCTGTCAAGGCAATGTGTAGTGGTTCAGTGTGTTATCACTGTCAGCATAATGCACATATATACCATATCAGCGTTGCACAGGGTCTGCTGTCTGCGGCAGTGGGCCTGCCCGAGTCCGCAAGTGGCGGCGCAGGGTTGGCGCGTGCGGAACGAGCGCGCGGCGAGGCGAGGCGGGTCCGTCAGGCTGAGGAGGCTCCCACGTGACTGGGATTGTAGCGGCCTTTCAGCAGGCGAGGACACTAGCGAGCAGCCCTCGCACACTTCCAGGAGGGAGAATCAAAGGATTGGCTTTAAATAGTGAGATTTACGTCCCTGTAAAGGCCCACGTGTTAATCCTGACGTTTGTAAATCGCCAGCCTTGCTGTTTCACGGCTGTTGTGGGGCTGTGTTTTCATGGACGGAAGCAGAAGTGTAACTCAACATAATGCTGTTAGGGATGCAAATACAGTTTTGTTCAATGAAAACTGCACTGCAGTTTGAGGAGATGGAGATGTGGATTTAAATCCTAAACGGATTGGTTAAGGATTGCTATCTGCAGCGAGCCCTGCTGGAACTGGAGTTCCTGTGTGTCACACATTGTTTCCCCCCCACTTCCCACATCCTCTGATGTCTCACATCACGCAGACCAACTTTTCATGAAAGAAATGTGCTTACTGCCATTTGGAGGAGGGCTCGCAGATGTCGCTGTTTGTCAGAGATGCTTTTCACGTTGTTCAAACTGCAGAACTCTTTTTAAAAATTCAGGAAATGGTGCCAGTACTTCCAAAATGGAATCTCGCAATGTGGGTGTTCCAAGTTAGACGCCGGCGCTCTGTGATTTGCCTAAAGCTTCTTTGTGATGGTGAGACAGTTGTGGACTGCTTGTGGAATTGGTTCAGCCTGCACAGTGAGCATCTTTCGAAATAGTGCCTCGAGACTAAAATGGCAACTTATCGCCTTGAAACACAACGTAAGACATATTGTAAGAATGCTTTGGTTTAGTGTTGTGTCGCTGATCAAAGGTATGTGGGTGCCACCGCCTTGCATGATAAGAAGCCGGAGAACAGATCTGCTGGATGAAAGTCAAATTTGTCTTCCACATCACAACGATGCTAAAATGTAAAATAGATGAGGCTTGTATTAGACCTGTACTACAATAAAAAAAGCCTTGTTTGGAGGGCCAAAGCATTTAAGGATATTATAAGATTATGAGGAGAAAAATGACAGAACAATAGAATACATTTCATGTTATTTTCAGCTGTTTCTGACAGATTTTTGACACCACTGGGTTCAGGTGCGTTTTCTCTCTGCTGTTGGGTCAGGTTAGGTTTGTTTATTGTACTCCCTGTGAGTGCATCCTCTACTACGAGAAAAGGTACAGTGTTTTGTAGCTATATTTGTCTTGGCTGAGTGGAGGCGAGCTCACGTTTTTGCGTGTTTCTGTAAAGAAGGCCAGTGTTGGACAATGAGGACGATTTTTGTGGAAAATCCCCATCTCTCCAGAAACATCTGGGGCTCAGAGGAGAAGCAAAGCATGAGGCGGCCATTACAGCCAGTTTCCCCTCCGTTCCAAATGCCAGGATGTTCACCTCTGCCACCCACGATATGGGCATTACCCCTCTGCCCGGCCTGGGCAACAAATTCCTTTTGAACAGCACAACAAAGAAATACACCACATGGATCTTTTTAATGAAGTGTGCTGAATGTTGGACAGTTGCCAAGTCCTCATGGCTTCAGAGTCACTAGAAGAGAGAGAATTACTTTTGTATTATCTGTGATTTAATATAGGAAGAGGTTTGGACTCCAGGGAAATGGATTTGTAGGTGAAAAAACGACCTCTACTGGTTAGTTTTTATCTTCAGCCTGTCTGTGCCAAGCTCTTTTAATCAACCAGTTTGTCCTGATGTACAGATGTACTCTACCGCGATGAAATTCACTCCACCGTCACAACACATAAACCAAATAATTATTCTAACATAGTTACTTGATCGTTTTAGAGTTAAAACACTGCCTTACACTACTGTTGTTAAAAGTATGGCTTAATATATACCAATCATTATAATAACAATTTTCATAAGAAATCTTTCCTTTAACAATAGTAGACTTGAAATGAATATTACATGGGTCAACAATGATTTTGCTTCCTGCAAAAAATGTACCTGTTTATTATGTGTGTTTGCATTTTGAGCGCAATGTTTTCAGTTTCTCCATCACCCGTAGTTGTTCCAGTGAACCCGTATGCTACTACGTAGAGTGTGGAAAAGTGGTACCAAGGACAGTGGAGCCCAGCTGTGTCAACAGACTGCTGCTGGACACTGTTCCTGAGGCCAAATAAAGGCAAAACTCATACACTGTACATTTTAGAAGAAAGTTTAGACATATTTTAAGTGTTATAACGGCCTCGTTTATGAATGTACAATAGTGGAATTGACTACTATAATAGTAATTTTGTTGGATCCAATTTTTGTTGGATTTTTATCCATCTATATACAGTAAAGTATCAGTTGTATTTTAAAAAAAATTCTTACTGGATATAACAGCCACTAAAGATTTAAATGCAAATGAAATGTACACAGAATATTCACCAAGCACATTATACCAGACGTGATAATTGGCTGTTGGTGATCTTAAAAGAACCTCAACACCTTTTTTCTTTTTCCTTTGAATTTCTTCCCCCTCCACACTCTCCAGTAAGGTGAAATGTTTGCCGTCACTGCATATTGGATCAGACACGGACTACGCAACTCCTGAAACCCAGAATTACTCATGGAACTCACGTAGACCAGAACCACCTGTAACCCCCCGCCCAGGTCAGGTATGGATTCTCCCCCAGTGCAGAGGGCAGATGTAGGTCAGTAGGTGTGTAATTGTTGTCAACTGGAGCAGCAAAACTTGAATCAGAGTGGACTTGAGGCACCCCCCTCCACCACCGCAGCCTACTTCGCATTGGCCGGACTGACACAGTGGTGTCTTGCCATGTTTCCTTCAGAACCGCTGCATTAGGCGTTTACCGGCTCTCACACTCCATTCCTTGGTTCTTGTACATGAGCTTAGAAAATAGTGTTTGGCACTGGTTAGTAGACTACTGGTTAGTAGGATGATATTGTTTTTTGAAATTCTGAATATGAAATAACACCTTATTTTCTCCCTTAGCTCCAGCAAACTTCCCCGAACTCTGAACACAATAAAAATGAAATACTGCCCTCTATTGGCATAACACTGTAATGGCATCACTTCTAAATGGAACAGAGAAAAGAATTTATACATCTCATTTAGAACAAAACGGTTTATTGAAGGAGCAAACAAAAACATGAGCAAAACAAATGAACAAAACAAGAACACCCACCGAGCAGTGGCCCTGGACCCTCCGAGTGCAGCACAGTTTGTGTTCAAGTGACCAAACGCTCGCCCCTCTGCTTGTTGCCCGGGTCAGTATGGATTAGAGCAAACCATGCTGGACTCTGCATGTCCCAGACAGTAGAGGGACTCCGGTGTCCACCAGGGGAAGTGGCCTCACCGATTGTAAGGGTGCAGGGAAGCAGAGGCCGACTTGATGTTCGTCTTAATGCTGCTCGGTATTTTCCCTGAGAACCAAAACAGGATTAGCAACCGTGTGCGCGAGTTATCGACCGATTTGTTTGACCCATTAATAGACTCTTACCAGGTTGCCCGGGCTGTTGTGTCACTGATGCCCCCATGCCCGCCTGGTGCCCAGAGGTGCCAGAAATGGTGACCTGCTGCAGGGTGGGTCCTCCCGTCATCATGGGCTGTCCCGGGTGCCCCTGGGCCACGGGGCCCGGGGGCCTGCATTTGGACAGCCCCTTCCCGAACCCAACAGCCGCTACCAAGGCGTTGGTGTCGGCCGGGTTGAACGACGGCTTGTTTTGACGCATAGCTGCACCAAAGACATTTGCAGATCACAGCACAGCAGTTTATCAGTCACACCAAAGATTGACACAGCAAACACCTCTTACAAATATTCAGGAGCACTTCTACTTTTTACATTTCTAAATGACTCAGACAAGTTATTAGGTATGCTACGTTTATAATAATGTTAATTAAATGATCAATATATATTGTGGTAGGCTACAAACCAGTGCCAAGTGTTACAATTGGAGTGGAATTCCCCGTTAAAAGTCCAATTCCAATTTTAAGATTTTCACTTGTAAAAAATAATCCAGAGAGAATCAGTGAATGCCCACCTGCAGTTTCAGCGTCACGATCATCTCGAGGGTTGTTGAGCTTCTCCAGAAGGCTTGAGCACAGTTTATTCAGCGCCTGGATCTGTTTCTGTTTAAACAAATGTGGAAAGACAAAACAAAACACCGCAACAGCAGGACGCGGGGTCATTAAGAACAACCACCACCTCTCCCTTTTCAGTGCATGTCAATGCTACCTGAGTGCTAACAGCAACCCCTTACATACAATCTTAAGATTGCTAATGAGAGTGAGATTTTGTTTTTACAAGTCAGGTGCGACATCAACAACAACAAAAACAAAATCTCACTATCCAAACTTACAAACCTTTAACTTGTTTAGCACATTTCCTGGATTTATGTAAATATACAGGAAAAATGAACACTACAAGGCAGGACATAGGAATGGACCATCGCAGACTGGCGCTAATACGCTACTTGAGCCACGTCGGGGCCGATCCGGGTGGCCTCGGAGCTCAGTTGTTTTTCCTGCTCCTCAACCTCCGGGTCGGGTTTTGTCCTGAGGTGATCGGGAACAATTTCATGACTGAACACGGGCACCCTCTGTTCCGTAAGTTTCTGAATTTGAAGGTAAAAACATTGAGAGACACAGTTCAGGTGAAGAGCAAACGACTCTACAGGTTTTCAACAGCTCTCACGGCGACAGGATGGTGGAGAGATACTCACGGCCAACTCTTCATCCCGGTCTGGGGACAATAACAACGGAATGATCACCTGGTTGCGGTAGGACGGAGTCTTCTCGTTGCGTAACAGTTTGTTAACAGTATTCAGCTGCCCCGACAAAAGGGCAAAGTTATCCAGGACTGATGGCCTGCGATCAATAAAAGCCCCCAGTGTCAGCAGTTCTTCGTTTTGTACACAAGCGATAAATGCGAATAAATATGTAACAGCTGTAATAAAGACAAAACTGAAACATCTCCAGGAGCGACGTGTCCTTACTGACGGGTATTAAGGCTTCCTCACTTCAGATTACTCGAGTCCCCGCGTAATAAGCCCCTTTATTTCGCGTGAATCAGCTACCTACTGAAACGTCTCCTCTAAAAGGAGACCAAAGGGCCCTGTCGTGCAAATGTGGGTTAATGTTTTAATGAAACTCACCACGTCAGCCGGTCATATTCATTCTCCAACTTGTAGATGAAACTCTGCAGAGAATTCTTCAGGTGCGCCACCCGAGAAATCAAAGACTCGACGGACGCCTCCAGCTGTTTCTCTTCCCTTTGCTGAAAAGCAGCACATTCGTGTAAACGCAGCTGCAAACATCGCCCTGGTATAAATGAATCAGCTCATCAGCTGTCTGCCAAAACCTAACAAACTAAATCTAATGCTATCTATTCCGTTTCCACCTAGTTAGGCTAGCTAACAGCTATTAGGCCACATATCACCACAACTAGTGCATCTACTAAACCCACCAAGATAACAATTAAAGTAGGACGTATTCCTGACAATTGTGGTATACCACTCAGCACGAGAAAAATGACAATAAACGCATATCACATAATATTTTACCTGCATACTGTACACTAGCAGCTCTATGAACGGAAACAGTTAAGCGGAAGCAAACGTATTGAAAAAAGAAATTAGTCCGATCGACAAAATAAAGGTTATTCGACGTTTGTGCAGGAATTAATGTACGAGAAGGATATGACTTTTATAATACATTTATGGATTAAATTATTTTCACACTTAACATTTTTGCAACTTTACGGTTAGGTTTCAGTAACGCAGATCTGTGAATAATGTGTATAACTAAATACATGCGTGCTTAGTCCGTAGGTCTCATTATCTGCAATTGGTATGCTATCCTCAAAACGTCTGTATGATCGTTTGATTACAATTAAAATATAACATTCCCCCCAAAAATACTGTATATAATATATAGAGATCTATACGAGGTATTTCAAATGCTGAATGTGTTGGTGCAGAAATATAGATGCAGAACCCTAAAAAGGGCAAAAAAACACCTTACATATAAACATTCATAATCATCAGTGAGGTATGTCTGAATTAATTATGTTATTACAGGTATCATTTTATTTACAACTATTTATTTAAAACAATTCAGATTGAATTATTAAAGTAGTTGCGAACCAGCCAGGACTTTTCTTTTAACATCGCGTATGCCAAAGCTGAAGTAGAACCCTGTGTTCAGTCTCTTGTGCTCCGTAGGAGATATTTTGTGTCTCTTGTGTTCCGTAGGAGATCTTTTGCCTCCAGGCAGCAGAAAGAGCTGACGGGCCGAAACAGTCTCGGGGACGGTGTCGGCGAAAGACACGGTGTAGAAAACCACAAATTTACTAGTAATGGTAAACACGGCATGGCAGAAAGACAGGACAATGAGGTAAAGACATCGCTTTCTGATGCAGACAGCTGTGTAGTCGCATATTTATGCCTGTCCTGCGCACCTTTCTGGAAGTTGTTTACTTACGTTGGTGTGAATTTCGGGCTGGTTTGTCAGAAACGTTTCTGCTTTTGTAGACGTGTTTCCTACTTGTTTGTTTTTACCCGCACACGGGCCACTGTTAGCTTTGCCAGATTCTCTTGCATGTACGTTTAGTGCTTTAAAGTTGTAAACAAGCCTGTGGATACTGAAGCACTTCTGTTAGGCGAGTCTGGTTAAATCGTTTAGGCTGTCGTTAAATGGACAGAGCAGTGTTGCTGTTTTATTGTTTGTCTTTTTTTAAATGGATTTAATGTTTACGAGCCCCTCCCTGGCATGGCTCCATGAATTCACAGCGACACGGAGGCTCGTCTTTAAACCAACAAGTCAGTCTAGTTGTTCGTTTCTATCGGTGCCTGTATTTGACCGGTCCTTTAATCCGCCGTGTCCACAGACATAGCCAGCGACAATAATTATATATTGTGAATAGACGTTAATTCAGCTGTTATTTTTGGTGATAACGATGTCTGTTTTAATTATTATTATTATTTTTTTTTTTGCATGGCAGCATAATCAACTCGCCACGGTTAATATACCAGTGGTTGCATGACC
>NC_137503.1:1890000-1897500 GCF_041902795.1 Electrophorus electricus | reverse complement strand
CACACACACGGACACGGACACACACACACGGACACACACACACACACGGACACACACGGACACACACACACATACACGGACACACACGCACACGGACGCACACACACGGACACACACACACACACACACACACACACACGGACACACACATACATGGACGGACGGACACACACACACACACACACACACTCACACACACGGACACGAACCCGGACATGGACACGCATGCACACACACACACACCTACCTACAGATAAACATAATTCACATACATACATTGACATAGGTGTGCACAAACACATATACAGCCACACAAGAACAGGCACATACACTCCCATATGCATACACTCACATATGCACACACTCACGCACATACATGGCCAAATATGTCATTTTATCAGGACAGTGCAGTCGTCTCCTGCAGCTGATCTGTAATGTTATATTAGCAATACCAAGGTGTGGCTGTTCTTTTTAAATGGTTCTATTCTGACACATGAGGCAGCTTCATAAAGCAACAACATAAGAAACACACACACAGAGTGTGATAGAGAATGCCAAATAAATCATATCTTTGTATTTTTCAGTACTATAGCACCACCCTCTGTTTGTATTTTTCAGTACTATAGCTCCATCCTCTGTTTTGTATTTTTCAGTACTATAGCGCCATCCTCTGTTTTGTATTTTTCAGTACTATAGCTCCACCCTCTGTTTTGTATTTTTCAGTACTATAGCTCCACCCTCTGTTTTGTATTTTCCAGTACGATAGCTCCACCCTCTGCTCCTCCTTCTCGGTTGACATTATGGAGGAGCAGCCACAGAGGAAACAGACCATTTCCATGGTAACGGCAGACGTCGGGCTGGTCAGCATGGTGAGACAAGGCATCCTGGCTCTTCAGCTCCTCCCACCGAATTCGAGTGCAGGTGAGCACACCCCTCACCTAGAGCTGATCCACAGTCAGAGCATGTAAGAGGGCGTGGTAGCAAAGGTGGCTTCTGGGATAGCTACGTAGGGTACGCTGGAAGGACATGATTATCTGTGGTCCTGCGTGATAGTGGTGACTGGACGCTTTTACGCTAGCCGTGTTTTGCTGTGGAAAATAACCTCACTGCTTTATCAGGCAACCGTTCCTTCCACCAGATTGTTATTGTATAGAAAATGTTTCCCAGTGAAGTTCTCACTTTGCTGGTTATAAAGGAAATAAATGAGTACATGAAGGCTTTGTCTAAAGGGAAGTAACACCAGTGTGAAATTAAACCCGTTAAACTTCTGCATCATTAAACCCGTTAAACCTGCACTTCTGTGCTTGTGACAGTAGTGGAGTGATGAACGAAATTAAAATCATTTCATCTCCCTAAGTGGAAGCTAATGGAGAATTAAATATTGTGCAACCGTTTGTGTGTGTGTGTGTGTGTGTGTGTGTGTGTGTATAGATTTATTCAAAATTGTAGTAAAGTACACAGAGTTTCCAGAGAAAGAGAACAGAGTTTCAGACAGAGGTCCCTCATCAGCTGTGCAAGCAAAGTGCTTCTGAATTAATAACAGTAGGAGGAAGTTTATGTATGAAAATGTAGATGTTTAAATGATAACATTCATTCCACAGGGTTCTAAAGTTTTGAGAGTGTAGATGAATTTCCTAATTTCATTGCTGCCATAGCAACAACTGGCAATGCAAACACATGTCATTAATGCAGTGTACATAAGTATTAAGATGTCTTGCCGCTAGAACTGAGGAATCCTTAATTCAGTGAGTGTTCTCCTGGTCTCTCCAGTGTAAAGCAGATTACATCTCTGACAGTAACACAGTAGACAAACTCCTACAGTGATGTATGACGAGGAACTGTTGCAGACTACAGTACCACAGTTATTACCTGAATGTGGTACTGTAATGTGTAATGTACTGTAAGAGGGTTCCATTCTTGTCAAGCATATGTCTTTGATCAGATCAAATCAAATCAAAGTTTGTCACATGCGTAGTCACACACTGTATAACTGGCAGTATAACTGCCCAAAGCCGAGGAGAGATGCATAAAAATGCTTGTTTTATGTTTGTTTTATATAATGCTGTCTGTTTTATATCAAGTTCAAGTTTCGTTTATTCGTCACATACATAGTCATACACAGTATAACTCACAGTGAAATGGTTATATATAATACTATTTGTTTTATTTAATTCTCTCTATCTATCCATCCATCCATCCATCCACCCATATATATATATATATATATTAGTTTATACATTTTCAAATTTCTTTGTTATTGTGTCTTGCCTTGAATTGTTCTTTGCATTGCTCTTGATCAGTCCTCGAGTTAAAGTTGTTCAGTGATGTGAAAGAGACCTGGTTAAAGGTTTTAATTTAAAGGTTTTTATTTTCATTTGTATCAATGTTTTCCAGGTATAATAATCATAACAGACGGCGTGACGAGCGTGCCCGACGTGGCTGTATGTGAGGCTCTGCTGAACCAGCTGAGAAGTGGCGCCATCTCCTGTTCATTTGTGCAGGTGCGGCTGTGTTTTCTCATTCTCTCCTGTCTGCCTCAGAGTCTGGTCCTGAGGCCACCCCAGCGCTGTTTGGTTTCAGGTCAGGTCATTGTCGTGCTAAAAGGTGAACCATCCCTCCAGTCTGAGGTCGAGTGCACTCTGAAGGAGGTTTTCTGTGGGCTGGCAGTTCCCAGGCATTGAAATTGTTAAGCAACTGGCTAGTAATCAGAAGGTTGCCAGTTCAAGTCCCACCGTTGCCATTGTTGGGCCCCTGAGCGAGACCCTTAACCCTAAGTACGTTTTGGATAAATGTGCCTGCTAATTGTCATAAATGTAAGTGTTCGTCTGTGTAGTGCACGTAATGCACCCAGGTAGATTAGACTTTATCTGGGCATGGATAGACAGAAAAAAATTAACTAAACTGAAAAGTGAAGAACTAAAACACAGTGATTAAAGAAAAGTTCTGGTTTTTAGCCTGGGAATTACCTTAATTTACACCCAAAAGGATGGAAATAATTTGACTGTGTTTGAAGATTGCTTTGAAGACACATGAGTCTGGGGATCAGGGGACTGCTATGGTTAGTTATGTCATGCATTATTCATATGAGCCCTGTGAAGGTTGCTTGCCAGGTGGGCAGGGCTTATGTTAATGGTATGCGGTAATGAAAGTACTGCTGTGGGTAATTGTTATGAATTATTCATAGGAATCCTGTGTAGGCTGGCTGCCTGATAGGTGGGCAGGGCTTATGCTAATGATATGTGTTAATAAAGGGAACGCTGTGGGGAGTTACATTATGAAAAACAGTTACTAATGTGTTTCCTGCTCCTGTTGGCTGTCAGGTGGGTGGAGCCTACTGCTACGACTGCAGCTTTGGCTATGTTCCCAATGTGGAGCTGATGAAGTTCATCTCCATGGCAACCTTTGGCTCGTACCTGTCCACGTGTCCGGGAGCGGCGCCGAAAGGGCAGGAGATGAACGCCTGCCACCGGGCCTTCCTCACCTATACCTACCTGTGCACTAGCGAGTCTATCAACCTTGACTACTACTGCTGTGAGTGCACCTCAGGTTACACACACCATTCTTCTCTCATGTTCGCTGCAGTAGTGGAGGGCCTTCTTTACTTCTGACTGGGATTATACGATCCTGTTTGCTTTCGTTGTCCTTGTGACATCTCCAAAACCTGAGTGGAATCCACTTTTGGCAAATTGAATTGGAGAGTTTAGTAGGGTGTATAAGGCCCCACAATTCACAGTCAGGACTAAATCCAAGCCATGAGGTCCAAGGACCCATCTGTTGATCTCTGTGCTTAAACTGTGGGTTGACACTGATCTGCGCAGGGGTAGAAAACCTTGTCTAAAACTTTGAGTGTTTCCATGAGCACAGTGACCTCTATAATTGTGAAACCAGAAGTGAACACATCAAGAGATTGATTAAACTGATTAGCTGATCAAACAGGACAGTACGTGCCTTGGTCACACAGGTGTCCAAGAACTCTGTGATCGCTAGCAGAACTTCAGAGGTCCTCTACAGATTTGGGAATGCCTGCCAGACAGATGACAGCAGTTCTCCACAGATCAGGCCTTTATAGTCGAGGGCATTTGTCAGCCTGCTGACAGAGGAGCGTTTAAAGGACTCGGAGAGCACGAGGAATTCAACAAAAAAACATCCGACAGGACAAAACCTGAACCTTCTGGGCAGAACTCCAAGCCGGATGTCTGAGGAACACCCAGCTCTGCTCAGTACTACCCTTTTAATGTAGCGTGGTGTGGAGAACTACGGGAGAAGGATGAATGCAGCCAAATACAGAGAGGCCCGCAAAGAAAACCTCCTTCAGAGTGCACTCGACCTCAGACTGGAGGGATGGTTCACCTTTTAGCACGACAATGACCTGACCTGAAACCAAACAGCGCTGGGGTGGCCTCAGGACCAGACTCTGAGTGTCCTTGAGGGGCCCAGCCGAAGCCCAGACTTAAACCCCACATCTGTGGAGACACCTGTAGACAGCAAATCACTCACTTTCCATCCAGTCTGAGATGGGTTCAATCCAGGATGGGTTCAGTCCCTCTAATCCAGGAATGCAAAGCCTGCAGAGTTTTACTGATGAAGACTCACCGCTGTAATTACATCTAAAGGGAACTAAATGCTTTTTTAATCTAGTGTAAATACCCTAAACGACAGGTCAGGGGTAGATATCATGCTGGGGTAGATGTCACTCACTCTGTTCTGTGTACGTCTGCTACGTGTCGGTTTTGTGGCAGTTCCATAAAAGCGTTGGGCCCATTTTATTACCGTAAAATTGGAGTTTTTTTTGAGGAACTAAGCTCTATTCTGTTCCAGTTAGTGGTCACGATGCATCTCTTAATTCTGTTCTGTCACTCTGAGCATGAGTTGAACATCTGTCTTGTCTGGCTGTTGACACTCTAGCAGGAAATGAGTGTTGGTCTATCTGCAATGAGGTTGTTTTCACATCCATTAGTAAGGTGAAATTCATAGTGCCAAATTGGGGCCTTAGTGGGTCTGGGAGAATGAGGGTCAGGGTTAGGGTTGGGGTTAGACTCTGAAGGTGAACATAACCTTAATAAGGTTAGGTTTAATGGGAAGAGGCTATTAAAATATGGTAACTTTGGACTGTGTTTGGGTGTATTTATCTGTGTGTGCGTGTGTGTGTATTTTTTAGTCTCCCAGCACAAGCTCTTTAATGAGCACCTGGTGTCAGCCAGTGGGAATCCCACACTGGTGCTCCGTAGGAAGAAGCACACGGACAAGGAGGTGCATGCTGACCTGTGTAGTGTGCTGTCAGTCCGTCTGCGGGAGGGCTACACCATCCGTGAGATCAACATCGCTAAGGGTGATCACCACTCTGTCTGTCTGCCACAGTCACTGCATGTCTGACATGTCTGCATGTCATCAGTGCGGTCTCTCTCCCCCTCTCTCTCCATCCTTCTCTCTCTCTCCCCCTCTCTCTCCATCCTTCTCTCTCTCTCTCCCCCTCTCTCTCTCCATCCTTCTCTCTCTCCATCCTTCTCTCTCTCTCCCCCTCTCTCTCTCCATCCTTCTCTCTCTCCCCCTCTCTCCATCCTTCTCTCTCTCTCCCCCTCTCTCTCCATCCTTCTCTCTCTCTCCCCCTCTCTCTCCATCCTTCTCTCTCTCTCCCTCTCTCACTCTCCATCCTTCTCTCTGTCTCACTCCCTCTTACCATCCCCCCTCTCTGTCTTTCTCTCTCTCTTTCTCTCTCACTCACTCCCTTTAACTAGCCCTCTCTCTCTCTTTCTCTCTCTCTCTCTCTCTCTCTCTCTCTCTCTCTCTCTCTCTCCCTCTAACCATCCCTCTCTCTCTTTCTTTCTGTCTCCCTCTCTTTTTCATCTACTCTTCTCTCTTCTTTCTCCCTCTCAAGTCAAGATAGGTATTGGCACTGAAAATGTTTAGATTTCTAATTTCAGACAACAACAACAACAACAGTGGTAGGGGTATTAATGGCATCTAAAAGCCATAAAGACATTAACAATTAGTGTGTGTGTGTGTGTGTGTGGCTACACAGAAGGCCATATTTTGATGCTTGTCCTGCTCTGAGGAAGATGTACTCTGTTTCTTGTTTGGCCATATTATTGAAGTGTGGGATTATGTTTTGTATTTTTAAAGTGCAAATATAGGTTTTTAAATTGTTATAGTAATAACTGAGGAGAAAGTGCATCTGTCTCAACCTCTCCTGTCATACAGTGGTCACATGTTCTGTCCTCTGTGGACAGTCGGGTCGTTTTGTGTCTCCCGGAGTCTGGACTTGATCTGCTTTGTGTCTCTGACAAAAAAGAAATAATCTGACACTTCATACAGTCTTCCATCCCTAACCTCTTTTTCTCCCCTTTTTCTCTTCTGCTTTCCTGTCTTTACCTTTCTTGCTGTCTGTTTCTCTCTCTCTCTCTCACCTTTCAGGAGGCACTCAGCTGGAGGTGAAGCTTGTGTTGCTATGGAAACACAACATGCGTATTGAGTATGTGGCTGTGGCCAGCTGGCCCCTTATCCCGACTAAGCGTACCACGCGGGTGGAGGTGACCATGGAGGGCAGCTATGACATCCTGCATGACATCAGCTGCACCCTGCGCAAGCCCATCACCAGCCCCTACCGCACCTCCGTCATCCGGCGCTTCTGGAACACTCTACAGGGGTCAGCACCGTAACACCAACCATAGCAGCAACTGTAGCACAGCACTGGGGCAGTGGTAGCTCACTGGTTAAGGTGCTCGAATAGTAATCAGAAGGTTGCCGGTTCAAGTCTCACCACTGCCAAGTTGCCAGTGTTGGGCCCCTGAGCAAGACCCTTAACCCTCAATTACTCAAGTTGTGTTCAGTCAGAATTGTGAGTCCCTTTGGGTAAAAGCGTCAGCTAAATGCTGTAAATGTAAATGTAACACCAATCAATGCATCCCCACGCATAAGTTCAGCAGCTCATTTGCTAGGTGCTGCTGGTTTTTTTTCTGTAATGTAAACAAATCTGTGGTTATTGATGCTACATTTTGCTGTAGATGCTGAAGGG
The DNA here is from genome assembly GCF_041902795.1 of Electrophorus electricus. Classification (NCBI taxonomy): domain Eukaryota; kingdom Metazoa; phylum Chordata; class Actinopteri; order Gymnotiformes; family Gymnotidae; genus Electrophorus; species Electrophorus electricus. Next base: position 1,890,488 of record NC_137503.1, on the reverse strand, counting down.
GTGAGGTGAACACTGCTAAAAGACTTCATTATTATTAACAGGATCAAGTGTATTAATTTGAGGATGGAAGATTTTCATGACTGGTGTTGGCCATGCCCCTTGTAGTGTTGGCCACGCCCCCTGTAGTGTTGACCACACCTCCCGTGGCATTGACCAAGCCTACTGTGGTGTTGACCTGGCATTGGCCATGCTTCCTGTGGTGCAGTGACCTTGCTGTGATGTAATTTAAAATAAAATAAATATCTTTTTGTATTACTGCAGCATTAATCAGACGGACCAAATGCTGGTGCACCTGCAGTCTTTTAACTCCATCCCAGAGCACTACACCATTCCTGAGAGCACTAAAAATGGCGTCCCACTGTTCTACATCCCGCCTGGCTCCACCACCCCAGTAGGCCCCTCCCTCTTTACCATTTAGTTCCTTTTGCTGAAGACTAGAGTACAAACGTTTTCTCACCATGAGCCTGTTCTCTCTCAGGTCCTCTCCT
>NC_137503.1:1850000-1885000 GCF_041902795.1 Electrophorus electricus | reverse complement strand
TAGAAATGTTAGTATACATTTCTCTTAGATTTTTTTCTAGGCTTTTGTAGAATTATACACTTTATACACACAGACGTGGAAAGTGTGATGTGTACACGCAGACGTGTGATGTGTGATGTGTACACGCAGACGTATGATATGTGACGTGTACATGCAGATGTGTGACGTGTACACGCAGATGTGCGATGTGTGACGTATACACGCAGATGTGCGATGTATGACGTATACACACGGGCGTGTGACATACACGCAGACCCGCGACGTGTGACGTATAGCGCATGTTTACGTTTCCTGCAGATCTTTCCTCGTGATCTGTGCTGCATGTCCACCATGATGACGTTCGAGTACCTGGTCCAGCTGTGTCAGAGCAAAGATCAGACAGCCCCTTTGACTAGCAACAAGGATACAACAGGTCAGCCCTCTGCACGTTCCTATTGGCCAATCATTTACGTTTACAGCATTTTGCTGACGCATTTATCCAAAGCAACTTACAATTATGACTGACCACAACTTGAGCAATCGAGGGTTAAGGGGGTGTGTGTGTGTGTGTGTGTGTGTGTGTGTAGGGGAAGCCCCGGCTGGTTCTCTCTGTGATGGAATACACACGGTGCCTTTTCAGTTTGACCTGATGAAGCTCTTGCCCCAGTGCCAGCAGATAGAACTGTTTTTCTACACACTCAGCAGAGGTATCGTAAACACACACACAAACACACACAGTTATCCCACTATCAGACGCCACACAAAAGCAGTGAGGCCCTGCATTAATAACGCTGACCACAAGAGGGCAACGAGCATTCTAATTAAACAGTATTCCACAGGAAAGAGAAATTTATTATACAGCACCATTCATACACCATGGCAATTCAAAATACTTCACATAAAAATAGAAAGAGCCAGAGAAAACCTAGAAATGAAGTAAAAACATAACAAAGTTTATTTTAAATGCAAATAGTGTAAGGAAATAAACTAAAACACACCACGCCAATTTTCTGCAAACTTTTCAGTCAACAAAAGTATCCTTCATGTTTGATACCGCTTACTCGCTATCCTGTTTTGAACACATTTTTATTTTTCCCATCCCCTCTGTGGCAGAGAATGAAGACGTGCTCCAGAGCGCTCCCTCTCTGTCCAATGAGCTGCTTCTCGGCCTCTACCACAGCTCGCTGCAGAATGAACTGAGTGACCGGGAGATTGCGTTGGCTGACAGAGAGCATGTGACCTTCATGCTTCATATCTTGGAGAGAGAGCGGGATGGTCATGTGGCCCCATTCACTTTGCCTGTGATTAAAGGTAGTGTTCTGTGTGTGTGTGTGTGTGTTCTGTGTGTTCTGTGTGTGTGTGTGTGTGTGTGTGTGTGTGTGTGTGTGTGTGTGTGTGTGTGTGTGTGTGTGTGTGTGTGTGTGTGTTTAAGATTAAAATTTAAATTAATCAATTTACCCATTAAGTTCATCTATTGATTACACATTTATTACACAAATGTTTCACTGTTGGTTTGTTTGTGTGTGTGTGCGTGCAGAAGAGAGGCAGGACACGGTATTGTCATTCCATACCACTGGGAGCAATAAGGAGGTGACCGGTTCCAGCAGTACTCTACAGGTACCCCACTCATTATGATGATGAAAGCCTTCATCATTACTCAGCCTTCATCATCACATCACCTCACTCTTCCTTGGGGATCCACGCTGACAAGCACTTCAATACACTTCAGTTTAGAACTGTGTTTATATGGGATCTTCGCCAGTCTGGGCATGTGCTTGTTTGTTTATTTTGTGTGTGCATGTGTGCATTTGTGTGTTTATGCATGTGTTTGGATATGTAATTTTGTGTTTGTGACTGTGTGTCTATGCACACATGCTGTGTGTATGCCTACATGGGTTTTTGCATGTGCAGTGGTTTTAAAATGTGTGTGTGTGAATGTGAATATTTGTTTAAATGTGCGTGCGTGCGTGTGCGTGCGTGCGCGTGTGCGTGCGCGTGTGCGTGTGTGTGCGTGTGCGTGTGGGCAGAGTTTCAGTAATGCAGATCTGGTGGATGAGGAGCCCGTGGTGACTGAGAGAGAGCAGAGCGCCCCCCAGTGGAAATGCTACGCCAAGCTCATCAGCCCCCAGCAGGTCCTGCTTGTGTTCCTGCCTGCAACCTTCTCTGGTACGGCAGCCCATCCCTGCGCCCCCCCTCTGGAACACGGATTCATTACAGAATATTCCGTTTATCTCGACATCTCTGCTTATTGTGAAGTTTTTTTGAAGACTGATTTAGTTTAGTTTGGAATGTTTGTCTTTGTGTTGTTTAAATAGTTATTTATTTAAAAAAAAAAATTCACTTTGAAATGCCTTTCTGATCTCTTTACCTTTGCATAATTTGAAGGATTGATGTGTTTTATGATGTGTTGATTTATGTTTTTAATTTTTTTTCCCTCAGATGTTCAGATTTTGATGTCTTTTGGCATGGGTACTGACCCGCAAGTCGATGGCAACCAATCACGGACCGCTTCCATCAGCAGCTCAGCCAATGGGCTTGAGGAGGTGGAGTCTGTGGTGGAATCCAGTGGGGCTCTGCATGGCGAAATTGGTGATGGCCAACCGGAAACGCCCTCAACAGAACGGGAGAGCGAGGACAAGCAGACCGCAGACCAGGCTAGCACAGATACAGGTAGACTGTGTGCGCGTGTGTGCGTGACTGCATGTGTTAAAATTAAGTTAGGTATTCAAATACAGTGGACCAGCCATTTAATGACTCAACGTTTATATATGTTATAACTATAGACGTCGTTAATGTTGTTGTCTTTGTGGCAGTGAAAACCTGCCTGCAAGGTGCTGTAGATCCTGAATAGGACTTTCAGTGTTTTTTCTTTTCGATGTGTGTATATGTGCACCTCTCTCTCGCTCTCTCTCTCTTTCTAATTTTTGGTTGTGTGTGTGTTGTGCATGTCTCTGCTTAATCGTCTGTCTGTGTTTGTTTCTGTCTGGCTGTGCATGCATGCGTGTGTGCGTACGTTCAGCCTCTGCTCCAGAGGAGAAGGATGGTGTCCAGTTTGCGGAGCCTGACTGCCATGTCAGTTTTGTCCGACAGCAGAGCGGCGGCGACCCAAATAGGCCACGCTGTCCCGTCTACGTCTACAGCTGCGCCCTGGACTCCCTCAAACAGCAGCTGGTCCACCCACTCTCCAGAACCATGCCCAAAGACGTCTTCCTCAGGTAAAGGTGCACACACACACACGCATGAACGTGTACATACACACACACACACACACACACACACACACACGCACGCACATATACACACACACACACACACGCATGTACGCACATACATACACATGTACACGCACACATGAACGTGCGCACACACGCGCACACACACACAAACACAGTAACGGTGAAATTCTGGTCCAAAGTGAAGTCTCTGTCCAATCTGCCAATGAAGGTGGACTGAATAACAAAAAATCACTGGTCAAAATATTTTTACAGCCCATAAAACTGCATTGTGTGTTTATTGCATTAAGAGCAATTGCCCTGAAGTTTTTCCTTTGGTTTAGTCTTTACATACTGTAGACAGTAAAGTTTAAGGTTAGGATTAGGGTTAGTTTTAGGATCAGGGTTAATATTAGGGTTAGGATTAGTATTATGGTTAAGATTAGGATTGTGATTATAGTTAGGGTTAGGATTAGGATTAGTATTATAGTTAGGGTTAGGATTAGGGTTAGGGTTATTGCTCTTCTTGCATTACGATTTATACCTGTATTAGGGTGCATTTACTAGTCCAAACAAGGTTAGGCTTCTGGAGACCAGCTTCTGGCCACAGTTTTTTTTTTCTCTTTCTTTTCAGACGAAGAAAATCTTTACCCATAGTCCTTGATTGGCTGTTGTTCATTTTGGACCATAATTGAGCCCTTCTTCAGTGACCCCTGACCTGTGCTGAGATCAGCCTTGTGGCATGGAGTGTGTGCTAATGTGTTAATTTCTGGTTTTTCCCTGGATGAGGATAGACCTCAAGACACAGGGTCCTGGGAGCTCAATCTGCAGCAGAAATACAGGTAGTGCTGCTTATAGCTTACAGCTGCTGCCCTGCAGCCGGGGGGCACTGTGCCCTCTCGCACAGAACACACCTCGGGGACAGAGAGCTCCTGCCTGGGTTACAGATTATCAGAAGGGCTGGGGAGAGTTTCTTTCTCTCACTCTCTCTCATACTTTCTCACTCTGTCATTCTCTTCATTCCCCTTACTCACTCTTTTCATTATTGATGACTCCTCTCTCTGTGTTGCTCGCTCACTCTCTCTCTCTCTCTCTCTCTCTCTCTCTCTCACACACACACATACACACACACACACACAGGCATACCTGGCATAATAAACACATAATTTACGTTCTTCTAAGTGCATTTCGTAGGTGGACATTTATGGAATGGACGCCATACAAACAGGCCTGAACAGTTCATCAGCCCCCCCTACCCAGCTCACGTGGGTCAGTTTCTGACCACAAGACCCCTGCTGACTGGATATCATGTCATTGTGTGTAGTGTGTGTTGTGCTGGTGTGAGTGTATCAGATAGTAGTGTGACATGTAGTGTTGAGCTTGTTTGAGTGAGTATTTTTAAATACGTCATGCTCAGTACCGGGTTTAGAGGGATCAGTCAGCCAAAAATATCCAGTGTACTAAGGACTTGTGCTCAGAAACTGCCCTTTGATGAAGAGTCAGGGCTGGAGATCACAGGCTTTGCAACAGATGGGGTTTAATCTGATTATACACCTGCAAGGATTATGTACAAGGCTTCTAATAAAGTGCCTCAGGAATGTTGTTATTCTCAATCTGGCAAATGTTAGAACCCTGGCATCTCCAACAGACCTCCTGTCCTGTTGAATACAATCCGAGTTATCTATCTGTCTGTTACTGTCTGTCTATCTATCTGTGTGCCTGCCTGTCTGTCTGCCACTCCCTGGGTCTGGGAGGCTAATTCTGGCATGCTCTTTGGCTCCTGCTGTGTTTCCCAGCCCATGGTGGTGTGGAACCGCAATGCCAATTGTGTGATTTCCTGAAAGTTTCGAAAGGGCTGAATTTCCCTCTCATCTGTGCTGTAGTTTAATGGGATAAAAGGGGTTAACTTTACACACTGTATTTGCAGAATCACGTGACTCAGATATTATATAGAGTTTTATTGTGAAAGACTGTATGTCTGATGTTAGTTTGCCTTGGTTCATGATCTGTAAGGCATAGTCTGGAAGCAGAAGGTCTTCCTATGCTGTTTTACCTGTGATCTCTGGCAAATACAACATATATGTTCTGTAGATCTGATATAGTTGAAAAGAGACAGAGGATGGAGTGGTGTTAGTCAAAGGCATCCGCCTCTGTTTATAAACACCATTTATTCCACATCCAGTGTATTCCATTGTAGTGTTATAACCTCTTTTACATAATGTTAATCCAGTGCATAATCTTAGTTTCACCTATAATTCTAAAACCAAGCATTTGTTAAAATATTCTCACCGCTAAATGAAATTAGTTTTTGAGGTTTAATGCTTGAGAATTCTTATAATTACTTATATTAACCACTGGCATTAGGATTTTAGGGATGAACTTAATATGGGTAAAATAATCATTTAGAGATTAACTTAATGTGAGTAAAATGACCTAAACATTTTATCACCGCCCCAAAACATCTTTTTAAAGGCATTTATATAGAACAGTGGGTCTTTCTGAGGGAACTGGTGATGGACTGTGTGTTTGTTCTCCATGTTTTGTACACAGTGCTTTTATATATAATTTATATCATGTCTACCCAGTTAGCAAGATCTGGTTATAGTTGTGGTTCCCCACTAGAGACTAACATGTGTCAGGCTCACTGATCCTGGGTTCAGCTTGGCAGTGTGCAGCTTTCTGGGTCCTGGCTGATCTTCCAGTGTGGCTGTCTGAGTGGAAGCGTTAAAGTTTTGTCTCTAACGGCAGGTGGTGGTCTGGGTGGGTCTGTGGGTGGTCTTCTTACAGGTCGCTCTCTCAAGAACGCAATAGCACCTCCTGGACAGACCTGATGGGTCCTCATCACAAGCAGAAAGAGCTGGCGAACTACTGTAGTCTGCTTCAGGAGCACTACTGTCAGAGCTACGTCAGAGGTGGCGCACGCACACACACACACACACACACACACACACACACACACACTCTTTCTGTAAGTTATTCCAGACTGACCATTGGTGTTAGAATATTTAATACACCTATTTAATATGTAGGAGTATAAAATATTACAGGAATAGTGTTTCTAAAATTACAAAATGTTTTTTAATCTTATTTGTGTGTTCGTGCATGCATGCACGTGTGCATGTGTGTGTGCGGATGCATGAATGTGTGTCTGTGTCTGTGTCTGTGTGTCTGTGTCTGTGTGTCTGTGTGTGTCTGTGTGTGTCTGTGTGTGTGTCTGTGTGTGTCTGTGTGTCTGTGTGTGTGTCTGTGTCTGTGTGTGTGTGTCTGTGTGTGTGTGTTCTGACCCCCAGGTGTGTACCGCAGTCTCCAGCAGTCGCACTCCATCAGTTCCCAGGACATTCTCACGGCCATGGACTACTGTGAAGAGTCCCTGCAGGAGATCGACATCACTTCCTTCCTGCAGACGCTGTGCGGACACATCCGTATGTTCCGGGAGCGGCACGAGTCCTGTGCAGTGGAAAACGTGAGGAAGACTCCCACTGTGGCAGCAACCTTCATCATCGGTGAGGGAGAGGAAGAGGGGACGGACAGACCGACGTTGGTTTCTTCATCCAGGTACCACATCAGTGCGCTGCATCCTCAGCAATGAATGGTTGTGTTTAATCCGCACCGTGAGTAATGACACGGGCTGACTGAGTTGCTTTGGCCTAGTAATCCATCATATATTATTTGAAATTAAACAATAACTTTGAGGTTAAATGCATGATGTCATATTTACATTTCCTGGGCATACAAATCTTATATGTTTATTTTGTCCTCTCCAATATTTCAGTTACAGAGGACCATAAATATTTGGACAAATTAACATACTTAAATAAAGTTGTCATGTGTAACTTGCTTGCAAGTGCTGCTCAAAGTGTGTGAGCTGTAGTCATCACCTGGTGATGCTTGTTCATACCTGATTCAGTCTTCGTTGGCACCTGAGTATTAGATCCAGGTGTGTGAAACTATGAGACTGTACTCTGCAGGTACAGGTAGAGGTCCAGCAGCAAGACTTCATAATCTAATTAGCGCAAATACAAAGGCAATAATAAAATTGGCAAATTAAGTATGGACTAGATTTGTGCTTTTGCACTAGCCAAAAATATTTATTTAGAGATTTAATATGAAAAAATTATTTTCCTTTTCCTTTCCACTAATTGGTGGGAAAAAATAAAATAAATAAATACACTTTTTTGGGCAATTTATTTATTTATCTTATCTTGGAATGTGACCTAATGGAAAATCTTGATCAGATCCGCCAATAATCTGAGTACCGTTACTGTTCTGTTGTGACTGTTCCTTCTGCATGTGCTGATTTGTCTTGGATGTCTTCTGTCTAGCGTTGAGCAGGATGATGTGAGTGAGTCAGAGTGCAGAGGAAAAATCTCCACCTCCACATCCACATTGGCCACAGATGAACCCAAGTCCACCAGAATCCTAGAATTCCCTCTGTCTCTCCTCCAATCCAAGCAGAAGTGTGAAGTGTACCCAGAACTGCACAAAATCATACAGGTTGTGTATTGAAACTTGAGAATGAAACGGGCTGATCAAATCCCTCCAGTGACCACCATTTCACTGGTGTTGTTTTCTCTTTTTTGCTTTTACAGGACAAGTTCAAGGACATTGGGGCTCAGTACTTTAAAACCGTTCCTTCTAATCCCCACTATTTCATCTACTGTCCCGAGTCTTCCAGGAAAGAGGTGTGTTCACCGCACTACTTCCGCTGGACTTTCATTCCTATATTCCATCAAGGACTGATATAGCACCTCTGATATTAGATGATGTATTACGATTTTTATTTATTTTTATCGATTTAGTTTATTAATTAATGTTGGATTAACCACATGATTTATAACGCGTGTCTCCTGTGGTCTAGACCCAGTCCTCAAATCCCATCAGACGGTTCATGTTTTCGCTTTAGCCCACTGCCCAACTCTTCTTCTGCATCAAACCATTCAGAACCCTGAACACCTGGTGCAGGTGAACCTGCTGGGTTAGAGTGAAAAATGTGGACCGACTGGTGGGTCCAGTGGACTGGGCTGGCAAGCCCTGGTTACTGGCAGGAGCTGAAACTTTATTTTCTGTTCATTCTTTTGCCAAACGTTTCTCCAGGAGGACTCAGACGGGGAGGAAGAGAGGAAAGCCAGTGAGGACTGGGAGGTCTCTGAGGCTGAGCTGGCCACCGAGGATGGTAAGAGTGGTGGTCAACACCCGCAGCAACACACACAGCTATTAACGCTATTAGACGTCTAAGATGTCCATGCACTGTGTGGAAGATATTTAAGAAGAAAAAACATTTCTGTAATGCGCAAGACAGACCGGTTGCTGGCATTTCTTGTTTTTTAAAATACAATTCTATAAAATCACCAGGAACATTTGAAAGAGTCAGACTCTAAATTTAGAGCACACACAATCATTTAGAGTATTGGAATAGCAACAGGTTCCTTTATTGACACTGCAGAATAACCGTAGAACTGCAGCGTCTACAATAAAGTGGTATTATAAAACCCAACTCCTCTGGCCTTAAAGGGGCGGTTTGCCTAGCAGGCGCTCTCTATTAGCGTTCCACAGTTAGCTGTGTTGGCATTAACTGTATGGACTGCCCCTTTAATAGCCCCAACTCGCTAGCCTGTGCGTTTCCGCTACCTTGCCATGCGCAGAGAACGTGTCCGGCTGCTGCATCGTGTCTGAGAGTGACACCGACCTGGAGGTGGAGTACCAGGATCAGGGTAATGGGAATGCCATCGGAGGCGGGGTGGAGGACAGGGAAGCGGATGGCGATTCCCTGACAGAGTCGGACACGATGAACCAGGACGAGGACTCCTTCAGCATCCTGGAGGGAGACTCTCTGCTGGATCCGGCTGGCACGCATCCAGAGATGCCCCCTCTCTTCATCCATCTTGTCTGCTCTGTGGGCACACGGAGCCACCATGGTTCCATGCCTATGAGCACTCTGCCCACCTGTCTGGGTAGGTGCATACTTGTCTGGGTAAATTCCCACCTGTCTGGGAGGAGATAGTATTTCTGCCTATTAATCTTCTGTTCTCTAACTAATTATTTATATATATATATATATATATATATATATATATATATATATATATATATATATATATATATATATATATATATATATATTCTTGTAAGGCCATGTAGTCTGCACTGCAGTCACCTTGAATACTCTGATGAAATTGAAACGAGCTACTGATGCTACTGATAAAAAAACCATTAGTTTTTGAATGTGTGTCCATTTGCGCTGCAGCACCCAGGACACTTTATACCACAGTGCACCCCCAGGCAGCACACTGCCACGGGTCACATGCTGGCACACACAAAGCTCAAATTCCACATGCTAATAGGTTTTACTGTGACCCTTGCTTCCTTCTGATACCTAACCTGGCTTGGTCAGCATGTGTTTTATTTTTTCCCTTATTTTTGAATTATTCTTCAGTAAAACCCCTTTTTACTGTCAGTGGTTTGTATATGTAGATTGCATGGCTATGTGTTTTGGTTTTCTGTTCAGAAAAGTGTTCTTAGCTAGCACAAATAGGTTCGTCTAAAATACTCTTACACCGAGAAATTGCCAGACACTAGTCAGTGCCGACACCCAGCTTGAGTGATACAAAACACAAGACAGTTTGAGTGCTAGGCCAGGCAGTTCAGGTGCAAATCAAAAATCTTCCTATAACGCATGATTAGGTTCAAAGACTTTTCAAAGAGTCTTCTGTCAGCGTTTGAAGACACAGAATGGCTTTTATGTTCAGACAAACCGTGGGAGTTCATTCCACCAATTGGGTGTCAGGACAGAGGAATATTGATCAGATGTGCACATGGTGTTCGAAATAAAGGATGCGCAGAATGTATCGCAGTAAGAAACATGTTTGTGCAACAACGTTTGTGGCGTTTTTTTGCACTTGGTAAAGAACACGCAAGAAGCGCTGCGTGGCCATGTGCCTGTTTGACCCACCCCTTCTCGCACGCCGGGGTTCGCACCCCACCACTTTATATTAAGCAGAAGCTGGTTTTATATAGAAAATGAGAAGGAAAAAAATTAATGATTTTATTCTCAGAGTGACCAAGCAGTTCTCAAGAGAGACGGCAAGATCTCAGCAAGGACCAGTCGCCCTGAGGATGTGTAGTAGCTTGGTCTTACTGGGTGGTGTTCTGCCACCCATGATGAAAAGTCAGTCAAACTAGCCTGAGATGTGGCTAGAAACCTGCGTGTCTGTCAGAAAGGGGAAGGGACAGGATTAGTTGGGTATCATCAGCATCTCTGGGAGGAGATTACATCACCAAGAGAACGAGTGTAGAGAGAAAAGAGAAGATGACCCAGAACTGAGCCTTGTGGGACTCCTGTTAGCAATGGGTGTGGCTGAAGCACCCGTACTCAATCATTAAGAGGGGTGTCCACATACCACATAGTGTGTATTCTCTTATTTTGAGTTTTATAGTGAGTTGGTCTGGAATTTTGTTGCAGGCGAGGTCATCAGCTGCCTGGACAATGTCGAGACTCTTCGGTCTGTGGATCTGAGCGAGCTGACTGTCACTCTGGACATCTTCGTGTTGACCTTGCCCCTAGAAATAGATGTCATGCCTCCTGATTTCCACCATTCCAGGCAATGCTCAACAAATGATTTCTACAGTGACATCTGTGTTTGCTCAACAGACTTTGTATGTTGGAATTAGGAGTCTTTGAGGTCAAAGACTCCAATTTAGGACAATCTGCTCTTCGTGTGTAATTGTGACTGTGTTTCTTCTCTATGTGTATTTGTGTTGTGTGTGCGTTTGTGTCTGTACCGTGTGTGCATGTGCGCTTGCTCACTCTCTCTCTCTCTCTCTCTCCTATCTCTCTCTCTCTCTCTCTCTCTCTCTCTCTCTCTCTCTCTATATATATATATATATATATATATATATATATATATATATATATATATATATATATATATATATATATATATATATGTATATGTGTGTATATGTATGTGTGTGTGTGTCTGAGTAGGTATGCCTCTGAAAGCAGTATGTCCATGAGCCGTTCACCTGGTCAGCCGTCATCATACCGCTCTGATGATGAGCTCATAGATAACCTGAACAGCGTGCGTGAAGCTGGAATGGACAGGTCAGTCCTGCTCACTTAATTCATTTAATGTAAATCAGAGTTTTATATTAAACTCCATGTTCCATGTTCCTCTATTGTTCCATGTTTCCTAAGTCTGTTGCCCAGAATCTGCTCATGCCTTTTCCAGGCACTGTGTGTGTGTGTGTGTGTGTGTGTGTGTGTGTGTGTGTGTGTGTGTGTGTGTGTGTGTGTGTGTGTGTGTGTGTGTGTGTGTGTGTGTGTAAGTGTAAGTGTAAGAGTGCTTTGTACTAGCAGTGTGTTTGTACCTGAATCATGTGAGCTGTCTGACATGAGTATTTTGTCTTGTGAAGTATGGCAGGAGACTCTCTGTCCAAACTCCCTGCCCCTCAGAAACAGGCTGTCTTGGCCACAATGGACGAGGTGAGTCTCTTCCCTGCTGGTTGTCCTCTTTATGTCCTTATGTCCTGCTACACTGTATTACCACTGCAGTTTGTAATGCAGTGTAAGTCAGAAGTAATAGTGTTGTGTACAGAAGCCATAAGTACCTCAGGGTGGAATGTCAGGTCTCAGTGCAGTGGTTTGATACGTAGAACAAACACTGGAACCAGCCTGCTTTACTGATGGACACCAGTTTGTGTCGTAGAGACATTCCAGAGACTGTTTTCTAGACATGATTGAGGCTATGGTCATAAAGTTAGAAGCCTTTGTGTCTTCTCTGCTGACAAGGACTCTAATTTTGTTAGCAAGAAGAATCAATGTCAGTTTCTTCATTTCTTCAGTAGGTTTTTGTCTGTGATTTATATCTTCCTCTTGTACACTCACTCTTTTATTCTTCTCTCCGATCCACTTCTTTATTTTCTTCTCTGCACCTTTTCCTTTTCTTTCTTTCTCTCTTAATTCCTGTTTCTCTCTGTACTCTCATCTTTCTCATTTCATCCCTCTCTCTCCCATTTGCCTCTCATCTTTCTCCAATCCCCCCTCTCTCACCTTCTTCATCTCCCCCCTGCTCTCTCTCTCTCTCTCTCTCTCTCTCTCTCTCTCTCTCTCTCTCTCTCTCCTCCCCTCTCTGGTGTAGATCCACTGGCTGTTGGAGGATGAGATAGTGTCAGCTCTGAGGCTCTCCTGTGTGCTCAGCTCCTCCACGCTGCAGAAGGTTGCCGACCACGTGTGTCGCTCCAGCGGAAGGCCTGGCTGTCACCACGAGGTCGTGACCCTGCAGTTCGTCTTTGGCCCTGAACAGTCCCTGGAGAAGTTCAAAGAGGTGAAAGGACACACTTCAACTTCACTCTTGTTTTAGTTGCTTGTATTACCACACCTTTTATTTATAATGGTCACGTTCCCCCCTCCCTCGCGTTGCAGTTCCTGGTTTTGCTTCCTTGTTTTGGTTTCTGTCGGCTCTGCCCCCTGGTTATTATCTCCTCCTGTTATTGTAATCATCTGTATCATGTTAGTCCTCGTTAGTCTTACTGTGTATAAGCCCTGTGTGTTCAGTTTGACTTTGCGAAGTCTCGTCAACTGCTGTTATGCTTCTGAGCCGTTTGTCATAGTGCTTGCTGCTTCTGGTTTGTTGGATCTATGCCTGGTTTGGGATAATCCTCTTGGCCTATTTCCTGTCTGTATTGGTTTGCATGGTTGACTGATATTTTTGGATTTTGACCTTGGCTTGTACTTTTGATATCAACTGGTATTCCCCTGTTCTCTAATAAAACTCTATTCGCCTTACTGTGAGCGAATCTGCCTCTGCACACACTCAGAACATTACAATAAGACAATTTATAACAAGTGAATTGGCTACCAGCTCAATCACATCTGACGTGACGCATATTAATAAGTATTACTATTTTAATTTAAAATATATTTGGTGTTATTGAATTTTCTTTCTAAGGCTCAATATAAAATGTTAAAATCCAGTGTGAAGCTCGATTTGTTAACTTTTCTGTCTCTCTCTCTCTATCTCTTTTCCCTCTCTCTCTATCTTCTCTCTCTCTCTCTCTCTCTCTCTCTCTTTCTCTCTTTTTCCCTCTCTCTCTCTCTCTACAGGAGTTCAGGAGGCTGTCATTTCCAGGTTATCTTCTGAATGCGGAGAAACAGAACTTCCACTACGTCTCCCTCAGCCGGCAGCACTCCCACAGACTAGAAGCTGCCCGGCAACTCCACCACAACTTGGCCAATTCTCAGGGGGCGGGGCCTCTCACCCAGAGACCAAATCAGACCCATGAGGCTGACGGTAGCTCCAGGGCAACGGCCAATCATTTGCCACCTTCAAAAGGGCGGGAGGGAGAGGTGGAGCCTGAAAAGACGAGTCCACGGGCTGAGGTATTTTAGGATGACCTTCAAGCAAATGAAAATGTTCATTTTAAATATAAAAATACCACACGTCTTTCTTCTTTCTTCTCAGCAGCTTTGTAAAATCTGTAGAGCTGGGTAAAAAAGATCAATTTTCAGTCTTGATTTTCCTTTTCGAGTGTTCATATATGTAAATGAATTTGCTTTGTCAGTGGCTGTGCATTATGTGGTTGCGCAGTTGTTTTATCAGTTGAAACATAATGAAATTATCTGTTTCTATCAACTTTATTAATCTGCTCATGTTTAAAAAAAATAAATAAATAAAAATAAAAAATACCATAAACAATATTGGTAATCTCAAGGTGAAAATAAATTCAATACAAGCATAAAAGCACAACATTATACAAGAGAAAAAAACACAAGCAAAACCAACAAACTGCTAAAATATTTAATAAAAGTCCTTTCTAAATTAAATGCTATGCTTAGTAGAAAATGCTTTTCAAAATAAAAGTGTCTGTAATCCAGTTTTAAAAGAAGTCAGTGGAACCTTTGGACAGTCAGGGGCATTGAATGAATGAATGAATGAATTAATTAATTCATTCATTCCTTCATTCCTTCATTCAATGAGGCCCAGCTGAACAAAAGGCACAATCACCCACCATGTGCAGTTTGGTTCTGGGAAGTTGGAGAGGATGATTAGTGTTAGACGTGACTCGAATTACAGGGTATAAGAAATTCCTTGAGATTTTCCAGTGCATTGCTGTGAACACATTGAAAACTTTGGAGGAGTATTTTAAAGTCAATTGTGTCAGAAGCCACTGTAAAGAATGTAATATTGGTGAAATGCGTTCGTGTTTCCATCCGTCATGAGTATCCTGGTTGCACAATTTTGAATATATTGGAGATTCTGGATATATTTAGCTGATAGTCCAGTCAGAAGCGCATTACAGTGATCAAGTCTCGATGAAACAAAGATATGAACAAACCTCTTTACGTCTGAGAGTGTTAAAATAGGACAGAGTTCGGAAATACGTTTTAGATGAAATACGTTTACACAAATCTTGAATATGAGCCTCAAAGTTCAAATGGGTGTCAAAGATGAAACCCAAATTTGAACCTGTATTGGAAACTGGAATGACCCTGCTAAAAAGTATGAGATGAGAAGTGGAGATTTCTTGCACTCAATGTAGAGTTCCTTCCAAAAGAGCCTGGGTTTTGCCCTGTGCTGTTATCCAGTCACAGAGAACAATGATTACATCCTGGGTCTTCGACACCTGCTTCATTTGAACCACCTTCCCTTGTGATGCTGTATTCCAACAGGTTCAATGTGGCGTTGAAAGTCAGACGCAGCCACATCAGGAGGCGGCGCTGGAGGCGGAGCAGGATGAGGCCCCAGAGGAGGAGGAGGCGGGGCCTGTTGTCACTGACTCGGTGAGCGACAGCCTTTCTGAGCGTTCGGACCTGGGCCGGGTGAGACCGGCCAACCCAGACGATGGGCGTTCTCAGAGCACCAATCAGCAGCCCTCCGGCAGTGCTGACCACGCCCCTGAACCTGCCTCCCCACCCAAAACACCCTCCTCTGTCAGCCTGGCTGAGTCTGTGCAGTCGGCCACACACAGTGAGTGTTCCCCAACGGTACTGTAGAAACAAGTTCACACACCTCGACACTCTCCTCAGCCTTGTGTTTCGGTTTACCAGGCACTGTTCTGGTGTGTCTTGTACTTAAATGTCTATGAAGATATCCAGGTCGTTGAATTGGACCGATTTGCTCATACACGATCATAGAGAGAGATTGTCGGAGGACTGTTTTGCAGTGGCTCTCGGCCCTGGGAGACCCAGATGCTGCACCTGTTTGTGGGGGATTCCCTGGTCTCCCACACCCCAGAATAGACCTGGCAAAGTTGAAACAGATGTGTCAGAGTAGCAGAAAACACACTCTAAACCTCGGAGTGGGATTAAAGGGGGTGGGTGGGTCCCCCACTGATACAGGAATATGGGTCACTCCTGCTGTACAGTTCATCAATTAATTGTAGTTGCTGGTTAGAATTCTGGTGAAAGTCTGGTGGTTGGAGCCAAATCCTGGGTTGTTGGTTTTTTTTTTTTTTCCTGAGCCAGAGCTGTTGGGATGTGTTTTACAGGCAGTGGGAAACTGAGGCCCAGTCGGGTTCAGAGTGTGGTCTCCAGCCAAGGGAGTATGGACTCGGACATGCTCGGTAAAATGTCCTCACACAGCACTGAGGAACACTGCGAAACACATGCAAGCACACACACACACACACCTGGAACACATAACACACTTGCATTATAGGTTATGATGGTGGAAGCAGTGATTCTGAATGTGACGGGCCCACCATGGATGAACAGGAAACTCCGAGTCCACTCATGCCAGACTTCTGGCTCATCATTCGAATCGACCATGACAGAGTGGAGGTGTTCTCGCATTCCAGGTCTGCAGAGCTCACACTGTACACTCACTCAGTAAAACAACTGTACTGTAAAACACCCTGTAAAATAACTGTACTGTGACTCTCTTGCACTGCACAGTGACTCCCTCACAGTGTACAGGGACCCTCCTCTCATTCTGTGTAGTAACTCACTTGTATTATAAAGTTACTGTGCAGTGACCCACTCATGCTGTACCAGTGACACGTCCTGTGCCAGTGCACAGCAGCGTTTTAATCTATGAATTACTCACTTTGTTGTTATACTGTCACGTTTAAATTGTTACTGGTGTAGTGTCTGTTGTTGGCCAGAGGAGGATAAAGCCCCCCCCCCCCCCCAACCCCTTGAGTCTTGGTTCCTCTCAAGGTTTCTTCCTCATGCTCTATGGAGTTTTTCCTTGCCACTGTCCTCCTTGGGTTGCTCACTGGGGGCTTGGACTCGGACATTTGTAAAGCTGCTTTGTGACGACAGCTGTTGTAAAAATCACTTTATAAATAAATTTGACTTGACTTTGACATTGTACAGCAGCTGTACTGTCACCAAATCACACTGTAGAACAACTGTACAGTGACGCATTCACACTATACAGTGCCTCAAACGTACTATATAGTGATCCACTCACACTGTACAGTGACTTAGACTATACAGTGGCCCACTCATACTATACAACAGTTGTACAGTGACTCATACTATATAGTTGCCCAGTCAGACCGTGCTAATAATAATTACCAATAACTCCAGATATGTGTAATTGTTATCCAGTGTAAACTGGATTAAGTGTGTAAATGCTATCCAGTGTAAACTGGATTAAGTGTTTAATGGTTATCCAGTGTAAAATGGATGAAGTGTGTAATTGTTGTCCAGTGTAAAGAGGATTAAGTGGAATATCACTACAGTTTTTCAGCTTTGTCCAGTGTCTATCTTACTCATTCAGGCCTTCCCTTTCTCAGGAGTTTTATTGGTGGAAAGGAAGACAGGGTAGGAGAAGAGGACGAGGAGGAAATCCCAGAGTACCTTCGTCTTCATCATCTCATTGTGAGGAAGATTGGGGAAATCTGTCGAATCGTCAATCAGGTAAATGTTTCTGTGCTCTTAGATGGTTGTTTCTACAGTGTACTGTCACAGGGTTTCAGGGGATTTAACTGGGATTGCTCCTTTGCCCTTTGAAATATCAGCGCCAGTGAAAGAGGCAATAGTGGTCAACGAGGTTTAATAAATAGCTGGATTTGTTTATGTACAAGTGACTATCCTCACTACTAGAACATTATTTGACACATTGATGTAAGATAAAAAGCCATAAATAATTTCAGTTAAATCATTTTAAAAAGGTCAGCCAATCTTTAATGTAATTAAACGTTCTGTATGCGTCTGGTCGTATGGTTCGTATGGCCATACCAATATGTTGTCCACAGTTTATACTTTCCATCCCGTACACTGAACCCAACCTCTTGTTTGCTCCACAGCGCCTCTTGCTGCAAGACCTTCACGATAGTCATGTGTGTAACTCGCTCTTGGTGGCCGAAAGTGAGGAGGACATCTGGAAGAACGAATCACTGTACAGGCAGAGGATTGCCAACTCAGACGGTAACTGCCACGAGCAGCACACACTCAGATGAACTTCGCTTCAGCGTGTTATGTGCTCTCTCTCTATTGCTCTTTCTCTCTGTCTGTCTCTCTTGCTGTCTCTCTCGCTTTTTGTCTTGCTCTTTCTCTCTGTCTCTCACTCTTTGTCTCTCTCACTCTTTTTGTCTCTCTTGCTCTTTCTGTCTGTCTCTCTCGCTGTCTCTCTGCTTGTCTCTTTCTTTGGGTCCTGTTTTCTCCTCACCTAATGGTCTCTCTGCCTCCTTTTCTCTTTCTCTTCCCCTCTTCCCATCTCTGTCTCTCATCTTTCTCATTTTTCTTCCCCTCTGTATCTCTCTCTCTCTCTCTCTCTCTCGCTCCTTCTATCCATGTCTTATAGACTATAATGCTGATGAGAGCTACCAACCCAGAGATTACCTGGCTGCAACCATGCACTTCATTCCTGGGTACTTTGCCTGTGACGTGGTCTGGAGCACCATCATACACATCCACCCTCGCCTGAAGATGGGGCCCAATATGGGCGTGGCTCGGGGTGAGTAGCGCAGACCGAGACCGCTGGTGGTGTTCACCTCACACAGTCCACATACATGTCTAATGCAAACACACACCAAACCAGTGTTTTCCAACAGCCTCAAACAACCGGAGGGCCAGACCTGTGTGTGTGTGTGTGTGTGTGTGTGTGTGTGTGTGTGTGTGTGTGTGTGTGTGTGTGTGTGTGTTGGGGGGGGAGGTTCATTTTGGCCTCTCAGTTCTTATTCTGGAATATTCTAGAGCCAATATTCCAGAATGTTTGTGTTTGCAGGAGACTATTGGTTTGGTGTGATGTTGGATTTATACCTGAAACAAACCTTGTGTGTATACACACCTCCGCATTCTGAGCAATTACAAAGGCGCACAGTGTCATGGATACAAAGCACCAAAGCTACTTCAGTGCCCCTTTGTACGCCCCCTTGTGATGAATTATGTTTAAAACGAGTGAGTGAATGAATGAATGAATACATACCCAGCACAATGAGGTGCTTTGCATCAGCCCCCCTGGAAAATATTAATGTACCTGAATCTAAAATAAACGTCACCTGAATGGCTGTTAGATTTGAGAGTGGTTTTTTTTTTTTGTACAATTGATACATTAAAAATACAAAAACAAAACCTTATGAGTAATAAATTGCTAAGGTAAGCTGCTCGGTTAACCACAAAAAAGTATCCCCCACTTGCAAAAAATCTTTTGCTCTTTTCAACAAATGACCTGAATGACGGTGTGTGTGAGGTGCTGTTGGATAGTTAGGAACATCTGGGCTTGCAAAAAGTTGTGAGTGTTAACTGCTCTGTCTTTATCTGTCTGCCAGCGATCCAGGCCCTGCGTTCAGTACTGAGTGCCTTCTGCGTGGTCAACCGTAAAAATATGTTCGTGTACCAGGAGCGCACAACCAAGTCTGTGTTCTACCTCAGGTTAGTGTGGCATTTTTATCTCAGGTTAGTGTGGTGTTCTACCTCAGGTTAGTGTGGCATTTTTATCTCAGGTTAGTGTGGTGTTCTACCTCAGGTTAGTGTGGTGTTCTATCTCAGGTTAGCTGTATTTACCTTAGCTTAGCGTGGAGTTTCTACTTCAGGGTAGTGTGGCATTTTTATCTCAGCTTAGTGTGGCATTTTTACCTCCGGTTAGCTTCTCCCTATTCCATCACTCTCTCTCACCCTACGGTCGATATCTCTCTCTCTCTCTCTCTCTCTCTCTCTCTCTCAATCCCTCTCTCTCTCCCTCCCTCTCTCGTTCCTGTCTGCTCTTGATCTTAATCATTCTCTCTCCTCCTCCCTCTCTCTCCAGACTCTCCGAAACCTCTCAGACAGGGAAGTACAGCGAGCCGGATGGGAACGCCCCACTCTCTCGCTCCATGGCTCTGGCTCGCAGTCAGGAGCCTTTAGTCTCAGAGGACATCACGGTATTCTTCACACACTGCCTGTCCACATCACCAGCGCCCCCCAGTCCTAGTCGGGGTGACTTCAAATTAATTAAAGCCAAATCCCATAACGATATCTTTATTTGAAAATCCAAAGTACAGTATTAAATCTCTAATGAAATCTTGTAATGAAAAACCACACTTGGCCATTTACCATTTTTACATATTCTCCAAAAGTTTTATTCTTATATGTCCACATGAATGAAGTAAGTTAAGTCTAAATAAAGAAAATTTAGCATTTGAATGTAATTCTAATCTAAAAGTTGCACAAAATCAAAAACTAAAATAACCAATTATACAAAAGGTGAAATGGCTGATAAATGTTTTTTTGTTGCAAGAGTTCACCTGTCTGAACACATTTTCACGTGCTATGTTTCCTTGTTGAGCTTTGACACATTAAGTGTGAGGGAGCGCTATCGCAGGACTCATTACAGCTCCTGTAGCTAGTGGTGAATCCTCTCGCCTCTGAACAAGTGATTTACCTGCTGATTTACCCGTCCTTCAGCTAGCTGGCTTTATGAGGTTCTTAGACAGTCCCCAGCATTCACGTCAGCAGAAAGCTGATGGAGTGTGTGAGACCGCGTGTGTGTGTGTGTGTGTGTGTGTAAAAATTTTTTTTTTAATTTCCAGGGTTCTCGTTCATCTCTGGAGGGCTCAAGGCCAGTAGGACAGGCGGACAAACACATCCTGTTACTGGTACATGGAGTTGGGCGTGCAGGTGAGAGAGAGAGGGAGGGAGCAGATTGTGTGTGTGTGTGTGTGTGTGTGTGTGTGTGTGTGTGTGTGTGTGTGTGTGTGTGTGTGTGTGTGTGCAGAGTGTGGGACATTGCTTGTATTGGGTACACGTTGGGACATTGTGTTTGGTAAAGTCGTGGAATAATTTATGGGACAGTGTGTGTGTGTGGCGAGGGGGTGGTACAGTGTGTGGTACAGGATGTGGAATGTATTGTGTATTTGAGTCTGCTCTCTGCCGTCTCACATGCAACAGAAGAGATGAAAACGCTAATGCATTTTGGCACCCTGATAAACTCCCTGTAGTACCACTCCTGGCCTGGTAGGGGGCACTGCTGCACTTTCTTCATTCTTCTGGCTCCGAGGGCCATGATGTCATTGTCTGTCTCCTGCTCGCTCTCGCGCTCTCTGAAAGTTTGGAGCTGAAATAATAAATGTGATTTATTATCCTCCTCCTGTCTCTGTGCCAACTTTTATTTTTATTTATCAGGCTTTTTGTTTACAGGGATTTGAAGTTTTTCTGCCGTAAGCTTGTCTGTCAGGACAGGGCTCCAGACGCCTGTGCTGATTTCTGTGGTCTGAGCTAAAAATGAGAACCCACTATAACTTAGCAACATTTACAAGGTGTTTTAAATAAAGAGTTGTTATGCTACTGTAGTGTATGCACTACAAAGACCTTGGGCTGCATTTGCATGCTATCAAAAGTCCTAGCTGTGAGGGGGAGGGTTCATTGGGACCTATCTGCACTCTGATTGGCAGGTCCGGAGATCACAGATGAGTTGGTGAAGGTTCTGAGAAAGCGATTGGATGAGACTACCCTCGACATCATCACTGTGATGTTGGTCAGGAACTGCAAACTGACCCCTGCAGATGTGGAGGTAAATTTAATTCTTTTCATCCTTGTCCGCATTGTCGTGATACAAAAGGGCTTTGTTTATTTATAACACTGTTGCTAAAGTTTTCAGACTCTACCAAACCTCAGGCTGCTCCTGATGTAGCTCAGATCCAGCTGATGCAGATTTGTGTGTTATGGGCCTTCCTGGCTTGTTTGGCTTTGGTTGTTTGGTTGCTTTGTGGGACTAAGCATCAGAATTTGTTACCGATTGAGTATGTGTGGGGTACACTTCTATTCATAATACACAGGCCGGTGAGATAGCAGGATTATATGCAGATAATTGACCACTTATTGCATTTGTAGTCTCTGCTGGTCATGGTCTGAGCTCTGCAGTGCACATTTTTAGAAGCTGGGTTTGTGTCTGTCTGTCTGTCTGTCTGTCTGTCTGTCTCTTTTCTTTTTTTTTCTCTTTCCTTCTTGGGTGCTTCATGGTCTATTTCTCCCCCACCTATCTCTCTCTCCCTCCCTCCCTCCCTCCCCAGTTTATTCAGCCTCCGGGCTTTCCAGCTGCAGAGGTGATGGAGTTCCGCCTGCCTCACTACAGTGTACAGTGGATGTCGGCGCTGGCTCACTATCTGCGACAGAACCTCCTCATGTTCCTCCACATCCCCAAATACACAGACAGCTACATGGAGCATCACTTCAAGGTAACGGCAGCTCCAACTCCGGCGGCCCTGCGTCCTGCTCCCCTGCTACTGGACTTGTCTAATCAGTTAGCTCTCAGTCTAGACGTTCAAAGGCTCCACGGCAGTCTGGTAGCTAGTCGTGGAGTGAAAAGTGATCACTTATTCTAAACACATAAATAACTAAACAAATTAACTAAAATATATGCATAATAAAAAATGGATAAAAGGTTTGGGATGAACTTTGGGTTTTGATAGCACAGCGTGTTTTCTGCAAAGTTTACATCTTGTACAACATTCCGCTTAATTATGTTAGTACCTGTTTGACCTCCCTCTGTGCCCAGCCTTTTATTGTGATTTTCTCTGTTTCTCCACCTCTCTCTCTCTGTGTAGCACCACTTCCATCTGAACAGCGAGCTGCCTGACTCTGATATCTACCTGTACAATAAACCAGGGGGGCAAGGAACAGGGGGTAAAGGTAATGAAACTGACCCAGCGACACACAACACCCACATGTCTCTCTCTCTTCTGTTCTTTCTCTTGTTCTGTCTGTCTGTGCCTGTGTCTGTGTTTCAATGTGTCTCACTCTTTCAGTGTGTGTCTCATTCTCTGGAGATCTGCTTTCTCTGGCGTGCTCAGTGCACACTAAATCTCACTCCCCACCTGAAAAACGGGTCTCGTGTTTGTTTACCTTTCTGCAGTAATTTATAGTTGGTTTTTGTCCCGCGAGCTCATTCTTGCATAGCAGCATCACCCCACCACCTCTCTCTCCCTCTCTCTGTCTGTTTCTCTCTCTCTCTCTCCCTCCTTCCCTTTCTCTCTCTGTCCTTCTCTCCCTCCCTCTCCCTCTCTCTGTCTGTTTCTCTCTCTCTCTCTCTCCCTCCTTCCCTTTCTCTCTCTTGCTCTCTATCTCTCCTTCCATCTCTCCCTCCTACCCTCCCTCTCTCTGTCCTTCTCTCCCTCTGTCTCCCTCTCTCTTTCTCTCTCTCTCTCCCTTCATATCGCTCTCTCTGTGAGGTGTCATGTTTTTGCTGACTGGTCACTGCTGTATTTATTGCACCTGTCCTCTGACCGCCACTGCTCAAAAGTCCCAAACTACCTGAGGTGGAGACACAGGTACATGTCCTCTCATATGCTGTAGCCATACTGTCTCAGCACCAGGAGAAAGGTGGAGACACAGGTACATGTCCTCTCATATGCTGTAGCCATACTGTCTCAGCACCAGGAGAAAGGTGGAGACACAGGTACATGTCAATCTGACTGTGTGTGTGTGTGCACCTTGGTGATCAAACTCACCCATGACCTTGGGGTTGCTAGCATGCCTTGCTCTGCTCCATCAAGTAAGGTACAGGTGAGGTACACATGAGGTACAGGTCAGCTGAGAAGAAAGACTCAAAGATTACAAAAATTCTGCTTCCTTCTCTTCAGCACAGGACTGCAACGCAAGCGTGAGCATGCAGACGTCCATGATTAGCTCGTTTCACTGTGATTGACAGAGGACAGAATAATGTCATCCCTCCCACCCATAGAGCAGCGGCAATTTTGCTCTCATGGAGTACAGGCCATGGAGAGTGAATTAGGGGCTTAGCTAAACCGAGACTGTATTGTCTCATTTACATTTACAGCATTTGGCAGACGCTCTTATCCAGAGCGACTTAAAAAAAGTGCTTTGTCATTTACTCAGAGAATACATCCTAGCCAGTAGAGTAGGTTAGTGTCTAATATACCAGTGATCTAGAATACTGTAGAAATACAGAGATCACAGCTGATGCCTAGAAGTGGCAAATGCATATAACAGACAACTCTATAACAGACAGCAATCAGTGCAATAAACAATACCCTACAATAAGCACTAGAGTTTTAGTTTAGGTTTAGTTTTAGTCTACATAGGTGCAGGGCCATTTAAATAATCCACAAATAGATGGGTCTTCAGTCTGTATTTAAAGACTGCAAAGGAGGCTGCTGTCTGAACAGCAAGTGGAAGTTTGTGCCACCATCTAGGAGCCAGGAATAGAATAGTCTTGATGCTTGTCTTCCATGAGACTTGACACATGGTATTTCAAGCTGAGCCATAATTGAGGTTCAAAGTACTCGAGGTATGGATCGGGCTTTGAACATTGACCTCATGTATGGTGGGGCTGGTCCATTTTTGGCTTTTTTGGTGAGCATCAAGGTTTTAAATCTGATGTGTGCAGTTACTGGAAGCCAATGAAGGGAACGCAGCAACGTGATGTGTGAACTTTGGAAGATTGAAGACCAGTCATGCTGCTGCATTCTGGACAAGTTGGAGAGTTCTGATGGCTCTTAGAGGAAGACCAGCAAGTATCTAGTTGCAGTAGTCTAGCTTTGAGATTACAAGAGACTGCACAAGTACCTCGGTAGCTTCCTGTGAGAGAAAGGGCCGAATCCTTCGTTTGTTACAAAGGAGAAATCTGTGAGAATGGGTCAGATTTGAAACCTTAGTTGAGTATGACAACTGGTTGTCCAAAGCTATACAAAGGCTACGAGCAGCTTCAGATGGTGATACCAGGGGGTCCTCAGAGGAAACTGAGGTCATGGTAAGGGTTGGGAGTTCTTGGGATGTACAGAAGCTTGGTTTTACTGGGGCACTCATCTATGATGCAATGTCTGTCAAGCATGCTGAGATACTTATGGAGAGCTGCATGTTGGAGGGTGGAAAAGAAAGAAATAATTGGGTGTTTTCAGCATAGCGGTGGTAGAAGAAGCCATGATAATGCATCATGAAGAGAACGAGTATACAAAGAGCCCTTGTTGACACCGGTGGAGATTCTACATGGATTGGATATGGATCCTCTCCATGTTACCTGATAGGACCGTCCCTCCAGATAGGACTGAAACCATCTCTCTGCAGAGCCAGTCACACCAAGCCTGGAGAGAACAGAGAGGAGAATGTTGTGGTTTACTGTCATATACTTCCAGAAGGTCTAGAAAAATCAAGACAAATGATAGTTTGGCAGCTTTGGCAGCATGAAGTTTCTTCGTCACTGCTATGAGGGCTGTTTCTGTTGAATGTGTTTGTAGCCAGACTGATTGGGATCATGGAGCTGGTTCTGGGCGAGGAAAGGGGATAATTGATTGTAAACTGCTTGTTCAAGGTCTTTTGAGAGAAAAGGGAGCCGTGATTCCAGTCTGTAATTGGTAACGTTGGAGCCATCAAGTGTGGCCTTCTAGAGGATTGGTACCACCCTGGCGGTTTTGAATGCAGTTGGCACATGTCCAGAGGCTAAGGAGTTGTTGTTGATGATGGAGATGAACGGAAGCAGATCTCTTGAAATCGTCTGGAACAGAGTGGAAGGAAATGTAGTCGGAGTGCCACCTTCTAATACTCTTTTGCTACCTGCTGGTCATGCATGATGGTCCAACTAACCTGTGGTTAAAAAAAGCCGGGTGGAGTCAAGCACAGTGGCAACAAAGTAGAGGCTAAGCGTGGCTCGGTGGTGATTGGCTGTCAGGAACGAAAGCTGCGATTCGTCGTAAGAAAACAGACTGGATGCTAACTTTAAAAATAGATTGAGTATTCTATTTTGACAGTGTTCAGGAGCCATTTGCGGCAACATAAACACACATATTTGTTGCGTGAGTATACTGAGAGCTGCAGAGTGAGGGTTTAGACCATATAGGAAGGAGAGATTATAGTGAATATTGATTAAAGATTAAGATTGAAGATGCACATCAGATTTGGAAAACAATGGAAACACTAGCATCGTAGCACCTGCACACAGGGTTAACACTCGTGTCTGCTAAACGTATTATTTGCAGTGATTTGGATCAATTTGAAGATAACCTTTTGTTTCTGATGACCCCAGAAAGTCACAATAAGCACTTCTGCTAGGGCCATTATTTCTTATATGAAGTCTAACCGCTCAGTAATGGCTACAGTGGGAAGTTGTGAGTCCAGCTTATTACTGCAGTGAGACTCGCCACAAGTCTCTTAAGTGTTCCAGTGTGACCTGAACTCTGGCTGCTGAGAGATAATAGTCAGGTGGAATTGTGTGTGTGTGTGTGTGTGTGTGTGTGTGTGTGTGTGTGTGTGTGTGTGTGTGTGTGTGTGTGTGTGTGTGTGTGTGTGTGTGTGTGTGTGTGTGTGTGTGTGTGGCGTGGATGGTGATGTACACATCCCCAAGTTCTTCGGGCTAATTAGGTGACAGCTCCTTAAAGCACTTGTCCACTGACTCTTCCAGGTGCGTCCAGGTGCTGCACCTGGGTCTTCCAACTCAGCAGGAGTGTGTG
The DNA here is from genome assembly GCF_041902795.1 of Electrophorus electricus. Lineage (NCBI taxonomy): Eukaryota > Metazoa > Chordata > Actinopteri > Gymnotiformes > Gymnotidae > Electrophorus > Electrophorus electricus. Next base: position 1,858,982 of record NC_137503.1, on the reverse strand, counting down.
GAACCTCCATTCGCTCCAAATGCTGTCTCATTTTTGTCTTTTTTTCCCTTGAAGGTGTACTGTGTCAGGATGTGTGAGTCTCTCTCTCCCTGCGAGAGGCCATGAGGTTAGGCTGAGTGCTGTGTATTTTCTGCCTGATGTGTGGCATCCAGGCATTGGTTACTGGTCCATAAGGGCTTCTGGAGCAGATGACGGCCCACGGGATTTCAACAAAGCCATCACCAGGAGCTCTGAACTGAACCTTCCTGACTATACCATCTATACACTCCTAACTTCCTAACTTAACAGTTCTGCTACGTGTGTGTGTGTACGGGGGGAGAGGAGGGGGGGTAGATGGTAGATGGTGTGTGTGTGGAGAGACAGAGTGGGGACAGAGTGTGTGTGTGTGTGTGTGTGTGTGTGTGAGAGAGGTGCAGCACATTACCTTTTTGGCAGAATGTAATCAGTAAAGATAAACGAGTCTTAAATGTGGGCTTTAGACATGCAAGACGAGATAACAGGCTCATAACCTCTCATTTTCAAAAATACATGCAAAGTATTATGGGATGTCTTGGGGAGTGGGTTCTGTTTGGGATGTGGAGGTGTATCTTCATCAGCTCCTGTGAGCTTAAATGAAACCGCTGCACCAACACAGGTGTCTTCACAGTTACGTGTGTGCCAGTGGCTCTTTACAGTTTAATGGTGTCGTTTTTCTTGGTTTTTTTCTTATCTTTAACCTTTTTTGCATTAGGCGTCGTTACAAAATATTGCCATGAAACAGTGACGAGACGGAGGTCTTGGGAGTGAGCCAAAAGCTTTTGAGATCCAGTGTTTATCTCTCTACCTTCTCTGGACCCAACTGCCAAATGTATTGCAGTGTTAAGATCATCTTCAATGAGAGAGAGAGAGAGTTCAGTATGATGCTCGCTCTATCGTTTATCGTTAAGCTTTCTGTTTCAGTGCTTCTGGGGAACCCGGTCTCTCCATTAGCCTCCCTCTCCTCACCTCTTCTCATCTCTGTCTGCATTTCACTCTGTGGTTGAATGTCAGTGTTGATCTCTCCTCTCCTCCCTCTCTCTCTCCTCTCCTCCCTCTCTCTCTCCTCTCCTCTCCTCTCCTCTCCTCTGTGTTGCGGTGGGTATCTCTGTTGTAATTCAGGTACGATGACGGAGCTCGTTCAGAACCTCTTCCCACCCTCCCAGTTCCAAGGTACCACAACGCTCCTCCACTTTCCAAATGTGCACTGTGGCGCCCCCTCCTGGCTGTGTGTGGTTCTGCTGTCGCTCATGCCCTGATAGTTTCATTTTTACAGTGCCTTATTTTAGGGCTGTGCAGTAGTGGCGTCCAGGCCACGCACACACCTGCATGAGGGTCTGCATGAAGACTTGGATTTTGGTTTGTTGTTTTGGCTTTTACTGTGTGCGTGTGTGTGTGTGTGTTATATTGTGTGGTGAAAACGTGCTGAAAACACAAGTTTTCCACAGTTCTTGTTTTCATCCGTTCTTTGCTACGATGATCATATGGTTTGTTTGGATGTAATAATTGATTGTGGGGAAAAATCCCACATTAGACATTTTTTTCAGCCTAATGCAGTGTTTTTGCAACCATCAGCCCCAGTTTGGTAATAACCTCTGAATACTCAGAGGTCACGTAGGGCAGTGAGTTGCTGGTCATAACATGTGCATGTGTGCATAACATACGCATATGCATACAGACACACACACCAACACACACATTGCTGCACATGCACGCACCCACACACAAACGCACAGAGTGACCATATGTTTTGTGGTTTGAAGATGAGAAGTGGCTGGTTGTGGATTATTGTGTAGGGCATGAGTGTCCTAACGTGTCCTTCTGCGGGAGAGGGAGAGAGAAACCGAGGGAGGGCGGTGGAGAGAGACAGATGCACTGAAACACAGGCAGAGATCAAAACAGCAGAGACGGAGCAAGAAAGGAGAGCAGTGGGAGAAACGTGTGTGCTGTATCTGTTTGTGCGCTCCATGTGCCTGAGCCTCTCAGACGGCCATCATAACCAAAACCTCAGCGCACTAATGGGCTCCACTAAATCCAGCTGTTCGATAAACCCACACGTGCACGCAAGCACACGTGCGCCTGTAATGAGACGTGCACATGCTGTCTAGTGTGACTCATGTTCAGCTCTGCTTTGTGTGGTGTGGTGTGGTTTGTTGGAGAACCAGCAGTCACAGTGAGACTAATGAAGGAGGTCTTTCTCTCCCTCTCTCTCTCATCCTCCCTCCCTCTCTCTCTCATCCTCCCTCCCTCTCTCTCTCATCCTCCCTCTCTCTCATCCTCCCTCCCTCTCTCTCTCATCCTCCCTCTCTCTCTCATCCTCCCTCTCTCTCTCATCCTTCCTCCCTCTCTCTCTCATCCTTCCTCCCTCTCTCTCTCATCCTTCCTCCCTCTCTCTCTATCTATTTATCCCTCTCATCCTTCCTCTTCCTCTCTATCTCTCTCTCATCCTCCCTCTCTCTCTCCCTTTCCCTCCATCTCTCTCTCCCTTTCCCTCCATCTCTCTCTCTTGCTTTCTCTCTCTCTCTCTCCCCCCCCCCCTCACTGTCCACACTGAGTTGCTTTGCTCACTCTCTCCAGGCTCTGTGGCCATGTGCAGCTGTCTGAATTGAATGTAAGGGAAGAGAATGGAAACTGTCTCCCAGATTGATGTGAACCTGCGCTCGACAGGACAGCTTCTGCCTTCTCCCGCCTTTTCTGGGCTGTGTGTTCTATTACTGAAGGGTGGATTTATAGATCATGTTGTTACTCTGCATTTCTATAAACCTCTTTGCTGTTGGCCTTGTATAAGCAAAACCAATTCGTTTTAGTTTATCATTGCGTGCGTGCGTGCGTGCGTGTGTGTGTGTGTGTGTGTGTGTGCGTGCACAGAAAGACTCTGTTGGCAGTGCACGCTGAATTGCTCATTTAATAAAATGTTATCCCACGTATTGATCTAATATTATGCTCGTCTCAGTTCCAACGGCCATGTCTGTGCCCTGTGTTCTGCAGGTATCGCCTGCATTGCCTTGTCCTTCGTGGATGCTCAAGGCTGCCCCCTTGTGGTGTCTGCGCAGGGTGGCACTGCCCCACCGAGAAGGGATGCTTCTCCAATCCCCTTTCAGCCAGATCAGTTTGAGGCCCTGACAACAGTCGTGAAGGCTGACTCTCCTGACCCAAGTCCAGGTATTGTAACCTGAAGCACCTGTGCAGATGGAAGTTAAATTAGAACTGAGCCTCTCGAGTTTCTAATGATGACTTATTCGATGAGTTTCTAATTGCTCTGGCGAATATATCACACTGCTTAGCATCCCTAATATACTTGGATCTCTGGAGTAAGCGCTTAGGGGTTTCATAAGTGATGTTGCTGTGATGTCAAAATTCAGCGTAATTTGGCATAATTGGAGTACAATTTCAGCCAGTTTGACTTCACAAATGTTTCTTGCTAAGAAAACCCTAATTTTAATCCTAATTCTAACCTAAGGGTGGGGCGTGTGTGTGTGTGTGTGGGGGGGGTGGCTCAGTGGTTAAGGTACTTGTAAGGTACTTGTAATCGGAAGGTTGCCACCGCCAAGTTGCCCCTGTTGGGCCCCTGAGCAAGACCCTTAACCCTCAGTTACTCAAGTTGTATTCAGTCACAATTGAAAGTCTGTCTGGATAAAAGCGTCAGCTAAATGCCAAAAATGTGTGTGTGTGTGTGTGTGTGTGTGTGTGTGTGTGTGTGTGTGTGTGTGTGTGTGTGTGTCTAGGTTCCTCAGTTCGGGTGAGGTTTGATGTCTGGGAACAGGGAAACATCAGTCCGCTACAGCTCATGGACAAACTCAGAGGGGCGGTACGCCATGCGCTCTGTGATGTCGTCATGGAGATGAGAGTCCTGCCCAACCCACTGTGTTTAGAAACCTTCTGCGTGCCTGGCCCCGCCCACGTGAATGATGCAAACAGTGAGAGGACTCTAATGTGTAATGCTCTTGAGACATTAATTACGTGGTCCATATGTGACGGGGTTGTTTACACAAATGAGAGTGTTAAACATTTTATATATATATATATAGAAAATGTTCCAAGTTTCTTTTACTCAGTGGAGATTATGCCAAGTTTAAACAATAAACAGCATCAGTTATCCCAGTCCAGAAGTAAGTGTCTTGTGGGCTGGTGTGTGTGATGTGTGCAGTCACTTTTCAGAACACATTTTGGCATATATGAAGTATTTTCTCCTTCCAAAAATGTAATTTATGTTTACATTTTGTCATTTTTTTTTCATTTAAAAGCTTTGCTTAAATTGGTGTTTTAGACTGTATATTTGGTATTGATGCACTGTCTTGTTGCTATAGTTACAGCAAGTCTTCCGCAGCCGGAGGGCAGAGAGACAAAGGACAGCCCTCGCCGGCCTATCGGCATTCACGGGGTTAGAAGTAGCCCCTCCCCCATCACCCTTATCCCCACCCCCAGCTCCACCCCCACCACCGGTGCCAACACGCCCGAGTCGACCACACCCACTGGCAAAAGTGTCCGCCGGAGCTTCTGGGAAATCCTGGTGTGTGTCTTCAAGTCTTCATTTACTTTAGCTGTCAGACGCTACAGATGGCCTGAATGGCTCGACTGTGTGTGTGTGCGTGTGCGCGTGTGTGTGTGTGTGTGTGTGTGCACGTGCGTGTGTGTGCGTGCGTGCGTGCGACAGAGTAAGCCAGACTCGTCAGAGCTGGGTAGTCCGAAGACCACGGATGATATTGTACAGGAGAGGGCGGACGACGGCCGTCTCGGCCGGAGGAGACACAAGACCGAGAGCGTCAAACAGCAGTGGAGCCTGGACAGGACAGCAGCCATGGAGTTGGAGCAGGTTCAGAGGTCAAAACTGTGCGCGCACACACGCACGCACACACACACGCACACACACACTGGCCGACACAGAGCACTTGATCTGGAGTAAGCCCAGAGGTTATGCACACACACAACATACACAACTCCACACACACACATAAACAGAAATGCACAATCTTTAAATATTCCAAAAACCTGGGCCCTTATTTGAAGAACAGAACACTTTCTCTGTCTCTCTCGCTCTCTCTCTCTCTCTCTCTCTCTCTGTCTCTCTCGCTCTCTCTCTCTCTCTCTCTCTCTCTCTCTCTCTCTCTCTCTCTCTCTCTCTCTCTCTGTCTCTCTCTCTCTCTCTCTGTGTGTTTGTTTGTTTCGGCCTCTATGCAGGCGGCATGTCCTACAGCTGGAGGAGGGAGACGTGGGCACCTTGCACCCTGTCTACCAGCGTGTCTTCCAGCCCTGGGTCATCTTCATGGCCAAACTGGGTGAGTTCCTGTTTCCCTCTGTGTTGGAGCAGCCTCCATAAGCCTCTGATCTGTGTGTCTGTGTGTGTGTGTGTCTGTGTGTGTCTGTGTGTGTCTGTGTGTGTGTGTGTGTGTGTGTCTGTGTGTGTGTGTGTGTCTGTGTGTGTCTGTGTGTGTCTGTGTGTGTCTGTGTGTGTCTGTGTGTGTGTGTGTCTGTGTGTGTGTCTGTGTGTGTGTGTGTCTGTGTGTGTGTGTGTCTGTGTGTGTCTGTGTGTGTGTGTGTGGGCCAGTGCTATACGTTTCCCTAGAGCTATTTTGCAATGGCAGGAGACAACAGATTTTTTTTAAATCAGCACTATATCTTTCTGTCTTTCCCTGTCTTTTATTCTCTGTCTCTTTCTCTCTCTCTTTCTCTCTCTCTCAGGTTGCCCGTCCATTCAGCACTGTACAGCTGAGATCACCTCTCTCTTCCTCCTGTCCTCCGTTCTAACAGAAGTGGTGAACTTGGTCACCTCTTTGGCTCCTGACACCACAGTGAAGGTTTTCGAGAGAACCAGGTGCGTCCCAGTCGGCTGGTAGGTGAGGTGGGGGTGTGACCGGTCCCTCCTCCGCTCCACCCTTTCACCACTTAAAGACCCACGAGGGTTTTAATTTCTGATTTATGTCTTGCTGTGTGTGTGTGTGTGTGTGTGTGTGTGTCTGTGTGTCTGTGTGTGTATGTGATGTCATCTGCAGCTCTGCTCAGGAAGACATTTTTGTCCCGCTGTCTCACATCCAGACCGTGAGCCCTCCCTCTATCGCTGCCCAGAGTTTCATCCTTGTTGGCCGAAACTTCCACCAGTGGCACTCCAATGGCACGGAGCAAGGTACATAAAAAAAACTAAAGCACGAGTCATCACCCAGAACTGCGTCCTGCTGTCCTGCCTGTCCTGTCGAGTACAGGGTAGAGGTCAGAAAGGCTTCTGAGTTTCATTGTAATGTTGCTAAATTCACAGGCCTGGTGGAAGACCCTGGTAGTCATTCTGGGTGATTTAACGTTCTGGGTTCTGAGTGACTTTTCCTGGGTTCTGGGTGACTTTGCCTGGGTTCTAGGTCACTTTGGCTGGGTTCTGGGTGACTGGCTGGGTTCTGGGTCACTTTGGCTGGGTTCTGCATTCTGGAGTTCTGCTGTCCTTCATGGACCTAGCTCTACCTCCATAAGTAGCACATTTCCTGTCTAAAGGTCCTCGTTGCTGTGAGAGTGTGTTCTCGTGACGGATCCAGACATTTTCTTCACTTGCTCACTCCCTCTGCTCCCTTTCTTCTGATCTTGCTAATAAATGGGTTTTTTTTTAATACTTGGTAGTATATTCTGTAGTGTGTGTGTGTGTGTGTGTGTGTGTGAGAGAGTGACATCAGCAGCATGTGTGTACAGCCATGTCGTGTTTGTGTGTGTGTGTGTGCTTATCTCTGCCCACAGAGGACAGTTCAGATGATGAAGTCCCTACAATGCTTGGTAGGTTCACTCGAAAGTCTGACCCCTGTAGACCCAGAGCACAGAACAAAGAACACACAACACAGAGCAACCAACACAGAATGAAGAACACACAACACACACCACAGAACACAGGCTCAGCCATGATGCATGTCTGGTGTGGCTCTCTCTCTCTCTCTTTCTCTCTTGCCCACTCATTCACGCTCACGCACACGTGGACACACACACACACACACACACACACACACACACACACACACACACCTGGGTGTGCGCCATAACAAAAACCCTCAGGAGAAGTAACCCCTTCTTCACACAGTAAGATCGTTTCCTTTAATGACTCAATCTGACTCTTCACATCGTACACCGTATGACATTCGCACAGTGTTAATTAATCACACTAGGATATTTCTCAACCACTATCGTTAATCCCTGGATTAAAAAAAAACATTTTATGAAGGGAGGCATTACATGTGTAATGTCTTGTAATCAGACTCCAGAGTGTGGTTGTCCTCGTGCTCTCGACCTCCGGAGGGGTTGCGTGCACGTCGTCTGGTTCAGCACACAGGAGATCGCGCCTGTCTCCTTTAGTCCACTGTTTAACTCGCCGTGTCGGCCTGGGCTGGGTGTGGATGTGGCTCGGCTGTGCTCTGGTGTTATGTGCGCTTCACACGGCTTGTATGGGAAGCTTAGCAGTGAGATTCTCTCGCCATGGTGTACTGTGCTTTTAATCAGACATACTGTGAATATGACTGGAGGAATTTGGGCCTGGGTGTGTACTTATATTTTCTGCCTCTCTCTCTCTGTCTCTCTCACACTCTCTCTGTCTCTTTTTTTTTATATCTGTTTGCCTCTCTCCCTCTCGGTAGTTCATAAAGGCCTTCAGCGATTCGAAGCACTGGAGCACAGTGATTGGCTGACTCCCGGGCAGACCGGGAGGGGCGTGGCCCCACGCCAGCGCTTCTTATACATCTATATTGTCGCCAAAAAGGTGAGATGACACAGCGCTGTTCCGCACATGCTCAGTAGAGTCCAAGGAGTGGAACACTCACAGATTTATATGATATAAGGCAGAGAGCTTTCCAGAACTTTTCTAAAACTTTGTGGAACAATTCCAGATCCTGAATTCCATTATCAGTGGTCTTTAATTGACCATTTAACCCTTGTATGGTGTTTGCGTTGTTTGCATTGGTGGTTATTTATCCAGTGTTCGCAGGACTCGTAGACCCAGCGCATTATTCAACAATACAATAATAATTAACAGATAATTAACAGATGTTGACTTAATCTTAATTACAAACAATACAGAGAGCATATGTGGTTATTATTTGCTTTTTATCTCTGCTAGATCATATTTATCAAAACAAAGTCCTAAATATGTGATAAAATTATATAAAATCTATTATAATCAAGATGTGGGTTGGAAACATCATGTTGAACAAATCTTGAACATTTTACAAATATAAATGAAAGTTTTCATCACTAGTAAACACTGTAAATAGAAACTTGTCCCACAGACCTGAACACCACCCAGGGGTAGACGCATGCGGTTGGACATTTGGACATCACCCCCGGGTCCTAGTCCAGGGTAGAACAGGACAGCCAAAGCGCCTAGACCTCAAGAGCTGTGATTTAAATGTCTGTGTTCTCTGACACAAATGAACTACCAGACAATTAACCATCCAGGTGTGAAGTTTGAAATTGAGGAGGACTTGTGCTCCAGGTTTGGGTAGTTTGATTGGCTGTTGTTGGTTATACATGCCGGTTTGAGGAAGTGGATTGACTGTTGTTGGTCATATATGCAGGTTTGAGGAGGTTGATTGGCTGTTGTTGGTTATACATGCAGGTTTGAGGAGGTTGATTGGCTGATGTTGGATATACATGCAGGTTTGGGGAGGTAGTTTGGCTGTTGTTGGTCATATATGCAGGTTTGGGGAGGTTGATTGGCTGTTGTTGCTTTTACATGCCGGTTTGAGGAGGTTGATTGGCTGTTGTTGGTCATATATGCAGGTTTGAGGAGGTTGATTGGCTGATGTTGGATATACATGCAGGTTTGAGGAGGTTGATTGGCTGTTGTTGGTTATACATGCAGGTTTGAGGAGGTTGATTGGCTGTTATTGTGTTTCTCTGGCTGTAGCTGACCCTGTACACATATAACTGGTCGTTGGAACTGGGCGCATTGCTGAACCGTGACTTTGTGCGCCTGGTACAGTGGCACAACGCCCGTGCGCATGTAGT
>NC_137503.1:1837500-1845000 GCF_041902795.1 Electrophorus electricus | reverse complement strand
ACTCGGCCCTGGAAGCCGACGCTCTCCTGCGGAGCCCCGTGCCCCCCTCGCCCAATAAGGACCCTGGTCGCTCGGGTAGCTCCGCCCGGGCCCCGCCCCCCATGCCTTTCCCCGCCGAGCTCATACCCTTCGACGAGGCTCTCAGAGACGTGAGTGCCGTGCGTTCCCTGGCCACTCAGGATGGAGCAGATGTTGTGAGTCGCCATGGCGCCCAGCTACTGGAGGTCAAAGCTGCAGAGCGCAGAGGTAAAAATTAATTAAGAAATAAAAATTATATAGCATCTTTCAAACATAAAAATGCAGCATGAAGTGTGACATGCGTCACAAACAACCCCTGGTGTTTGCATAACTACTGAGGCCTGGATCAGTTGCGGCTCAGTCGTTTTGATGCACTGCTCCGTGTCACAGTGTGGTTCCTCGGTTCCTCTCCCCTTATACTCAGTGCCCCTAACATCACCCACAACCCACCAGCCCCCACATCAAATTGAAAATGCCTTGACTCAACATGGACTCTCTCTTCCGGCCTCCTGTTTTCTCTTACAAGCTGCTTCCTGAAGTATTGTGTGTAGGGTCTTTATTATTTAGAGATTGAGAATACATTTATAAATCAAATATACACCTTTATTATTAGAGGTGCATGATATATCGGCAGCCGATATATATTGTTTGCCAATAAGGACAGTTCTGAATTTATCTTTATCGGTTCGATATTGTAATTTCAGACGATAATTGTAACCAATAATTCTCATCTGTTGAACAGATTAAGCTTTCTTTAATTTAGGCCTTATTTGTATATTATAGCAGTTGTAAGAAAAATTATAATAATCAGAGATGGTTAGTTCATCCTGCGCGGCCTGTGTTTGGAATAATTTAATGTTATGTTTTTTTAATTTGCTGTTTACTAATGAAGCAGAGTTTCTGATGTTGGTGTCTGAAGGTTTGCAGTTCTGTTTTTTCCAGATAGACTTTCTTATACCTGTACCTGTTCAGGCATAAAATAGCACTTAATGGCACTTTGTGCTATAAACAACATATGTTTACAATAATAGTGATGTCTGCTTGACCTGTGTCATAGCTGTGTAAAATTAAACTGAGTCATTGTTATAGTTTCACATGCTTTACCCTCACTGCACTTCATATAGAGATTATGGTTTGAACGTGCTTGAAAATGCGTAAAAGTAAAATGATCGATTACTAATGTCAGTACCAGCCACAAGAAGGTGCTAAGTATTAATTGTCTGCCCATGAAATTCAATATTGGTGCATCCCTAATGATTACATTGCAGAAATTATAATAATAATAATTATTATTACGATTATTATTGATTACTGTTATTACTATGTTGTTATTGTGATTTTTTTAAATTATAATTATTGCAGAGCTGGAGAAACAGATGAAGATTGAAAACCTGTTTGTGACTTGGCAACAGCGATCGGCTCAGTCCAACATGCCTATCTCTGTAAGTGCCCTCCTGTTACTGGTTACTCTTTCTGCGGTTAGAAGAGTGCCCCCTAGGGGCTGTGCAGCACCGGGTGTCTGTCTGTTAATCACTGACGCAGTGGCTAACATTCGATAGTTCACTGTAACTGTAGAGAAATGACCCACGATTGAAGACTGGCAGAACAGCGATTTTGTTTTGTGTGTGTGTGTGATCTGAGGTCAGTAATCTTCATCACACATCCTGCATGTGATTTTCTTTTGCCTTACTACTGTGGCTTATTTTGACAGAACACCTACCACATGCGCGCACACACACACACACACACACACACACACACACACACACACACACACGCGCGCGCACACGAATTCAAGCATATGACAGATTAATGGATGGGGAGGGCAGAGGTTTGAGTGAGTGCATCAACATTGTTTTTCTTTACCTGTGTGTGTGGAGAGGGGGTTACACTTCTGTAATATCAGCACTGCTCTGACAGCTGTGCTACACTGCCCAGACACCCTCTACATAGTCCCATTTTCCATGTGCAGAGGTCATGACTGACGACATCTCTGACACCCAGCCAGTGCAGGCAAGATGGGTCCTACAGGCAAGCTCTGTTACTGCCTGTACATTAACCCAGTCAGAACCCTGACACCGACGTACCGGAGATTAGTGTGTGACAAGCTCTCTCAATCACGTCCTGACACATGCGTCGGACGTGACTGGTTTGCATGACTGACGAGGCCTTGTTCTCCGCGGCCCGTGCCGTTGTCATGGTGGGACAAACAGTTACTCCACGTCAGGCAGCTGTCCGGAAGCAAGTGATGACCGTCTCTGATCCTGTATGTGGAGGGTCGTTGAATTACCTTGTCATTATATAGACATTGCCAGCATATGACTTTGCATGGTGTCACTTAAAACAAATGTTACAAGAAAGAGTGCATATATGTCTGAAATGACACTGGATATTCTGGAACGCTGGCAAAAAGCTGTAACTTGCCAGGAATCAGCAAGTCAGTGTAAAAAATAATTTATTATTATAATACACTTTTCATTTTGGGCACACTAGCTAGTGTGAAAATCTTAAGTGAACTTTGTTAGTTTCAGTAAATGATATTGAAAAGTAGTGTATAAATTCAGTATGCACTCCAAAATGTCAGGATGGTAGTGTGTTGACATGGTAACGTGTCAGCATGGTACCTGTGATTTTCTCAGGAGGGAACAGGGCTCAGGGCATCTGGCTTTGCTCAGGATCATGTTGCCGTCATTTTAAACCGGACAGACTTGATATGTGCTCCACCATGCAGGACACCCAACAGCAGTGTAGTTGTAGAGCAGCATAATCTGGGTAGTACCGACAACAGAGTGGTGGTAGAGCTCCATAATCTGGGTAGTACCAACATCAGAGTCGTGTTTGATCTTTATAATCTGGGTAGTACCAACAGTAGAGTGGTGGTTGAGCTCTATAATCTGGGAAGTACCAACATCAGAGTGGTGGTAGAGCGCCCTAATCTGGGTAGTACCAACAGCAGAGTGGTGGTAGAGCTCCCTAATCTGGGTAGTACCAACAGCAGAGTGGTGGTGGAGCTCCCTAATATGGGTAGTACCAACAGCAGAGTGGTGGTAGAACTCCATAATCTGGGTAGTACCAACAGCAGAGTGGTGGTAGAACTCCATAATCTGGGTAGTACCAACAGCAGAGTGGTGGTAGAACTCCATAATCTGGGTAGTACCATGTAATGTGCTGGCAGCTGCTACAGCACTGAGATCAGAGTTCTAACTGAGTTCTAACAGCACACTGATGTGCGGTGGGTGAGATTTATAGCCATGGTGATGTATCGCTGGAGAGATGTCCCAGGATACTGCTGCAGATGCTGACCCTTTTCCAAGCAAAACTGTCACAGGTTGGGTAGACCTACTAAATCACTATTTACGCAGCAATGCTAACGTTTTCTTTTCCAGGTAAGTGATCTGCACTGTAAATGAGGGCCACCCACAGTGTACTCAGAGTCTATTTAAGGATTCGTTGATTGGTTGAGTTGATTGTGGAATGAAACAACAAAAAAAAAAGCATTATTTTTTTTATTTTATTTTTTGTCAAATGAACTAATCGGTTGGCTAATAAGTAATAAAAACAACCTTAATTTAGCAGTACAAACTTCAGAAAAGAAAACCGTGGCCTTGAAATGTTGTGACCTGGCCTCTATAAAATAAATAAATTAATTAAAAAAAAAACAAAACAAAAAACTGTGCTGATTTAAGTAACAGTGACTCTTGGGAAAAAGAAATATCTTTATTTATTTATCTTATTTAGTTTTACGAGGACTGTATGCTATAAATGGAGCCGAAGAAGAACAAAGACAGTTTCAGAGTTTATAGCTAGCAGCCCGGGCGCTTTTAATAACTCCCTCGGTTGTGAAACTTGGCAGAAAGCTCGCTCATAAATATCAAACCCAAGAAGCAAAAGCAGGGTAACCTGCATAAGATTCAGTCCTCTTCTGCACACCCCATGATGAAGGATGCCGTTGTAGTAGATGGCATTAAAAAAAAAAAGCGTCCTTAGTGCTTTTGTGCAAAACTTTGTCATTTTGTTTCACTTGGATGATTTCTTGGCCAGTATTTACTCTATTTATTTAAAATCCTACCCTAGTATGATGTAATCGTACCCTAGTAGGACGTCTAGATATACATTTGATTCTGCATGACATGATGTGCAATGAGGTTTGCAAAGCAACCTCTGCATTTTTAACATGTCTGTCCCCCCCTTTACCAGTAATTGCACTTATTCTGGTGTTACCTAAGGCCTGGCCCACACTACAGGACTTTAATATTGAAAATGAGAGATTTCACACATAACATCAAAGTTTGTTCTGGTTTGTTTTTCAGTCGTTATAGGCCCCAGATTTGCCCTGAATGAAACACCACACTGTAAGATTATGCTCACAAGGAAGCATCCTGGCCAGTGATTCTGGCTCACATAATTTCTTGTGAACGAACAAGACTTTAGATCAGAACTTTGCTCTGAAAAGGGCTGGGCACACGAATCTTCTGGGCAGAGGTAGGTACTCGACTTGTAATTGGAAGATTGCCAGTTCAAGCCCCACCACCAATTTGTCACTTTTGGGCCCCAGAGCAAGACCCTTAACCCTCAATTACTTAGTCATAACTGTAAGTTGCTTTGGATTTAAAAAAGAAAAAAAAAGGTGTTGGCTAAATGCCATAAAATGTACAATGTAAATGTTCCCTTTAAGAAGTCAAGTTCTCAGGCACAAAAGAAGTCAGCAGTGGGAAAGGAAGAGGTTCAGAAGGGGCTTGTATGTAACCCGAGACCAGTGGATATCCCACAAGTTACTTCACATATAAAAATGGGTAAGATACTGTTAGAAAACAGGAAAATTGCATGAAGCTTATGGTTTATGCAAGATGTTATGCTTTGTCACGCAAAAGTACCTGTTACAAAATAACTAACAGCTCTTGCAAACTCATTATCTAAGACACTTAATCATGTTGTTTAGAAATTCTAGGAATTATCTTAAGATATCGTACATAACGCAAATTGGCAAGTAACGTTATGTTGCATATTCTTGGCTAACTGACCTGACTACTGTGTACGTGACCAGCCTGTGGGCCATCAGTTAATGGGTATTGTCAGCAGTTCTAAACTGTGCTGATTGCACATACTATGTTTGTTTACAGGTATGAAAACCTTTCTTAGTTTTAGTGCTGGATACTGTTGAAGCTTCTGCGTATTGCTTAGTAATAACATGGACTTTGCTAGCTAACAGACTAGCTCATGAAGGTTATATAGCTAACTAACATGAGTGTGGAATCTTACCCAATATAGTACTACTGGGCACAACCCCCTCATTCCTGAATAGCCTGTTTACATCCGTTTATGTCTAGATCATATCTGGATATATTTTTGTTGGATTCCGTGTACACGTCTAAAATGGATCCCCGGAGTGACCTGATGAGATTGTACTCCCAGATAAAAAGTAACACCAGCACATGCATCATTTTTGTTTTTATTTCTTACCCTAAACATGGAGTTTTATTCACTACTACCAGTGTATTGTATCAAATCTGGGGGTGATATTGGGGGAGGAGAAAGCTTTGATGTTTCTGATATGGTCAGTGCCACTGCTATGTAGAGGCCTCCGAACATGAGAGAAGTTGGCACTCAGCAGGTGTGATTCTGTTTACATTATTGTATGTGGATGACTTGTATCTCATTGTCACTTGTATTAAACATGGACAATAACTGTTTCTGACCACCTCCAAATGTGGTTTGAGTGATTGAGTTATGTACTATAGTCACGAGTTATGTACTATAGTCACGAGTTGTGTACTATAGTCACGAGTTCTGCACTATAGTCACGAGTTATGTGCTATAGTGACAAGTTGTGTACTAAAGTCATGACTATAACATATGTACTATAGTTATGCATTATGTACTATAGTCATGAGTTATGTACTATAATCGCGAGTTGTGTACTAGTGTCATGGCTATAACATATGTACCATAGCCACAGGTTATGTACTATAGTCATGACTATAACATATGTACTATAGTCATGAGTTATGTACTATGGTCATGGGTTATGTACTATGGTCGCGGGTTATGTACTATAGCCACGGGTTATGTGCTATAGTCATGACTATAACATGTACTATAGTTATGAGCTATGTACTATAGTCATGAGTTATGTGCTATAGCCACGGGTTATGTACTATAGTCATGACTATACCATATGTACTATAGTCATGAGTTATGTGCTATAGCCACGGGTTATGTACTATAGTCATGACTATACCATATGTACTATAGTCATGAGTTATGTGCTATAGCCACGGGTTATGTACTATAGTCATGACTATACCATATGTACTATAGTCATGAGTTATGTACTATAGCCACGGGTTATGTACTATGGTCATGACTATACCATATGTACTATAGTCATGAGTTATGTACTATGGTCATGAGTTATGTACTATGGTCGCGGGTTATGTACTATAGCCACGGGTTATGTGCTATAGTCATGACTATAACATATGTACTATAGTTATGAGCTATGTACTACAGTCATGAGTTCTCATGTCTTAGTATTGTAGTATAGTATTGTATATCATAATGGATTAATGCAGTGCATGGAGTTCTGTGTTGCTGACAGAGTCCAAACTAAATTTGTAATAGTGTTATGGTGGGGGTTGTTTGTTTGTTTGTTTTGAAGGTGATTTTCTGTTGCAGTCAGTGCATCAGTATGCCTTCATCTACTGTAGTCTTTTCAAACTATAATGGCAACAGTATCGTCTGCTAAACTCATTTACACTGACACTCACTTTCGCACCGTTGTTTCCCAGAACACAACTGTTGCTGAATGTAGACTGAAAATGACTTTAAAAGAAACCCTGGTTGAGCTTGGGACTGCAAGCAGGTCCTGTCCCATACCCATAGAACCACTATGGCTTTGAACTTCAAATCATCACCCACATTACAGTTCAGACCAATATAAGGGTTTATCCTTGTCCAGGCAACCTGTCCCTAAAGCTGTATAAGACACAGAATTTGTGAGGATTAGTAGCCGTTCAAAATCCCTGTCGTCCGCAGATTTGGAGCTAAAGCAGTTTGGTAAAGTTACACCTCTGTGTGTCAATTAAACGCAGTGTCAGTCAAGTCTGTACATCCATAATGTGACCAAATGTAATTCTTAGCTAACTGGATAAGATGAGTTACCCAGTCCCCTGTAGGGTATCACTCGGTAAGACGAGACCTGTTCTTTTGTGGTTGACAGTCAGCGATGAGACAGCAGGCAGTAAAGAACTGACATGAAGATCCATGAGGACTGGACACGTCATTAAGTCATTAAATCTCTCACAACCATTTAAATGTCAGCTTGACTATAATTTGAGGCATTTGTTTTTCAATCCACACTGTGTTTTTTCCAGACTGTAATGGACTTCAAATGAAATAAAACATGGTTGGTTTCATATCAAAACTGCTCTATAGCTATAGCTCTAAGTTTACAGGATCCTTGCGAGGTCTTGACTGAAACAA
>NC_137503.1:1772500-1832500 GCF_041902795.1 Electrophorus electricus | reverse complement strand
CACACACGCACGCACACATACACGCACACAGACAAACACACATACACGCACGCACACATACACGCACACAGACATACACACATACACGCACGCACACATATACACATACATATACATACACACACACATGCACACACATACACGCACACACATGCAGATTTTTAGATCTGAATATTTGTTGTTAATTCAATTAACAATGTGCCATCGAATATAGAAAATGTTGTGTCAGATGTCTGAGGCAGAATGTGGACGTGGGCTCTGCTGGTCTGGGTGCTGTAGCACTCCTGGGGCAGCCACAGAAGCAGATTATAAACAAATAAACCAGACTACAGAGGGCTTCAGTTAAGTGGAGAACCTCCCCCTGCAGCTCTGTTTCTCTTCCATGTTCTCCCAGATAACTGCGTGCGAGGCTGTGTGAGTGTGTGTGAGCGTGTGTGAGGGTCTACTGTAAGGTAGAGGTGCTGGACACACTTCAGATGCTGAATGCCTTTGGCTCAAACAGTGTGATTCACTTTGACCACTAGAATGAGGTCGTATTACTCACAGGGTCAACAGCCCAGAAGCACTCACTGGCTCAATTGCTCTCTCTCTTTTTTTCCATCGTCCTTCCCCCTGCAGTATCGCTCGTGCGCGTGCTGCACTGTTGAGCTCTCTGTCCAGTGAGGGCAGGTCCTCTTTCTCTTCTTTCTCCTGTAACAAGCAGAAGAGTGAAGACAGTCCAAAGGTACCACCCACATGGTCCACACTGCCCACCTCTCTCTCTCACTCACACTCACACACACACACAGCACAACATAGTCACACTGCCTTCAACCCCTAGTGGGGTTGCATTACACCCGCTACAACAGCTACGTCTGTTAATTATCTCATCAGCTAATTAACAAATTGACCACTCAACTGATCTCCGACCAGGTCATCCAGGGTCCATGCTGTCCATGCTGAAGTATTTCTGCTTGCTTTTTGCAGCAGAGCAGTGGCTCGGGCACTACAGCGTACCACCTCCAGAGGGCGCTACCAGGCGGCATCATGCTCATGGAGCTGGCCTTCCAGGTAAGAGCGCCCCGCCCTGCCTGTGCCCCGTGTAGCATCCCGTCACACCCAGAGACTGTGGACTGCAGGGCAGAGACGAGATTTTATGGTAGACTGAACCTCCCAGTATCTGTTTATGGCGATTAATATTTCAGCACAGAATCAACTGAGGCCATTTAATGGTTGATCTTGCCTGGTTAATGTACTGTCTCCCTCTTTCTCTCCCTCTATCTATCTATCTATCTATCTATCTATCTATCTATCTATCTATCTATCTATCTATCTATCTATCTATCTATCTATCTATCTATCTATCTATCTATCTATCTATCTATCTATCTATCTATCTTACAGAACCCGTAAACCATCAAAAATAAACTGTTTTGGTTAAGCCATTAAGTTTAATATAACTACCAATGTGTGTTCACACTTTAATGATGTGTTAATGATGGCCAGTTGGCCTTGAATTTCTAATGAGGGAAAAGTGCTTTAATTAGTATAAATTCGAACGTGATTTGTGGCTGTCATTGCCATGGTATTATGCTTACATTGTTACAATAAAAATGAGTTACACCTCTCTCTCTCTCTCTCTCTCTCTCGCCCTCACTCACTTTGTCTCCTTTCCTCTCATCTTTTCTCCCTCCCTCTCTCTTTCGGTTTCTCTTCCACAGGGTTTTTATTTCTGTGTGAAGCAGTATGCATTAGAATGCTCTCGGATTCCCATGGGCCAGACTGTTAATTCCCAGGTAACACTGTAACTGACTGTGGGAGAGGGGTGGAGGGGTGTGTGTGTGTGTGTGTGTGTGTGTGTGTGTGTGTGCGCGTGTGTGTCCTCACATATCTCTCTCTCTCTCTCTTTCTCTCTCTCTCTCGCACTCTCCCTCTCTCTCTCTTTCTCTCTCTCTCTCTCTCTCTCTCTCTCTCTCTCTCATGGTGGGGGGCTTGGAGTGAGTCCCGGCTGGCTCTAAATGAGGAGCAATTAGGTATAAATATTTGTAAATGGCTGCTGTGTTTACCAAAGCGTCTCCAGATGTTGCTCAGTGCTGGTGGGGGGGGGTCTCTCCCTGTGCCCCCTCCTTTCACTCTTTCAGTATGGTAACCCCCCAGAAGGTCCCACACACTCACAGTTGTTCACAGGGAGCTTTTAAAACATTGCATTGTTAGTTGTTCATCCTCTCGCTTGGTGCGGCTGCAGTGTGTTGTGTTCTGCTGAAAGGTTGCAGCGCTAAAGCCCAGTGGGACGAACGCTAATCCCAATGCTAGGCCAGAGGCTCAGGGGATTAAAATTACAGGGGTTATAATTATCAGTGTCGGTAATGATTACACAGTGCTCTGCTAATTTGGAGTGTTTACTCTCTAGATGTTTCACCTTGTTAGTCATGTGTGAATGTGTGAAAAATTACTGACATTCCAATTATGAGTAAAAGCACCATCAGTGTTGATAATAATTACCACTGGCAGCAGTAATTATGCAGCATGCCAGATTTTAATCCTGTGTGAATAGAATTTAAGGGCCGCAGAATGTAAAATAATGTCAAGGGAGGAAGCAAAGTTCAGGGTTCTGTAGAACCCAGTTTGGATCACTCATATCACGATGGATGGATGGATGGATGGATGGATGGATTATATAGCCTAGGGCATCAGTGTACCAAGTGTTTCAGTTCCACAAGCCTGTGAGAGTACCCAAACACAGCTGCACCAGTTCTCTGGAGCTGGGGTTGGCAGATGCCAGGGGAACGCTACCTAACAGAACGCACAGTGACAACAGTAGAATGTAGGAGCGGTATTGTCTTGGGTATTGTTTTCAGGGTTTGGGCCCCTTAGCTCCAGTGAAGGGTGGTGTTATGTTAGACAATGATATGCTTCCAGCTTTGTGGCCACACTGGTTAAAGGGCTTTCCTGTTCCAGCATGACTGTGCACGTGTCCATGCAGACATGGACTGATGAGTGTGGTGTGGAGGAACTCCAGTGGCACAAAGCCCTGACCGCCACCCCACTAAACACCTGTGAGGGGAATTGCAATGAAACAGACCTAAGCGTCCATCATCTGGGCCTGACCTCAGCAATGCTCTTATGACAGATTGGACACACTCACGCTCACTCACAGACACACAGGAATGGAATAAATCTGTAGAAACACATACGCTGGCACAGGTGTGTAAGTCAGGTGCCCACATGCTGTTGGCAGTATGTTGTATATAAATGATCATTAGAAAGTAGTTGTTACACTTTATTGGATCTTGAGGGGAAATTTGGGATCTATAGAAGCAGAAGGTCAAACATACTGCACACATAGTAAACACACACACACACACACACATACATACACACATAATAAACACACACACACACAACATAATACACACAGATACAACACATAATAAACACACACAGTAAACACACATATAATAAACGCACACCCACCAAACACATAATAACACAAAACAGTAAAAAAAATAGTGTGTTTATAAACAACAACAACCAAGGTCAAAACAAGTGGACAGATAGAGTAATGGATTCTGGGGATAACGTTACAAACAAACAAAAGCAAGTCTGAGTTCTTGTGCTGTGAGGAAGTGAGTGGACTCTGGCTGGGGTCAGAGGTTTATACACAGGCACTGATGCATGCACGTTCTACTGTCGCTGAGACACACAGTACGGACCTGTAGAGGTTCCCAGCATGCCCTGGGAGAGGGTGGGCTGTGGAGCCCCTGCTGATATACAGTGACATTACCTCTCATTGGCTGATGTACAGTGACATTACCTCTCATTGGCTGTGCTGTTCTCATGCTCAACATGTACTGGATGTGTTGTGTGTGTTTTCCTGTGAGACGGTTGTGTGTGTGTGTGAGACATTGTGTCCGTCTCTCCCGTGAAACTAACCTTTTAACTTCTTTGCCTATTTCATTCTTTCTGTCTAAACATCTGTTTATCTGTGTGTGTAGGTGTGTTTGCACACTCTTTTTATGTGTTTATGCCCTTTGTTTTTGCGTGCACATCGTGTGGGTGTGTGGGTATGTGTGTACCCCTTTTGCTTAAGTGAGTTTGTACACTGTGTGTATGTGTGTGTGTGTGTTCAGTCCAATCTCATCCTCTCTCTCCATCAGGACACTACCCCCACCCAGCCTCGTAGCAAGCCACTCCCCGGGGCCTCCTCAGACTCTGCGGTATGTCCCAGCATCCTTAGGGGCGGGCTCTGGCTTGCGTCCCACCAATCAGGCTTCAGTCTTTCCATCCTCGTTCTCCTCCCACACAGTGACTTGCCCCGCCCCCCCCCTCTGCCTGCTGCCCACCCCTATCCCCTTGCGAATTTTTAAGATGGCTTTGGAACGAGATGGCTTCTTTTGCTGCCTTAATTGTGCTTGTCTGTTATGCGTGGCCTGGACTTGTGTCTGTGGTTTAGCTGTTCCACTCTCATTTTCTCTGTGGTTGCTACGGTGACATTTCCTGTGAGAGATACAGCGAGGCTGGGATACACTGGGAGGGCTTTGTGTTGTTGTTGTTGTTTTTTTCTGCAGCTCAAACAAAAGAAAGAAATGCGTCCTAACAACCCTCCTTTTTTCCCGCTGAAATGATCCAGTATGAGGGCTTGGAGCAAAGCTTTGTTCTGTTCTGTTTTCTGCTGGGGTTTTATTTTATTTTCTAACAATGTTCTGAATGGAGAGAAAAGTACACAGTGTTGGTGAGACACTTCACTTGTAGCCCTGTAAAGGGATGTGGATGATGACGGTGGTGGTGGTGGAGGAGGTAATGATGAAGATAACACTCTCCAGCATCTCACGCTCTTCCCTTTACGCTAGCGCTCTCTTCACTTTACTTTATTCTCTGCCTTAATTTAAAAAAAATCAACCTCATTGATTTTTCTTCTTTAAATAAATGAATCAATCACCCAGGGTTCCCCCACCTGGTCACGACAGAATCTGCAAAAACATCCTACTTGTGCTCTTATTTTGACACCTGAGGTGTGTGTTGGGTGGATTGGAAGTAGATCTTTGCATGGTAGCAGTGTTGTGTAAATGGATCAAGGCGTTTGGTTGGTCTGGTTTTAAACAGACTCCCCATGATCTAGAAGGATGGATCAGGGCATTTGGTTTGTTCTAGTTGGTTCATTCCTGGCTCAGGGTGAACGAGGTCTGTGTGCCACCTTATCGGGCTCAGACACTCACGTACCCATTCTCAGCATCTCACACAGACGCTCACGTACTCATTCTCAGCGTCTCACGCAGACACTCGTACTCATTCTCAGCGTCTCACGCAGGCGCTCGCGTACCCACTCTGTCAGACGCTCGCGTACCCACTCTCAGCGTCTCACGCAGACACTCATGTACTCATTCTCAGCGTCTCACGCAGGCGCTCGCGTACCCACTCTGTGTGTCAGACGCTCGCGTACCCACTCTCAGCGTCTCACGCAGACGCTCGCGTACTCATTCTCAGCATCTCACGCAGACACTCACGTCTCACGCAGACGCTCATGTACTAATTCTCAGCGTCTCACACAGACGCTTGCATATCCACGCTCAGCATCTCACGCAGGTGCTCGCGTACCCACTCTCAGCGTCTCACGCAGGCGCTGGCGTACCCACTCTCAGCGTCTCACGCAGGCGCTGGCGTACCCACTCTCAGCGTCTCACGCAGACGCTCGCATACTCACTCTGTGTGTCACAGACGCTCGCGTACCCACTCTCAGCGTCTCACGCAGACGCTCGTGTACTCATTCTCAGCATGTCACGCAGGCGCTCGCGTACCCACTCAGCGTCTCACGCAGGCGCTCGTGTACCCACTCTCAGCGTCTCACGCAGACGCTCGCGTACTCATTCTCAGCATGTCACGCAGGCGCTCGCGTACCCACTCTCAGCGTCTCACGCAGGCACTCGCGTACCCACTCTCAGCGTCTCACGCAGACGCTCGCGTACTCATTCTCAGCATCTCACACAGACACTCACGTCTCACGCAGGCGCTCACGTACCCACTCTCAGCGTCTCACGCAGGCGCTCCCGTACCCACTCTCAGCGTCTCACGCAGGCGCTCCCGTACCCACTCTCAGCGTCTCACGCAGGCGCTCGCGTACCCACTCTCAGCGTCTCACGCAGGCGCTCGCGTACTCATTCTCAGCATCTCACACAGACGCTCACGTCTCACGCAGACGCTCATGTACTAATTCTCAGCGTCTCACACAGACGCTCGCGTACCCACTCTCAGCGTCTGACGCAGGCACTCGCGTACCCACTCTCAGCGTCTCACGCAGATGCTCGCGTACCCACTCTGTGTGTCACAGACGCTCGTGTACCCACTCTCAGCGTCTCACGCAGACGCTCGCGTACTCATTCTCAGCATCTCAAGCAGACACTCACGTCTCACGCAGGCGCTCGCGTACCCACTCTCAGCGTCTCACGCAGGCGCTCGCGTACCCACTCTGTGTGTCACAGACGCTCGTGTACCCACTCTCAGCGTCTCACGCAGGCGCTCGCGTACTCATTCTCAGCATCTCACGCAGACACTCACGTCTCACGCAGACGCTCGTACTAATTCTCAGCGTCTCACACAGACGCTCGCGTACCCACTCTCAGTGTCTCACGCAGGTGCTCGCGTACCCACTCTGTGTGTCACAGACGCTCGTGTACCCACTCTCAGCGTCTCACACAGACGCTCGCGTACCCACTCTCAGCGTCTCACGCAGGCGCTCGCGTACCCACTCTGTGTGTCACAGACGCTCGTGTACCCACTCTCAGCATCTCAAGCAGACACTCACGTCTCACGCAGGCGCTCGCGTACCCACTCTCAGCGTCTCACGCAGACGCTCGCATACTCATTCTCAGCGTCTCACGCAGACACTCACGTCTCACGCAGACGCTCATGTACTAATTCTCAGCGTCTCACACAGACGCTTGCGTACCCACTCTCAGCGTCTCACGCAGGCGCTCGTGTACCCACTCTCAGCGTCTCACACAGGCGCTTGCGTACCCACTCTCAGCGTCTCACGCAGACACTCGCGTACCCACTCTGTGTGTCACAGACGCTCGCGTACCCACTCTCAGCGTCTCACGCAGATGCTCGTGTACTCATTCTCAGCATCTCACGCAGACACTCACGTCTCACGCAGGCGCTCGCATACCCACTCTCAGCGTCTCACGCAGACGCTCGCATACTCATTCTCAGCATCTCACGCAGACACTCATGTACTAATTCTCAGCGTCTCACACAGATGCTCGCGTACCCATGCTCAGCATCTCACGCAGGCTCTCGCGTACCCACTCTCAGCGTCTCACGCAGGTGCTCGCGTACCCACTCTCAGCGTCTCACGCAGGCGCTTGCGTACCCACTCTCAGCGTCCCACGCAGGCGCTCGCGTACTCATTCTCAGCATCTCACGCAGACACTCACGTCTCAAGCAGATGCTCATGTACTAATTCTCAGCGTCTCACGCAGGCGCTCGCGTACCCACTCTCAGCGTCTCACGCAGGCGCTCGCGTACCCACTCTCAGCGTCTCATGCAGGCGCTCGCGTACCCACTCTCAGTGTCTCACATGATCGTAAGAAACTGAGCAGAAGCTGTTATCTTTCATTATTAGTGTTTGACTCTAAGCTTATCAGAAGTGGACCATTGGAAAATAATTCTCTTTTGCTTACACACACACACACACACACACCCCACCACCACTACTCCTCTTCCTCCAACCTCCAGTTGTGTTGTATTTATTCCTGGCCCTGCAGTCATTTGCAGTAGCCATGCTTTGATTTTTATTTAATGAAATGAGATGCAATTATTAAGCTGATTGATATCAGAAACTCATGGCAACGAGGGCTGGCCTGTTAGCACTGATCATGAGCTGTGCTCGTTTTGGGGTATTTGGTATTTCACTGAGCTGAAAGCAGGTTGATACTGTGGTCAGAGCTCCTGTGTACAGCCTCTTTGCGGTACTGGATGTACTCAAATGGTGTGCAGTGCTGTGTCTGATTTAGATCTGTGTCAGCTATTTGATGACATTAGCAACAATGATTAAAAACTGTTAATCATAAATCTGTCTGTTTCGATGCATTTGATTGATGTATCGCTAGCACTGTCTCCCCTGAGAGATGGAAACCATTTTGGAAGACCTGTGGTAGGTGGAGATGCAGGACAGAGGTCTTCTACAGCACAGGAGCATCTTAAAGGAAGCTGAGCGTCTGTGAGGCATGGCCAATGGAATATAAAGAAACAGCACAGATCTCTGTGCTGAAGCAAAAACCCCAAGCTTTGTAATTTTACAGTACAATGAAAATAACTCCTTTTTTGAAGGATCTGGAGGTGGGGTCCACAGCTTTTATCTTGCAATTTTGTGGCAATTAGGATTTACCAGTTTTGTCAGGATTTACCAGTTATTGCTTGAGGGTTCTCAGATGGTCTTTCCAGGCTCTGAGATCTAAGGTTTGAGTTTGTTTTTTTTCCCTCCTCTCAGGTGGTAGTCCTGATGTATGTGCATGTGTGTGAGGATGGTCCCTGACCTCCCAAAGAGAACTACTCCTTCTGCTGGATGTGTCTGTCTTAAAGAGTATCCTCTGGTCATGTGGTCTAGTGTTCCAGGAACAAGAGTTGAAAATTCAGAGGTGCTCACAAAAGAAGAAAATGTTGGTGGAAGTCTAACCAGACTGAGACAAACACATGTGCAAATGTGATTACTGGTGTAAATATTCCTCTTTCCCTAAGTGAGCTTTGCGCATGATGGTACCCAAACATGCTGGTGACATATTTGTGCCTTTTTCTTTTCTTTTCTTTTCTTTTCTTTCTTGCTTTCTTGAAAAAAAATTCAGGTCAATCGAATAATCTAAGCACTAATCATCAGATTAATTGATCGTGAAAAGCCACGGTTAGTGGAATATGTAGTGTGAACGTTTGTGTGTGTGTGTGTGTGTGTATGTGTGTGTGTGTGTCTTTCTACCTGTCCTGCAGTTGTCCATGCTGTTCACTGAGGAGTGTGACAAGGTGCGGGACCTGATGCACGTGCATTCCTTCAGCTACGACTTCCACTTGCGTGTGGTGCACCAGTACTTGGTGGGCTGTCACCTGACCCTGCGCCAGGGCTACCAGCTCAACCGCTTCCTAGAAGACTTCATTACCCATCACCCCGACATCCCCAAGTTTGGCCACAACCACGTCTTCCAAGGTAGGACTACAGTAGCTAAACAACTCCACAAAGCCAACTTTAACCACATCTTCCACCATCCTTAGTCCAGAACCATACAGCACAGACCTCAAGCTTATGAGAGTAGAGTTCTGGACCAGTTGAACAAGTTGTATTTTTTTCCCTGGATAAATTAAGTCTGGGAAATGTATTTGCTGCTTCCCGACACATGTCCAAATCTGTAACTCCCTGAGTTTTTCCAGAAGCCTTGAGCCTCCTTTGTCTTCCCATTTTCTACATACTCGACATGGCAAACAGGACTGGCGAGTGCTAGTGGATTTGGGTTTTATTTGAAACACCTGTTGTAGAATTCTTGTCAACACGAGGTTATTAATTCTGGATTTGGAGAGAAAATGGGGCTTTGTTCTGGATGTGATAGTTCTGCAGGCCCTCGAGATTTAATTAGTCTTTACCTCCTGTGCAAATACTTTTGCCCTTTGAGTTTTCAGCTGAGCCTTTGGGTTATGCAGCTGCAATACCTTTTGCTTCTTACCTGTGATTGTACAAGCATGTCTGGGCAGTTTTCTTGATGCCGTGTGCGTGTGTGTGTGTGCGTGCAGGTAGTTTCTCCATTTCGACAGGGATGATCACTGCTCACCAACTCTACAACTACATCACCGATCATGCTGGCACATACAGCATGAAGCCTCTTCGTATGTCCAAGACTGCAGTTACCACTGACAGCAAGAAGGGGGCGCCGAACACAGACCTGCATGAGTATGCCCTAGTGGCGCTGTGGAACAGGTACCACCAACTTCCTCATGGCTGTGGGCTTCCGTGTGCTGAGTGAGACGTAGTCCAGCATCAAATCTGTTGGCTTTTTTTTCCCCAAGTGGTGTTTTTCATTTCCAGGGGGGAGAGTCGACCCCATTTCCTGGATATTAAAGTTGTATATATACATCATGTTTTGTGCCTCATGTCTACTGAACAAACCTCCCCAAAGTTGGTCCTCGGGCTCTGACGGAAGGTCTGATCAGGCCAGACATGGCCATGAGTGTCTGATCAAGATGTGTCCTGTCTGTGTGTGTCTGTCTGTGTGTCTGTGTGTGTGCCGTCCTGCTCTAAATGACCATGCTGTTTCTCTCCTGCCTGTGCCTCATGTGTTTTCACAGTTCGGGTGTGTATAAAGACCCAGAGGGACTGTGTCGCCACGACGACTTTGATGTGTCTCTGGTGGTGTGTCACAACGCGGCTCCATTCGAGGAGCAGTCAGAGGGAGAGAGACACCTGCTGAGGTACAACGCACATCAGATGGAGAGAAAAAGATAGAGAGGAGAGAGAGAGAGAGAGAGAGAGAGAGAGAGAAACAGGAGAAGAAAGATGGAAAGACGAATGACAGAAGGGTCCAGTACTCTGCACATCTGTGGCGGACCATCATTAGGATTTTATAGATGTGACTACTTTCATCCATGCAATTTTATCAAGAGGGCGAGAGTGAGATTACGCAGCGTTGTCCGCACTGAGAGTGAGATTACGCAGCGTTGTCCGCACTGAGAGTGAGATTACGCAGCGTTGTCCGCACTGAGAGTGAGATTACGCAGCGTTGTCCGCACTGAGAGTGAGATTACGCAGCGTTGTCCGCACTGAGAGTGAGATTACGCAGCGTTGTCCGCACTGAGAGTGAGATTACGCAGCGTTGTCCGCACTGAGAGTGAGATTACGCAGCGTTGTCCGCACTGAGAGTGAGATTACGCAGCGTTGTCCGCACTGAGAGTGAGATTACGCAGCGTTGTCCGCACTGAGAGTGAGATTACGCAGCGTTGTCCGCACTGAGAGTGAGATTACGCAGCGTTGTCCGCACTGAGAGTGAGATTACGCAGCGTTGTCCGTAGCACCTCCATCAGTTCCATTTTCTCCAACACTGATAACAGAACAGTTTACATCAGACCTTATCAATGCATAAGCTTTGACTAATTTCCTGGTTATAATGGGTTCCAGGGTCCATACCAGCGTACAGCAAGATCAGATTATTTGTGTGTGTGTGTGTGTGTGTGTGTGTGTGTGAGTACAGGCTGCGTTACTATGTAATCATGACCAGTCAGAGAGAGCTCTTCCCTCGGCTGACGGCTGATATGCGGCGCTTTAAGAAACTCCCGCACATCTACCGCGACCCCGACGACCTCAACGGCCGTGTCCCAGTAGAGCGAGCAGAACCAGGCAACGTGGGAAGTCCGGATCCTGAACCTGACCTCTGGGAAGAGACGACCTCTCCGCTGACCCCCACGACCAGCCCCGAACCTGACCTCGGCGAGCAGGCGTGGGAGGGGGGCGGAGCCTCTCCCGGTCTGTTCTACCTGCCCTCTCTCTTCCCCTTGCTGAACTCTGAGGTGCTGTCAGCGCGCAGGCAGATCCAGAGCAGCGTGGAGCAGGCCATGGGTCACTGCCGCAGGGACAACCTGTGGAGGAGGCTGTTCCACGGGGAACACCTGGACAGGCTCAAGCTCAGCAAACTGACCTTCGGGGAACTGGAGGAGCTCCTGAATGCCGTGCAGAGCAGGTCCATCGACGAGATTGACCCACAGCTGGTACTGACCGCACGATACACACGTCCAGTATATACATCCAACTCTGTTGTTCACCATTCACCCGCTGTGTGTAGCTGACTTTCTCGCTGGTCCGTCTTGTGCGTGCACACAAACGCATAGACACACGCGCGCACACACACACGTTTAGTGATCTTAGTGCCGCCAGTTTCTGATTGCAGGATGACAGAAGTGGCAAAAGTAGCCCACAGTACTGCAAGACACACACACACACACACACACAGTGTACAAACTCACTTAAGCAAAAGGGGTACACACACACACACGCTCTTCAGCACGTCTAACTGCACAGCCAGTTACGGAGAGACAGGAACTCAACCCCTTTAACAGTGCTGTAATAATCAAGCTTGTAATATCACAGCAGGGACCCTTGTTTATTTTCTTCAGTTCCTGCGTCTATCTCCAACACTTAGGCGTAATAGAACAAAAGCACACTATCCATGGCCTCCAAGGTTCACGTCTACTTATTCGGGAGTGAGTTAAATGAGCTAAATGTGTCCGTACCGCCGCGAGCCAGAGTTCCCTTGTTGGCGGTGTAGTTTATTTTTGAGAGCGCAATCATCCCATTATTCCGTTATGCTCCGTTTCAAGCACATTGGTTATGTTATGCATTTGAACAGCTCTGAGGTTTGTTGGACAAATGATGGCATATCATTTAAAAAAAAAAAATCAATTTATTTGCGTTTTTCTGCAGAGTGTATGCCTGAGCTCGTGCACTTAGTAGTTCTGTCATGGTACGCATCAGAGACGCTATCCAGCGGCTCCCTGTAGAAACGACATTATGATCATCTTTAGCTTTCTGTACCTGCAGGCCTTAACACCCCCCCCCCCCCCCCCGACACACACACACACACACAGAAATCCTGTGACTGCCGGCGCCGCCTTTGCAGACTTCGCTCTGGATATCCGGCGAGCTGACACATCCCCCTGCGAGGCTTTCTGCGCCAGCGCTCTGCCGTTAGCATCAGTTCAAGCGCCTTGCCCTCTCGTCTTTACATTTGCCCCACAGCTCCGATTCTCCACGGGGAGCTGCCTCCGTCCTAACCTGCATACAGGTACCTTTTGATTTCCCGCCCCACGCGCCCCTTACATCCAGCACTGCCAAGCGCGCGCTGAGGTCGCTTCCGCCTCCCTCGCCAAAGCTCAGCGCCAAGGCGACGTCTCCGCTAATCTGTTCGTGTGGATGATGCACGCTGCCGTCAAAAGGAGGAAGATTCCTAGCGGAAGGATGTATGTAGCCTCCGGAGGTGCTTCTGCACATCTGTGATAGCGCGGGGAGCTGGTGCGAATTGGATTTCTTTTAAAAGAAATCAAATTTGGGTCACACTTACATTGTACAAATCTGCTTAATGATTCCGTATTCTTGCTGGGGTGTCTCCATTTCAGTGATTTTTCATAATCAAATGAAGAATTTTTTATATATATATATATATATGTGTGTGTGTGTGTGTGTGTGTGTGTGTGTGTGTGTGTGTGTGTGTGTGTGTGTGTGTCAAAGTAAGTATATATTTATATAGTCAAACTGTGTGGCCACAAACTTACCCTGGAGCCTTGAAGCCTTTTTAAGCACTTCAAAGACTCCCCAAGACCGTGGCAAATCCCCAAAATAGCATTCGCTGAAATGAGCCTTAGCGAACAGGCGGTGTGGATCCAGCTCGCCACGTTTATTCGTGTCCAGGCCTTCAACACGCCGAACTCTGCTCCCCACCGTGTTTCCTAAACTTAAAACCGACATGAAACGTACGCGGTCATACAGTAACGTCCTGAACCTGTATGTTATTTGCGTGTTGACAGGACTGTTTCCTCACCATGAGTCCTGCCTGGTACCAGAGTCTCATTAAAGTGCTCCTGTCCCGCTTCCCACAGAGCTGCAGGCACTTCGTGGACGACAGTGGCATTCAGTACCTGGTAAGGATTCTGAAGTATAATTGTATATCGGTGGGTTGGGTTTTTTATTTCTTACTTATTCAAAGACTCGGGCCTCAAAGCGAACGGCGCCCAAAAGCGGCCCCGCGGAATCAGCTCCAGCGGTCTGTCACCTGGCAACGGCGTCACGGTTTTCTCTTTGGGGGCGACCGCGCACCATTTACATCGGAGCCTTTGACAGGAACACACTCATCTCTTTTCAGAAACATTACAGGGTTGCAGCTCTGGTTTCCTTTTTTTTTTTTTTTTGAAAAGAACATATATCCTGCTATGAAAAAAAAGTCACAAGACCACTCGCTGGATGCCTCGAGTCACCTTGAAGACTTCAAAATTAAACTGTATTAATAAATTATAGTTACAGCTTATTATGGTTACTTTCAGCAAAAAGATTAGTGGAGGTATGGGGGGATTCAGCATTTTGATACCTTTGTGGTTTGCAGTGAACTTGTATGTGGTGTTAAAATGTTTAAGTCTCGGCGGGGATTAAATGAATTTTATGGGGAATAATCACGTCTCCTCTAAAGTGTCAGGAGGTTGTTCTCTGCTTAGGTCTGTAATTGAGGGACTCTGGATCAAAAGAGGGCACGTGCACTTTTGGAGGTTTGCAAGAGAAAGCCCACAACTCGCGCAGTCTGTAATTTGTTCTTCTATACATCCAAAACAAAAGTACCCTGTCGGCGTCTGTGTTAAAAAGGTGTTATTAAACATCTCAACGCCGATAATAAATGGATCATGCAATGTGGAGTTCAGATTTAAACATGAAAGGGAACGTTGGCAAAGACATTACATTCTGAATGTTAACTTTATTTTTTTAAAGGCTGTCCTTAACCAGAAGTTCACAGACTGCTTTGTGCTGGTGTTCCTGGACGCCCAGGCAGGGAAAACGGTGAGCTATTGTACTCTTGCCTTCTTATCCTGGTCTGAATCTCACCGATAACATTCATCTCCCTGCGTAAAAGCAACTTGGTGCCGTCACACCGTACAAAATGTGCCTCTTAACCTTCATTTTCTTCTTCCCCCAGAGTCTTAAGGTTGTTTTCAGGGAACCGCTGCCATCTCAACCGCAACCTAGCAACAGCCCCCCACCCCAACTGGTGTCCATGTACCACCATTTGGAGTCTGTGATCAACACCGCCTGTTACAACCTATGGACGGGTCTGCTGTAGCATCTCACACACACAGCAGGGGAGCTAATGGACATAGGAACAACAACAAAAAAATGCAATTTTGGCTAAACGAGTGTGTAGTGTGATATGAAGGAGACAGGGGAGCTTTTCCAACAAGACTGGAGTCAGACAGGCCTGTGGCCATGGTGGTTACAGTACATTCTGTATAACAGTGTTATTCTGGAACGTTCTAGAGCAAATTAAGAATCGACAGGCCGAATGAACCGGCGTGAATGTTCTAGAGGCTTACCGAGACAACCCACCCCCACCCACCAAGATCTAGCCTCCAGCCCAGTGTTTGAGTTTAACTATATGTTGGATCGTGTCAGGGGTCTTAAGATGGCGTTTAACTCCCAAACGCATCTGGTGAAGTCGGACTGAGAGGAGATCTACCTCACGGAACAGGACTCGAGGGCGTCCCCATTCGTGTACTTTACAGGGGCTGCGTTTCACATGTGTAAGAGGACCCTTGGCCACACTGCTGGTTTGCCAAAGCCATACTCTCTTCAGCTCTCGGCTGGGGTCTTTACGATGTTTCTTTTGTTGCTGTGGCTTTATTTTCCCTTTAGTTGTTTGACGACCTTAGTGGGTGTTCTGCTTCTTCTAATACTGAATAGACATTCAGGTTGCAATGGAGGGGTAAGCGCTGGTCAGAAAAGAGAGAGAGGGGAGAGAGAAGCAAGATAGAGACAGCACAAGCACCTTTAACGTTGCCAGTTACGCAGAGAATCGTTCGGGTGTGCCGTTATCTGACGCACACGTTGAAATGACGACTTGGTTTCACGGTGCTTGCGGCACTGTATGAGCCATTAAGTAGCCGATGACTACTCTGTGTGTGTGTGTGTGAGAACTACTGAAGTTTGTAGTGGTGGGTGATTGCTTCTTGTTCTGCCCTCAGTGGTATTTTGCGTGAAATAATTTATACTTACTGCCATAATCTTAAATCCAGAAGTGCCTACTTTTTTTTTAATTTTTTTTTTTAGGATGCAGTCAGAATTGTTATTATTTAATCGACATTGTCAGAGAAGAATCACATCTGTGTGGTGATCTAGTTCTACAACGGTAATGCTCTGAACAGACTTTTTGTCTCAGTTTACAGACAGGACAGCAGGAAAATATCTACCAATAGCATGGGTGCGCACACACGCACAGACACCCACATACGTTTCACAGGAGACATGGCTGCATCTTGTGTGCACTTCACTGAAAGAAACCAAATATTTACAGGCCATTTTGAGCTCGATTCAAAGTGGCTGCTGCTGAGTGAGACGACGTGTTCGAGTTTTCTGACATGAAGGACGCTGGACACTTAAGCCTAATAATGCAGTATGCTAATGAGTTAGCAGTTGATGTGTGCATTTAGGCTATTAAAATATTGTGATTTAATTGTTTGAAACCTGTACATTATGTGTATATAATGAATCATTTGTAAGTATACAATGCAGCATTAAACCATAAATGAATAACTGAAGTGTTTTTAATATAGTGTTTCAGAACACAAACAACAATCGTTAAACTGAATAGTTTGCCCGACACTGAAGTTAGGCACTTGCATATAAAATAAATTTCCTAGTATTATTCTTGAGCATATTGACAAATGGGAGGAAGTCCTTGATGGAAGTCCAGTTCTGGACTTGTCTGGTGACGATAAGAGGCTCCATAGCCTTATCAGAAAACATGCGTGTAATTACGGCCTTCATTTTGCAAATATGCGTGCATTTGCTGCAAACACACCAGAGTCAACGGAAGGCTCAAATACAGGCAGGACCGCAACATGTTCACATGGGTGAGAAAGTTCCTTGTAGACTGCTGGTGCCGAAGGGGAGGTGTGTGGGGTTCCGCCAGGATCGACCCAGCCAGGCGTCTGAACTCACCTCTGATCCTCCAAGTACTCTCTCACCCAACCCAGGCCTGCTTCTGTTGAGCCTAGAGAGAATAACACCCTGACATTCAGATCAAGTGGGTTGTGGCGCGCGCGTGCACGCACACACAGAAATACATACACACGTTTGTTTATTTATAAATCACTAGTCAAAGAATTGGGCTTTGTAATGTAAATGTGTGTGCTTCGTTTTCCATTTATCTTAAGGCTTCAAGTGAAAAGTGGATCAGTTCATTAGGGAGGCAATGCTCTGTTAGCCAACAATAACAACGTTGTCCAATAAAAAAATCCAGAATAAATATCGGGTGGCTGTTGAAGAAAGCTGATTTACATTTACATTTTCTGCATTTGGCAGATGCCCTTATCCAGAGCGACTTACAAAAGTGCTTCGTCAACTACTGTGCATCATAGACAGTACTGTAGGTCAGAGTTCAAGATACCATTGAACTAGAATACTGTTGAAACACGGGGATCAATGCTGATGCCTAGAAGTGCAAAGTAAGTATAAGCTCTACAACAGACGATGATGAGTGTAGTAACAACTCAAACAGTTTTATGTCCATTTAAAAGGAAAGCAAGACACTCCTGAGCCATTAGATGTGGCTTTACCATACACACACACACCAAGTTTCCTCTTTGTGCAAACCAAGTCTGCCCTTACATGAGCGCAGACAGAAAGGGGATGGAAGCATAACCGTAAAAATAACAGTACAGGATTGTGCTAAAAAACACGACTTCAGGCATGGGTTTCATAGCACGCGCGGTGGAGCCACTCACCCAGCGGTTTGTATTCACAGCCAACGTAGCCGTCATAGCCCAGCTCTTCCAGCAGGCTGAACAGGTAAGGGAAGCTGACCTCTCCGGCACTGTCAGGTTCGTGGCGGCCGGGCACCTGTGCCACCTGGACGTGACCTGTAAGAGGAACGAGATTTTTTTTCCTTCTGTTCCAGGGTGCAACACGCACGTGCACAGTACAGCACCACTAGGCAGGACTACATAAGTGTGACTACATACCACAACAACGTGACTTCAGAAGAAATGGGAAATGCAATAAATTTACAAACCACTAAGCGCAAAAGGAGCATGACTGTCGCACAGGCCACGACACACTGGCAATTCAGGACAGCATAATATTCACACCGGTGGCCTGGTAGCTTGCTGAGTAAACTGCAAAGTCTGTGGACCGTCAGTACAGGCTGGGTGGGGGGTGGGTTTCTGTCTCAGCTGCAGAATGGGGGGGGGGTGGAAAGTGTCTAGCAGGGTCACACTTCTTTTTTGCATTGATTAGAGGGATGCTCAGCTCAAATTCACATCTATTACAGGGCTACTCAGCTCAAATTCACATCTATTAGAAGGCTACTCGGCTCCAATTCACTCCTACAGACCCTTCAAAAGAGGGAGGTGTGATACAAGATGAAGGACATGATTTCTCTGATGTGCTGGCCACCTGCCTTACTGCTGATGTGTGTCTGGTTCCTGGTGGAGTGGTGGAGGGTTGACTCGTGAACACTCAGCAACTGAATATGAACAAATTGAATAAAGTGTGGGGTGGGGAGAACACATGGTTTCTTAGTCTGTTTAAAGCACACAGCAATAGACCAATAGCCTTTCATTTCAGCAGTCCCATTTCAAACCATCAATAGAAGATTATTTCCACTTTACTCCTATTTTCCATTCATCTGTGACATGAGTTTTATTCCAAACCACAGACAGTGAAAAACACACACACACACACACACACACACACCCCGTGTTCACCCGCTTACAGGATACACACTGGAACTGAATTAATACCTCAAGGAATTGATTCCTTATGCTAAAATCCCATAATCATACAATACGTCTACGCACATATCAACACATTCTGCCGAACACACTTCTCAGTACACCATTCAGTTCTGAGGACACACCAGTGTTTAGGAATATGAGATGGGTGTCACCAATCAAAACTCAGTATGAACTAAACATTTGAAAACACAATAAAACACATCATAATTACTTACTTTTCCTAATGGGGCAGATAAACCCCCCTATACCTATTCAGGAAAAAGTCAAACGGAACAAGAAAATGGACCAAGAAAGACAGAGAGGAAGAGGCAGAGGAAGCTTTCCACAGACATTTGAGCAGTTCTTGTGGAGAGTGTCATAATGTAAAGCAGGCAACAAGGGAATCTAGACAGAATCGTGGCCAAATCCTCATGATCAACATTGTGGGAGTTTTGTTTGTTTGTTTTTATTGTAAGAGTAATTTATTTTTGTTTGTTTGTGTATTGTGTTAAGATAAACATGCAATAATGCTGTAATATTGCATTTCCCTCTGCAAGTCAGCAGTTCAAGTTTTGTAAGTAAGTTCTGTGTAGTGCAGCGCACACAGTATAACTTTGTGGTTTGTGTGTGTACATACCTGCTGTGTGTCAGTCATAATTATAAGTCGCTTTGGGATAAAAGCATCTGCTAAATGCCATAAATGTAACGTAAATGTGACCCTTCTGGTAGCCAAAGTTAATCGTAAAACAGCGCGTTACTTGCCGATGAGGGGGAAGTATTTCTGGATGTTCATTGTCAGGTTCCCATCCATTATCTGCCAGTGGTAAACGTCCTGTGCAGGAGAAAATAACGTGTGTTGGTGAGAGCCCACAGCAAGCTGAGCACATCAGTGTGATTTAGGAGCTATGGTGCCTTTCAGTGGTGTTGCTTCTTTGGTAGTCTTAATCAGAGCTCGAATCACCTCCCAGACAGCACAAAAGACACTGGAAGCCCAACAGAGGAGGAACACTGAAGTCTTTTCTGGGACACAGGGGCACTCACAAGCTACACCGCTGCCCAATTCTTTCTGCGTCCCTAAAGCTAGCCAATGGCCAAAGTCCCCCGCACAAGATTTATTCTGCTGGAAAAATAACCCAACTACTGCAGCGTGATAACAGCGGTCCTCAGAAAGTGTTGTGCTCGTGTCACCCATTCTTAATACGCTACTGCATGAGACACTGCTTCCTCTGACTGCTCAATTCATAAATAACCCTCATCCTCGGGGGGGGGTCATATCAGTACACCACATCCTCATTCACATGACCAGGCTTGGACACGAATGTGTCTGGGGTCTTTATTTTCAGGACACACATCAGGGTTGGGAAGTCTTATCCTGGTCTGGTGTGGTGTGGTGGTTCACCAGTTGGTGGACAACTGAAACGTATTGCAGCACATCTTTAACGCATTGATTAAAGTATGTGGGACTCTATAAAAGTCTCTGGATTATAGAAACCGAACAGTAGGACTGACCTGACCAGCATATGGGTCATAACTCGGGATTCCAGACACAAACACCAGCAGTGTGATCATATGCTAAATATCGCCCCCCCCTTCCTGACTGTATCCCTCATTACCCAGAACACCCCAGTGGACCATATAGCTGGTGCTAAACAGGCTTTGTTGGGTGTTTGGATTTTACTCTTTACTGCTGTTCCCTGCTGCAAGAGGTGAAAAGTTAACACACACCGTCGTTCCAGAGAGCAAAGGGAATACTCACCAACTGGAGCTTGATATTTGGACGGTCAACTTTCTGCAGAATCGCAGCGGCTACATGCAGTAAGGAATATGTTAGTAGAGGGCAATAGTCAACACCAGCTATAGCTGGCCACATTACCATAGTGCAATCTGTTAATTAACTAATTAAAAATGAATGCTAATTATGGTGCATGCAAATGATATGGGAATATTCTTATAGCGTATATAATTTAACTACTCCACAAGTACATTCTAAACAAGGCGGGATATTTCACAAAAACAGAAATAAATTCCACCGATCTAGAGGAATTCTAGTCTTACCCTGATGAGGCGAGTTCAGGAAGTACTGAGGATCCGTAATCCTTGTGTTAATGGGTTCAATAAGACCAAGAATTCCCTCCTGAAAGCAAGGCAACAAATAGCGCTGTTCCATGATCCATTTCACTCCGGAAAACTCAAATGCAACTTGCGAGTAAATGTTACATAGCACATGGTACAAATATTCTGTCATGTTACTTGTAACACAGAGAAAAGACATTAAAAACAGACAAGGAACAAAGCCAGTGTCATATATACCATCAAAGCATGGGTACTGTGAATATAAAGCCACTGTGGAGTAATAGCCATCATTTTTTCCAGAATGTCATTACCAATTTACTTTATACTAAATTAATGTGTGTGTGTGTGTGTATATATATATATATATATATATATATATATATATATATATATATATATATATATATATATATATATATATATATATATATATATATATGCATGCTATGGCTAGACTTTGTCGTCTGAAGATAGGCAGGTGCAACAGAGCCAGCAAAATAGACAGAAACCCCACTGACATGCGTGCATATGCTGGACAGAAAGGGCGGAGACTGAGTAGGGGGGCAGAGCCTCACCTTAGCGAGCATATCTGCCGCATGACGCAGGTTCTGCACAAAGGTGGCTTCCATCTCCATAGCAACCGCGGCACGCTGGGCCCCTGCAGGTACCCTCCCAGCCATTAAGTGTATCCTGGAGAGAAACTGCATGTGACTCTACACATGCTTCAGGTTCATGGCTTCCTCGCATTTTAAAAGGATATTCTGATGTTTTTGGGATATGAAGGCAATCCCCCCCCCCCCCAAAAAACCCAAACCAGTCTTTCAACTCTTTCACAATAAATCCAGGTGATTTTAATGATGTTATTCCAGTGGTGCTTTGTGTCAACAACCCAGATGGATGTCTGCGGTTTCTCTGCGCAAATATTTTGCAGCTGGAATAATTTGGTGAATTCATCTGCACACTTAGCCATTAATTGATCACCTTGTTAGCTATAGGACAAACCGGGTTTACCCGAACTAAAACGAATAAAATATAAAAATCTAAAGATTATTATGCAATATTATTTTTAAGTCAATTAGAGAAGAAATTATTTAATCCATGAGTTACAATTGTCATAAGATCCTTTAGATTCAAACCAATAATAGTTATGTTTGCACTGCATGTCTGATACTGTATCCATATTCCATATTTATTATATATAATAAGCTCACCTGGTGGAGCAGGTAGAACATGGTGATAGTCAAGGTCAAATTTATTTATTTAGCGCTTTTTACAACAGTTGCACAAACCAGCTTTACAAACGTCCAAGCCCAAGCTCCCAGTGAACGAGCCAAGGGCGACAGTGGTACGGAATCATGAGGAAGCAACCTTGAGAGGAACCAAGACTGAAACGGGGACCCATCCTTCACTCGGCAACAATGGACAATACAATACAACCGAGGTCATGGGTTCGACTCCCAGGAAGTATGCGTACTGACAAATATCTGTAAGTTACTGTGGACAAGAGCGTCTGCCAAGTTCAGTAAATGTTTAGCATCAGGGCTGAATCAGTAAAAAATGAATGGAAAGAATGGGAGAGAA
Organism: Electrophorus electricus; assembly: GCF_041902795.1. Lineage (NCBI taxonomy): Eukaryota > Metazoa > Chordata > Actinopteri > Gymnotiformes > Gymnotidae > Electrophorus > Electrophorus electricus. The sequence goes on along the minus strand of NC_137503.1, from coordinate 1,810,375 downwards.
CTGGCTACACATCAGGCACTTCACACTGCCTAAACCACAGTGCTGACGTGGGCCTAAGAGTCTCTGCCAAAGGTGCTAAATGTAACTTTTTAAAACTGTAAACAATAAAAGGGTCAGTTTTTCTGTGGAACAACGCTTCAGAAGTAACGCAGCAGTTCTCCACACTCTGTCCCGAGGACCCCTAGGAAGAACCGGCTAGCCTGCCTGATAATTACCTGACGAGTTAAATTGGGTGTTCAAAAAGAAAAACACAAAGGTGGCAGCACATGTGGTCTCCAAGACAAGCCAGCAATACCTCTTACAGTCCAGAGCTTTAGCGTAGTGAATGGCCTGAGTCAAACCCTGCCTGAATTCCAGCTCTCTTCCAGGGACAGCACCAAGCCCCAACTCCCCATGCTTTAAATCACCTGAAAAATGACAAATTACACCACATTTACTGCTTTTATAAACTGCTAGAAACATTTTATATTATAATATTTTATACTTATGTATCCAAGTGAGAATTGTGATATCAATGATTGGATTGGCTATAAATTATAGTATGCATCTCTGCTGAGATGTTTCAGTCAAAACCTGGTGGAGGTTTATGATAATCATGGCAAATTAAGATTTTTTTTGCATCTAGTAATTGCACACTGACAATTGCCCTGGACAGGAGGGAGCACCTTTCATAGGAGACAAACGACACACCTTACACCTTAGAGTTCCTTTTGCATTTGTATTTGATTGAGGCTTCCCTATATGCTAATGCAGGTCGTAGGGTGAATGCCTCCGCTGTCAGAGCCTGCTAACTAAAAGCAAACTACAGCAACAACACACGAGTGCACACATGAAACCCAGGTCCTACTGGGAAAGAACAGCTCCCTTTGACTCCTGAAGTTATGTGAAGCAAGGTTAATACCCCGCTCTCGTCTCCTCTTACCCGGGGGGGTGTTTATGAGGGCTATTTCCAGCCCTGCCTGCTCTTTGACCCTCCGCAGGTCTCCCGGGTCTGTGTCGTACAGCCACGCGGCCTCCACCGCGCGGAACCCCGCCGAGGCGGCGGCCTGCAGCCTGCGGGGGAACTCCGGCAGCTCCGCGAACAGCCAGGAGATGTTGGCGCAGAACCGCAGCGACATGTTCCCTGGTCGCCTGGTTGTGAGCCGACTGGGAAGGAACTAGAAAAGCAAACGACTCACTCTCGCCTACGACTCCGCGCGGGTCCTCACACGACTGTTAACTACATCGCTAACGCTAAGCTATCTGAGAGGGCCAGCCGTCTCAGCTCGTAACATATCACTTACCGGTTGTTCAAGTGCTAGTGATCTGTTAACGTTTTCAGAGTAAATAAGCTCTACGGAATCGTACGAAAAGGCTCATTTCCAACTCCGTCTGTTTTGGTTGTAGCTCCTTATGCTAGCGAGTCGCCGTACAGAGGTCGCGCATGCGCACCCTAAGCCGGCACCGGCGCGCGTAACGCGCCCGTGGCCTTCGCGCGCTGCGCTCTTTTGCACTGTCCTCGGCCCTGCACGAGTCTGACGCCCGTGGATTAAAAACAACAACAACAACAACAAAAAGTCTCTCCGCCGTCGACTTTACTGGAAGCACGATAAGCGTGTTCGGCGCTCGCCCCGTTTCTTGCTCCGAGCCTTGGACTGTGGTGGCAGAGGTGCTTGGATGCTTATTAAGACCTATCAACATTGAAGCTTAAATGCAATCTGTCCCTGGAATCCTGGGAATATGAAATATGAGTATGAATGGGAAATGGCATTGCCCTGTGTTCTTTCACGTTCGGGGTTGACAGCTGACAACGAGGACGTTATAAGCACGAACGACGTGTGCGCCTACAGCGTTATGAATTGAGTACATTATTCAGTACAGGAAAGCAAGTTCAGGAGATTGCCGTTCCCTAACTTAGATGAGAGAGGGCACATCAGAATGTGTTCAAGCCCTGTCCTCTTTGTAGCGGACGCTAGTATCTCTCTTTCCCATCAGCCTGTCTCCGATATGGCCCCAGAGCACACAGCGATAAATAAAGTAATAACAATCCTTTCATAAGCAAAGTAAATTAGTGATGGCTGTGAAGATAATATGAATTTTCTTTTGTTTTGGACAGCCGTTAACCTGCATCGAGTCTTCTGGAGCTCAAGTGGCACCCGTTTGATGGCAGATTGTAAAGCTGTATATCATATATCATATAGTTATGATATATAGCTATGAGATATATCATAGTTAACATGTCTGAAAGAGGGTCTGTGTGTTACAACAGAGAGGTGCTCACTTGGCTCTTCCATTTTTACAAGCGAGAGCAAGTGGTACCGAAAGCTCACCGTCGCAGCCAGACGTGCTGCAGCCTGAGTGTAAAACGGAGAGTCCGACTGTGAAACAAACACTCACAGTCGTCAGATAAAATGTAAACAACAAATTATACTGTTACAAAAAACGTTGAAAAAAAAGTTGAAGGTGGAATTCTACTAAAATGTGAGAGTGAATTTGAATCTCATCTGTGTCCTGTTGGTGCCGTGAGCCGGATAAGTACGCCAACGTCTGGCTCATATTTAAATGTCCAAAGGATGGGAGATGTAGTGTAAGTACAGTTAGAGCTGTTCATAAACTAAAATAGACCTGCTATTCATCACACAGTCTATAGCTGGCCTGTCAGGACACCGAATAAGGGCTTGAGTTCATGTTAATTTAAACGCTATTCTGCATACGTCCATTCATTACTAGCCAAACGTTTATATTTTGGCTGAATTGTCCTTATAGTCTCAAAGCCAACACATTTCGTCACCCTTTTCAACTGGTCCATTTGCACTTTGTGAATTCTAACGAACAGCTGGTGATGCAAAATAATGTAATAGTTTCGGTTTGCTCGATGACAATCCCAGATACCGGCCTCTGATGCCAGACAAAGCCTCCACAAAGTTATAGACCCCGCGCTAATGATCAGAGCCCAAACATGACCTGCGCTTTCTAATATGTAGCTGCTTTCCTCACGTCCCTCTCATGATTGTGGCTGTCCTACATTCAGTTAGACAGTGACTCAAGGCTCTTCATGGAGTTCAAAGTATAAATATTAGTAATTATACACAATATAATCCAATGACGTATGACATTTTATATCTCTGTAATAACCGATGTACGTCATGATGATTAAATGATTCAGTCTACAGCACATGCTGTGGTAAATAACGGATCTAGTTAAGGCAGAGGCCCCTAGAGGCCAGAGTTGGTACTGCTGAGAAAGACGGGGGGCACCGGAGCAGGAAATTGAAAACAGAGTCTCATAGACTCCTCAGACCTGAGCGCTAACAGAGTTTGCCTGGGGGTGGGGTGGAGCCTGAGAGAAACCTCTGGTTTCATCCAACTTCCTGTGGATTTATCAAACTTACTGTGGATTTATCAAACTTACTGTGGATTTTTCAAACTTCCAGAAAGGTTTTTACTTTCTGTTCTTCCAGCAGTGAAACATTTCCTTGGCACCTCTGAAGAGGAAAGCGTGAACATGTTAAACCAATGAGAGATGGATAAATAACATCATGCTAAATTATTATTCCATTATAACCCAATACATTGTTTACAATGTTCATACTAATTTAGAAAAGAGAGAAGACATTATTTTATATACCATAGCGTTTCTTTAGAGTCACTTTGTGGGAGTGTGAAATTTAGGCTGTAATTGGAGGTTCTTAGCTGACCAGGCTGGACTTTGCTGGTCGAGCGTTACGTAGTCATGGATGAAAGGGGAGAAATGACCTCTGCAGCTTTTTGGGATGTAAGTAAATCCCGATGGTCTGAATGGCCATTACACCTCAGGCTTGGGTAGGAACATCTGTGGCATGTTCTGATTTTCTGCAGTAATTACTGTGAAACGATCCACCAGCAGGTGGACACTGTGAACTGGAATGGAACTGTAGTTCTGACCAGAGGAGTGGAGTCCCAAATCTTATTACAGTGCAGGTGTTTGCAGGGCTGTGCAGCGCTGTGCAGGTCTGTGCATGTGTGTGCAGGGCTGTGCAGGGCTGTGCAGGGCTGTGCAGGTCTGTGCAGGTCTGTGGAACACATCACCATAGTTGAACCCACCCAGAATTACAAACAGGACCTGTGCCAGGGTCGCAGACTGAGCAGAACAGAGAGATAATCATATCCATAACAACAATGAAATTAATCATTGGGAGGAAATGGATTTACACTGCAGGGGAAGCGGTGAGTCACAGGACACATTTGATACACAGTAAATGTCACCAGGAGGAACAGAGAAATGGCGTGATTTTCTCATTCGATGTAGAGGAAGCATAAAGACTTGTTTTCTCTCTGCACTGTTTATTAACCAGTACATACTCGAGCATCAAACATGAGAATAATCTGTTATACCTCCGACAGCCGCCGAGGATGATGAAGAAAGCAGCATTACTGTGTGTGTGCTGTACAGAATGGCTGCATACATAACCTGTCTTTATTGGAAGCAGGAGCACTGTGCTTATGGTTATGGCAGAAGACCCTGTTATGTGTCTTCATTCTTTCCATTCATTTTTCACCGATGCAGCCCTGATACTTCACATTTACAGTTCTTATCTACAGCAGCTTACATATTTATCAGTTCGCGTAATCCCCCAGGAGTCAAACACATGGCCTTGGTGTTGCCAGCGCCTTGTTACTGTAGATCGACAGGAGCTGCTTCTGTCAGAAATTCAGACCACTGATGTGGATGGAGTGATTATACATTCAGATCTTTTCTGTGTTGCGGTGTTTGTACTAACGTATAGGGTTCAGACAAAAAAAAGTGTGTTTGTTCTAGACTGCGTTTTCTCCTGTTTTCTCCCCATTCAGACATCTTAATGTGAACCCTCTTGCTGAAAGGATGAGTATTTAAATAGTAAATACCCATTCTGAATTTGTGGATTCGTGTTTGCTGAAAGACAAAGATGGACTGGTCTTTGAGTCAAATTTATTTCTGTAGTGCTTTTTACAACAGTTGTTGTTACAAACCAGCTTAACAAATGTCCGAGTCCAAGCCCCCAGTGAGCGAGCCAAGCGTTCATTTGAGCAGGGCACTACGTTGTTGCTTCCTACTTCTGAAGGCACGGTACATTTATGGGGGAGAAATCGCTGATGAAACAGCTGGCAAACCGTGGATTAGGCGCCGATGTGCGCTCTTACCCCACCTCCATCAGAGCACTGGAGAGCGTTTCTCATGGAACTGCAACGTCCCTCCAATAGCTTTAAATTATTCTTGGTGTACCTTAAACGTATTTAGGGAAAAGGTCCTGGGTATCAATAAATTCAAAGTGATTAAATAAGCACATGTTGAGGAATTTAAGATAAACGAGTGAGACTATGTGGGGAATATTTCTGAATGTGTTGTGGAACCGGTGGGATCTTGGAGTTGATATGAAAGGTGAACTAACAAGGGATTTAGGGGACAGACACGTCTTGACGCACTGTCCGTTTATAGTTGTCCAGACTTTCATTATCTTCCACGCATATTCTAATTTATACAAATTCCATCAGCCGCATCGTTGCTGCTGTTGACAGTGTGCTTTAACAAGTGCGCAAACCTGCAGCTTGCAGGAAAATGGGCTTAAAGGCTTCCGGCCACGTTAAACGGGAAAAGAATTCAAGTCATCCGTTTTATAAAGTCTTGCCAGGCAAGAAGAGTACATTTGCTCATGCTTTTTCTTTCTGACTCTGCAGGCATGGCAGAGGACAACAAGATTCCCAGATGGAAAACAATTATTGCCAACGCACAAGCCCGAGCTTCCCCGTTCTGCCCAGCGACCGTCATGCGTCGTTCGATCTGACGTGCCTGGTGACTGCAGCTGCTCTTCTTCCCTAGGGAAGGAGGATCGGGTCGGCTTGGCGCCAAATTGGACCGACAGCTTGCAGAACCTTTCACCCCCTCCCTGACAGAGTCTGTGCCCACGTGCGTGCGCGCCTGCACGCAGGTGGAGAGGATTTTAGTATTCCACCAGCACTGCCCGAGTGTTGCACTGTTCCCCACTGCCAGCTCTCAATGGACCTCTGCCGTGATTGAAATCTTCCTCGCCATCACCGCACGCTCGGCTCTCCCAAGCCTCACAACATCCCTATTAATGATACCGCGATTCCGAGAATGATTAGCAGACCAAATGGCCTTCACCTATTGGACCAGCTGTTCTTAGTATTCTGTTGTCCCAGGTGGATGGCATTTATTGTCCTGATAAAGTTCCCTTAAGTCAGAACTTTGCATATAGTAACAAACTTGATTGATATTTGTGTTTAGAAAACAATTTGGACTGTAATTTTATTCTCACCTTTGCAAACTATGTTTTAATATTTCTATACATTTATTTACAATATAACTGAGCAATATCTACACATCTTTAATTTTATTGTTCCTGTAATTGTCTAATATGTCTCTGTTGAGGCAAGTGGGTAATACAGAGCAGTTAAACCAGAATGTGTATGACTATGTATGTGACGAATAAACCGAACTTGAAGTCATAGCGGCAAACTCACTAATGGTCTAATGGTCCAGAGAGATTCGTGGATGCTTCTCTGGCTGTATAGGTGCAGCAGGATAATGTAGAATAAATATATGGAGATGATTATGGAACCTCAGCACTCAGACCTCTCTTTACATTTACTGTACAGGGCTGCAGATTCCTCAGCCATCTCATGCATGAGGTCTGAGAAACCCATTATGACCTTTCCTTGACACTGAGTTTCAGCCTGAATGTTTTTGTCAGTGGTGAAACCGCTATTACAGTGTGTGTGTGTGTGTGTGTGTGTGTGTGTGTGTGTGTGTGTGTGCGCGCACTTGTATGTGTGTGTGTGTGTATGTGTGTGTTTGTTAGTTACTGGTTAAAGTCCCTAGGGCCATGTGACAGCTACACACTTGTAGGTAAACAGGGTGGCAGAAATGCTGCTCTCTGACTGGCTAAGTTGGGTGAAGGTAGTAGAACTGGTGCTGGCTCATGTGACACATACTGCAATTGAACAGCAGGGGAGAAGTCAGACACACACACACACACACACACGCACACACACACATGCACACACATGCACACACACACTAGTGTAGTCAGCAGAAGCCAAAATGCCTCTGAGAGCTTTCATAACACTCACTCTGAGATCCAGGGTGAGAGGAGCCCTGGGGTACTTACAGAGACCCCCACCTCTTCAACCACACACACACACACACACACACACACGTACCCCCCCCCCCCCCCCCCCCGACACACACACACATTGATAGAAATGCACTAATCCAAACTAATGCAGTCTGGGACTTTTCCGTCTCACCTCTGCTACCAAGCTAAATGGCAAAAGGGAAATATCTGGAGAGTGAGTGTGTGTGTGTGTGTGTGTGTGTGTGTGTGTGTGTGTGTGTGTGTGTGTGTGTGTGTGTGTGTGTGTGTGTGTGAATAGATGGATGTGTGTATGTATGAATGTGTGAATGGATGTGTGTATGTATGAACGTGTGAAAGGATGTGTGTATGTATGAATGTGTGAATGGACGTGTGTATATATGAATGTGTGAATGGATGTGTGTATGTATGAATGTGTGAATGAATGTGTGTATGTATGAATGGATGTGTGTATGTATGAATGTGTGAATGGATGTGTGTATGTATGAATGTGTGAATAGATGTGTGTATGTATGAATGTGTGTATGGATGTGTGTATGTATGAATGTGTGAATGGATGTGTGTATTTATGAATGTGTGAATGGATGTGTGTATGTATGAATGTGTGAATGAATGTGTGTATGTATGAATGGATGTGTGTATGTATGAATGTGTGAATGGATGTGTGTATGTATGAATGTGTGAATAGATGTGTGTATGTATGAATGTGTGTATGGATGTGTGTATGTATGAATGTGCGAATGGATGTGTGTATTTATGAATGTGTGAATGGATGTGTGTATGTATGAATGTGTGCATGGATGTGTGTATTTATGAATGTGTGAATGGATGTGTGTATGTATGAATGTGTGAATGAATGTGTGTATGTATGAATGGATGTGTGTATGTATGAATGTGTGAATGGATGTGTGTATGTATGAATGTATGCATGGATGTGTGTATTTATGAATGTGTGAATGGATGTGTGTATGTATGAATGTGTGAATGGATGTGTGTATGTATGAATGTGTCAATGGATGTGTGTATGTATGAATGTGTGCATGGATGTGTGTATGTATGAATGTGTGAATGGATGTGTGTATTTATGAATGTGTGCATGGATGTGTGTATTTATGAATGTGTGCATGGATGTGTGTATGTGTGAATGTGTGAATGGATGTGTGTATGTATGAATTTGTGAATGGATGTGTGTATGTATGGATGTGTGAATGGTAATGTGTATGTATGAATGTGTGAATGGATGTGTGTATGTATGAATGTGTGAATGGATATGTGTATGTATGAATGTGGATAGATGTGTGTATGTATGAATGTGTGAATGGATGTGTGTATTTATGAATGTGTGAAAGGATATGTGTATGTATGAATGTGAATAGATGTGTGTATGTATGAATGTGTGCATGGATGTGTGTATTTATGAATGTGTGAATGGATGTGTGTATGTATGAATGTGTGAATGGATGTGTGTATGTATGAATGTGTGAAAGGATGTGTGTATGTGTGAATGTGTGAATGGATGTGTGTATGTATGAATGTGTGAATGGATGTGTGTATGTGAATGTGTGAATGGATGTGTGTATTTATGAATGTGTGAATGGATGTGTGTATGTATGAATGTGTGAATGGATGTGTGTATGTATGAATGAAGCTTTTGTATTAATTGTTTAGCAGTTTGTATAATCCAAGTGGGATAAAAACATGGTGTCGAGTGTGTGACACACGTTTGGGAAAAGAGAAACCGAAGCAAAAAAAATGCAGTGAGTTTCTGCCAGATGATTCCAGTTCTGTTCAATATGCCAGAGAGGCAACAGAGAGAACCAGGTGTGTGTGTGTGTGTGTGTGTGTGTGTGTGTGTGTGTGTGAGGGGGGGGGGGTTGGATGCCAGTGAGCATGCATTATACACACCTGTATTTCTATCGTGTGCACACAGATGGTGTGTTTATGTAAGCGATGTGTGTGTGTGTGTGTGTGTGTGTGTGTGTGTGTGTGGTTGCATTGCTCTGTATGTCTGTGTTGGTATTAGTGCACAATATGTATTTTTAGTAAAATGTGTGTGTGGGTGTGTGTTTGCATTATGCTGTTACTTTTATCTTAGTGTGCATGTGTGTATTTGTGCACGAAATTATGTTGTTACTTTTATCTTATTGTGTGTGTGTGTGTGTGTGTACAAGCACTATGTTGTTACTTTTATCTTAGTGTGTTTTTTATGTATCTTTTCACTGCGATCTGCATATTAATGAGACCTGTTACATATTAATGAGACCTATTACTAATGACCCAGCTGCTGTTGCCACGGAAGCTAGTTCTACAGGAGATCTATCACATCTGGACAACCCTGAGACTCACAGCTTATGATGGTTACTGTGTGGAAATCCATCGAATGCCTTCACACACTAAGGCCTCATGTTTATCTCCACGCTGTTGGACATCAGTGGCGCCAGGTGAAAGGCCATTTCTGGCCTTAATAATAAAACCTGGTCTGTCAGAGAAGATCTCTGCCTGATTACTTTCCGTATCCATTATCCTCTTAAGTGTGAAACAGGATGTTACAGCGGATTTTAGTTCTGAGGGATTTAAACGTTTGTCCATGTGGAACGGGAAAGACCACGTCAACAGCTAACAACTGTCTCTGTCCCCTCAGGTGCTGGACAGAGGCTTCACTACAGTCCTATACAGACCATTGGAATAGGGCACAGGACACAGGATATCTCAGCATATATCTCACAACCCAGGATATATATCATATCCCAGGATATATCCCATATCTCAGGATATATCTCATATCTGTGGATATATCTAATATCCCAGGATATATCCCATAACCCAGGATATATCTCATATCCCAGGATACATCCCATATCCCAGGATATATCTCATATCTCAGCATATATCTCACAACCCAGGATATATCTCATATCCCAGGATATATCTCATATCTGTGGATATATCTAATATCCCAGGATATATCCCATAGCCTAGGATATATCTCATATCCCAGGATACATCCCATATCCCAGGATATATCTCATATCCCAGGATATATCTCATATCCCAGCATATATCTCACAACCCAGGATATATCTCATATCCCTGGATATATCTCATATCCCAGGATATATCCCATATCTCAGGATATATCCCATAACCCAGGATATATTTCATATCCCAGGATATATCCCATATCTCAAGATATATCCCATAACCCAGGATATATCTCATATCCCAGGATATATCCCATAACCTAGGATATATCTCATATCCCAGGATACATCCCATATCCCAGGATATATCTCATATCCCAGGATATATCCCATAGCCTAGGATATATCTCATATCCCAGGATACATCCCATATCCCAGGATATATCTCATATCCCAGCATATATCTCACAACCCAGGATATATCTCATATCCCTGGATATATCTCATATCCCAGGATATATCCCATATCTCAGGATATATCCCATAACCCAGGATATATTTCATATCCCAGGATATATCCCATATCTCAAGATATATCCCATAACCCAGGATATATCTCATATCCCAGGATATATCTCATATCCCAGGATACATCCCATATCCCAGGATATATCTCATATCCCAGCATATATCTCACAACCCAGGATATATCTCATATCCCTGGATATATCTCATATCCCAGGATATATCCCATATCTCAGGATATATCCCATAACCTAGGATATATCTCATATCCCAGGATGTGTTGTAAGTCTGCATGCGTCTGCACTACAACACACCCAGGCTGGACTAAAGAAACTGGATGACTATTCTACAGACCTTCACTTGAGAACATAAGTGCAGATGTCTGGCTCCACCATGCTGGGCCTTTGGCATCTACACTGGTCCTTTGCTGTTTGCTGTATTGATGTCGATGACCTCTTCCTCAATTGATTCCCACCGTGTGTGCTCAGTGGCCAGTGACACCCCATGGTCTCTGATGATTTGTTTAAAACAATTAGGAAAGCCATCAGCAAATAGGCGGCAGGAAAGCAGAGGATCGTGGGTCGATGGTGGGAAGGTGCCGAACCCCGACCGAGCAGAGCACGGAGGCCTTAACTGACTAATTAGGGAGCAACAGTGCAGTCCCTCCACCTCCACACTGGAGCATCCAGCCGCGTTGCCGAGTCCGGAACTCTCTGGGAAGAAGGCTATCTGAATGCTGTCAGCACCACACAGGCATTCACACACCTGCTGCAAATAATGACCTGTGGTTTTAACGCAACACACTCCAAGGACTCATGGGCTTAAAGGTTTGCATATTAGTTCCAGTGTAGTTCTAAAATATAAATAGGGTTCACTGAACTATGTGTCGTAAAAACTAGACATTAATCCTGGAATCCTGGAGATCTTTAAGTAGGTGGAAACCCTACACATGGTTCAGCATAGGAGATACATTTATTAGTTCAAATGTCATAACACAGTTATAACAAATGGGGAGACACTTAATGTTTTGTCTGTCATTTATAACCTGAAGCCTGAACTATTATTGAACTATAGCCTTCAGCGTATAATTATTAATGTTATCACCGATAAAATTTACTGTAAATATCTGACATGGTTGATAAGGTTTTAGTACTATTTAATTTGATATCAATCTTGATCTAATGCTGATAGATTAAATTTAATATCAACTAAACTCCCAATATTTTGTAGGTAATTTTATGAGACTAATTACTTTAATGAACTTGGCCAGCACCTCCACACTTACACTTACTTCACAAGGTCAGACCACAGCCAAGTGCACAGCGTTCTGCAAAAATATTCCAGAAACCATACACCTATTAAATTGATCTTAAAGCAAAGAAAGATTATACTCAGGTAACTTTTTTCTGACTGAGTTTAAAGCAGGTTCACTCGAGACACGGTCCGTACAGGTCACATCTGCTCTGTGTCTTCCCCTGCAGGGGCTGAGTTCTGTGCCGTTTACGTCTGCGCGTTCACCGAGTCGGCTGCGTCTGGGGAAATTTTACCTTTTCAATCTTTCAGTCTTATCCGTTTTTCCTCTATTTGCAAAGCGGCTTTACAGCGATCCAGATCCCAAACCGAGAGCAACGGAAGCGTGTCACTGGGACTGAAGACTCGGAAAAAATGAAAGTTGCCCCCATCCCCAGCCAGCGCGGCACAGTGAAGTGTCAGGCGGAGACGAAGCTGACGCGCGCGGGATTAAACGGAGTCGACGGTATCAGGCGGGGGAGGGGGGGCGGACGCACGTGAGAGGCCTGGGACAGCCGCTAAGAGGCTGTCGGGTCTGGAGGGGGTATGTTCATACTCTGATCTTTTTGATAAGGTGTACCAGACCTAACTTTCATCCAGCAGACTAAGGGAGGATTACGCTGGTGTTAATAAATCCATTAACCCCCCCACCCCACCCCGGTCTCTGATCTTTCTGCATCTCTTTCCAGGAAAATCACGCTACACAAATAGAAGTGTAAAATTCGTCCTTTTCATTTTCCCACAGAGCAAAACGACGCATTAGAAAGCTGGCCTTATGGCTCCACGCGGTCATGTGTGTATGCGGTACCGTGCGTATTTTGAGCTGCAGTTTATATTTCAGACTTTGCTGGGCTGCATCGTGGACTGTGTTCCCCCACCCCAAGGTCTCAGCTGTACCCGGGTGATAAACGCAGGCCGCGAACCGAGCCCGTTTCCCCGGGCTGCCGGTGCTAGGACTACCCCTACCGGAGCGGCCGCCGCTCAGCTGACCCGCGCGAGAGGAGTCGCGGTGAAGATATAAGGTAGTAACTGCAACAGACAGGGAGGCCACCTTGACAGATCATTTTAATTAATCCTAGATCAAAGGGGCCATAAATTGTAATTGCTGTCCTTCGGCCGTGTGCGCGGGGCGCCGGCGTGGACACGCAGGGGAGGGAGATAGATGAAATGTTGTTACATCGGGGCCACAAGCAGGAGGCTAGAAAATAAATATTCTAATCAGGCACTGGGGGTGGAGACAAGGAGCAAAGAAGGCCTTTATGGTGGAAGGAGGAAGAAATGACCACACCGCTTCTCTCTCTCCCCTCATTCTTCTCGCTCTCTCTGTGTATATGTATACAGTAGCTCTCTATCTCTGTTTTCCATCTCTGTCGCTTTATCTCTTTGCTCTTTCTTTATTTCTGTCCTTCTCTCTTTTTCTGTTTCTCTCTATCTTTTTCTATCTCTCACTTTCTTTCTTTCTTTCTTTCATTTTTCTCTCATTTTCTCTTTATCCCTCTTTCTCACTCTCTCAAGTGCAACGTTGCCAAAGGACAGTAAAATGTTGTTATTTTTAGTGGAAATAATAGCAACTATAGAGTTAATGGTAATGAATTTGCTGGTCTTTTTCCTCCCTGACCCTTCATCCCTCTCTCTCTCACTGGGTGATACTCCTGCTGTTTGTAGAGCACTTGCTGAAATACAGTAATCTACAACTTTGAGAACAACACTCATCCCTGTTTCATAACATAACAAAACCAACAGATAAACACCCTGGGTATGCAGCCCCCTGCAAGCTCTACACCAGCCCCAACAGAGTCTACGTGGAAGAGGAGAAACTCTCCTTTAAACCAGTCAACCAGACCAGGCCAGGAAAAGACATCGCAGCATCTGACTGTATAACCTGTCCACCCAGCCGGCACTCCAACACAGCCCATCATTACCACCTTACTGTAACGCTTCACCCACCAGCTTTAGAAGAACGTCTTGTTTGTGTGAGCCAGTAGTAGACGGCGTTGTGTAATGACAGTCTTCACCGTTACCTCATGGGAGGATCGGTCCGAAGGGAAGACCCGCTGCGTATCAAGTCTATTATATCCATCACTGTCATTCAGACCAGCCCTCCTAATTAACACTCATCCATGACTGATCTTCTTAAATGAGCAGAGAATGGATTAAAATGTCATTTCCTGGCTTTGTTTGATGCCAGCCGAGCTTCAGCGCTCAGGTACTGTGTTACGGGGGGCGGGGGGTGCTGGTCTCCATCCCATCCAGCTGGCTCAGGGAATGACAGGGAAAGGAAGATAGGAGTGCAGTAATTGGGAGCCTGTCAAAAGGCAGAGAAAGAGAGAGAGTCATCCTCACATCCCATCAGTGGCTCGTCAGCCTGGGAGGGGGTTCTGCTGCCAGCTGTCAGTAGCCTCAGCTTTGCATGCTACTGTGCTATATGTCAAGGTCTCATCTGCAGAAAAAAGAGAAGAGATGAAGAAATGAAAGAAGCTCTGTTTCTCCACAGAGAGCAGCAGGATGGCTTTTAGAAATGTCTATTAATCATCCACACCAGCTGGGGGCGCTGTGAGCAAACCCTTACTGTGTCCGGACGCGGAGAGAAAATGCTCAGAAAGGACAGGATAGAAAAATCAAGAATCGGGCTGTCACATGTCGGAGAGAATCTCAGCAGGCATGATGTCTATATCTCAATGTTATGCAGTTTCTTTCCTCTGAAAGAGCCAGTTTCTTGCTAAACCTCTTAAAACTTTCATGTAGCCCATCTCTACTGGTTCCTACGTGAGCAGCAATACCTCAGGTGCTCTGCTTTACCAGCTCATCTCTCAGAAAAAAATGAAATTTATGGTCCTTATCACTGTCAGTAGGAAATAGCTCAGCTCCCCCTGTTCTCTGAGCAAACTGGAGGTCCTCCCACGGAAACAGGTGGGCAGGCTAGCCTAAAGCAGCTTCCAGAAGCCCCGCCCATGGAAACAGGTGAGCAGACTAACCTAAAGCAGCTTCCAGAAGCCCCACCCACTGAAACAGGTGGGCAGGCTAGCCTAAAGCAGCTTCCAGAAGCCCCGACCATGGAAACCGGATGAGCAGGCTAACCTAAAGAAGCTTCCAGAAGCCCCACCCACTGAAACAGGTGGGCAGGCTAACCTAAAGCAGCTTCAAGAAGCCCCGCCCATGGAAACAGGTGAGCAGGCTAACCTAAAGCAGCTTCAAGAAGCCCCGCCCATGGAAACAGGTGAGCAGGCTAACCTAAAGCAGCTTCCAGAAGCCCCGCCTACTGAAACAGGTAGTCCGGTTGGCCCACAGTAACCAGTAACATCCAGGTGTATTTTTGTATCACAGTGGCAGAAATACCTACAAATCCTTGCCTTATCCAAAATTATGTACAATAGATTACATTTTAAAGAGACTTTCCTTCGTATAAAGCTCCATTTTGGGAGTTTCCTGTACCTTTAAGGAGAAAATCTGTATGACAGCCTCAAATAATAGGACCATTACCTCTCATGTGCACATTTTACAAGTTCAGAGGTAGTGGGAAAACTCTGTTTGGGCTGTCAGGCTCAACTCTCTGTTTCTACTAAACTGTCTATCCAGGTTTCCTAGCTGGGTAAATCCCTAGCAAATGGGGCTGCACTGAGAATATTGGGTGCCGTTTAAATGATCTGTGAAAAAGCAGGCAGTAGAAGGATGTTGCTTTTGTGCAGAGCTCCCAGGAGACCCTGTCCTCTCTGTCGGACTAATGAGACCAAGCCACACAACTGGCCTGCAAAGCTGCTTTGTTTAAAACAGGTGTGTCTCACCTGACCCCTGTAGAGCCTCAGGGGTTAATATTTAATGTTTAATCATGGTAAATTACAATGATTACACATACACACACACACACACACACACACACACACACACACACACACACACACACAGACGTGTGTAATAATATTTAATAAATAGTTATATTACTTAGAAAACAGGTTTCAATGTCCCCATTTTAGACTTTAATCATCAGCTGTTTACACTGATCTGGGTGTGTTTGAGTTCTTTGGTGCCTCAGGAACTGGTGTACCCATGAGGTCTAACCTTAGGCTCACCATAAACTAAACTGTCAGGTGTCAATCGCGCTTGAGAATGCCGTTTGGTCGCAGGCCAAGCGTAACCCACGTCTGAAGAACCACATCTGGTGGGTGCACAGGTGGGCTTAGTTCCCCTGTCTCAGTGCCTCAGACTCCAGCACCATTTCTGTTGTTAGTGGTAAAAATAGCGACAGGCGGCATTTCACAGCATTCCTTTGTGTATGCATCACTTGCCTGCTGGCCAATAGCAAGGCCACATGTCTGCTGCTGGCCAATAGGAAGGCCACCTGCCTGCTGCTGGCCAATAGGAAGGCATTAGCTGGCATCACTGATGGGTAAAGCTGCACTCGAAAGCTCTACTGAATACACTGGCCTGTGTGTTAAGTGGATTCTGATTTATCCAGAGAGCCATTTGCACATTTTTCTTTTCAGTAGAGGAATCTGTAAAGAATCTAACACAACGATCACTACAAGCTTCGGGACAAGAGAGTAGAATGTTCTGCCTTTGAACTGTAAAGATCCTTACACAATGGGATCTGTAAAACAATGTAACTTAAGAAACTACTTTAGATAGGAGAAGTTTGTTTTCTTTTCTAAATTTCTTTTTCGTTTGTACATCTGCTTTGCTTTGCCACTCTACTGCCTGTTTTCCATTGTTTGACCTCAGAATGAACAAATGAATGTGTTCCTGCTGCTGCTCACAAATCAAAGCCAGTCTTGAAATTTCTGAAATGTATTTTTTTTGTCTTGTAATCCAAAATATCCAAATGTGGTGCATCACACAACAGGATCAGGGGAGCATACGCTGAACAACGAATCCCTGGGTAGTTTTGAACACAGAAGCTGGATTACCAGGAGGCAGCGGGGGCTCTGTTGGTGTTCAGAGTCTGGGCTTCTGCCGTAGATATGAATCTGTCTGTCAGGGCGGATAGCAGGTGAGGTAGAGACAGTGAGACAGTGTCTCCTGCTGGTAGCAGGTGAGGTGAGACAGTGCTCTGT
Organism: Electrophorus electricus; assembly: GCF_041902795.1. Taxonomy (NCBI): domain Eukaryota; kingdom Metazoa; phylum Chordata; class Actinopteri; order Gymnotiformes; family Gymnotidae; genus Electrophorus; species Electrophorus electricus. Next base: position 1,793,482 of record NC_137503.1, on the reverse strand, counting down.
TCCAGACACCTGCCAATCCAGACCTGTTTTCTCCACAACTCCTTCCCCATGAAGGCCCGGTAAAGGTTGCTTGATAGAGGTGCCATGTCATCTTAGTGACATTTCATTCTTGTAGTTTTATCACGTGGTTTTGGCATGTCGAGGTTTCCCCAGCCTGTGGCTGCTCTGGTTCTGCCACAGCGCGGGCTTAACAAGCAAGCGACGAGCGAGCGGTTCCTCTGCGCCAAGATCTGACCGTGCGTACAGCTTTGTCCACAAATTAACGGGCTAAAAGCGGGAACTGCACGCAGTAACCACCGGCAGGCGTCGTAAATCACCGTCACGTCCAGCATACCTGGTACGTGATGAAACCGCTCGTCGTGCGTTTTATGCGACGGCTGCAGATGTGGCCGCTACGAATGTTCAAGCGACGCAGCTGGTGCTGCTACTGCGACTAATGACCGGCCGCGCGAGACGGAATCACGTCCGCAGGTGTCCTGCTCGCGCCTCGCACAGAGCAGGCAGGCACTCTCATTACAGTCGGAATACATGTAGCTGTTTATTTGAATCACACACACACACACACACACACACACACACACACACACACACACACACATTACTATATGGGAATACATGTAGCTGTTTATTTGAATCACACACACACACACACACACACACACATTACTATATGGGAAGACATGTAGCTGTTTATTTGAATCACACACACACACACACACACACACACACACACACACACACACACATTACTATATGGGAATACATGTAGCTGTTTATGGGAATCACACACACACTCACACACAGACACACACACACACATTACTATATGGGAATACATGTAGCTGTTTATTTGAATCACACACACACACACACACACACACACACACACACACACATTACTATATGGGAATACATGTAGCTGTTTATTTGAATCACACACACACACACACACACACACACACACACACACACACACACATTACTATATGGGAATACATGTAGCTGTTTATTTGAATCACACACACACACACATACACACACACACACACACACACACACACACACACACACACACACACACATTTATGAATTCAGAAGCTTACAATTTTTTATTTATTTATTTTTACCAGCAACTGTTCAATGCCACACTATCCCTGTCAAAGAAGGGATTTTTAATCATTGTTATGTGTTTTTTTTCCTTCACATTTTCTATTTGCTTCACCTCTGGTGTATCTCCAAAAAATGATTCTGAAGAAGTTTCTGAGAGCTGTGTGTGTTTTCTCAGCGTGAGGTGTTGCTGAAACACACACTGATCTCGGCAAACAGATGCCGCCTCCACACATTAGTAATCGATGTTAATTTTATTCTGCAGTTATTCTCCATGTCTCCCTTGTAAGAGAGTCAAACACCACCCTTAAGTTTGCCTCATTTCTGATCTGCGGTGAAAAGAGAAGAAATCTTGTGGTGCAGTACATTTTGGTTTACATAAAGACCTGTGGATTAACGCCAGGGGATTTAATACACAATTTAGGCCCTATAATAGATGAATCATGAGCACATAAACGCAGAGACACTCTCCTGGTTCTCTCTCATTCATTCAGCCCTGTGAGGGATGCAGTCAGTCTCTCTCTCTCTCTCTCTCTCTCTCTCTCTCTGTCTGTCTGTCTGTCTCTCTCTCTCTCTCTCTCTCTCTCTCTCTCTCTCTCTGTCTGTCTGTCTGTCTCTCTCTCTCTCTCTCTCTCTGTCTGTCTGTCTCTCTCTCTCTCTCTCTCTCTGTCTGTCTGTCTCTCTCTCTCTCTCTCTCTCTCTCTGTCTGTCTGTCTCTCTCTCTCTCTCTCTCTCTCTCTCTCTCTCTCTGTCTGTCTGTCTCTCTCTCTCTCTCTCTCTCTCTCTGTCTGTCTGTCTGTCTGTCTGTCTCTCTCTCTCTCTGTCTGTCTGTCTGTCTGTCTGTCTGTCTCTCTCTCTCGGCCTGGCGATGGCCGCCCCATTCCTTCGTGCTGATGTGGAATGAAAACAGAGGTGGCACTAGGATTGGGCCTGGCTCCGTGGCTTGCTGTTTATTTTGTGTCAAATTAACCATCCTGTTGGTGAGAGCAAGACAGGATGAGCGACTTTTCCGTCTGTCGGTGCTGCCCTGGCAGTGGCATTGTGTGTCGTCTCTCGGTCTGTCGATGCTGCCATAGCAGTGGTAATGTGTGTCGCCTTGGTTACGTCACTTAACGATGGTCTTAAGTGGGTTTTTAATTGGATTACGGTTTTGAAGGAGGCACCGAGATGGAAGCTTAATCATATCAGACTCCACCATCTCCTCCGTTTACGCTGCTGTCTCGCTGGAGGAGTTTGGGTGAGGGGTTCAAGAGCTCAGTGCAGAATATCAATGCCTCTAATGACTTAGTGCCTGTTACCATAGCACATGCTGAAGGCTACGATAATTAGTTCCTGGAAGAAAACACGATACACATCTTAATGTGCGTGTGTGTCTGTGTTTCTGGAATTCTATTGTGATTATTAAAAAAAACAACATTTTTCTTTAAATTCATAGTAGCTGGCAAATAGGGAATATACTGCCTAGAAGGAAAGTTCTATAGTATGTTATTGATTATTTCTGATTGATATTGATTATCCCCCATGCATGAATGGTTTTGATAGAGACTAAACTTTGTACTTTGATAAAACTCAGTGAGGGTTAAGCCTGGTCTTGGACTATATCGTCATTCAAAATCTTTTTAGACTAGTCTTCAGCTTAATCTGAATGTATTATGATAGTTGTATTAAGCATGACATTGTCACCTTTTCATAAAGTTGATTTTTCATTTGCATTTCAGATGGTACTGAAACGTCTTTGCCGAGATAATTAGATTCAAGAAAACAACCCTGAGTTCCTTCCACCCTTCGAACAGAGGATGTCAGACGAGGCCCTGTGATCGTTCATTGGAACGAAGCCTTAGGCGAGCGAAGCATATGCAAACAGGCACATAGATGCTAGACAGGAGCAAAAATAAAGCCGTGAGTCTGTGGAACGGAGCCCTCTCTCAGTACTGTAGCATGCCCTTCTCGATGTCTTCCTCTGTTCACTAAACTCTGCAGTGAGGTGGCCCTTCAGGGTGTGACTCTGACGCGCACACTGTCCTGAACAGCACAATCTGCTGACGATGTGTTTTTACTACTGGAGCACTTTAGTGCTGTCACTCGCTCCAGCGACGCTGAATTAGCTCCTCAACTCATTACCGAGCCCTTCATGGTCTATATCAGCTTTGTTATAGCAGGTAAAACATTAAACCAAGCAATGACTGGGTGTTCCCAGGCTCATGCCAGCCTACAGAGGGCTGTTGTTCTGGATGTGTGTTGAATATGTGCAGGACTATTTTAGAGCTCTTGGTGAACGTACAGGAGGTCTCGCTGTGTATGTTTAGGAATGTTTTAAATCAACAGATGTGGTTTAGAGCTCTCGATGTATTGCAGGGTTGGTTTAGAGTTCTGGATGTATTGCAAGGCTGTCTTAGGGTTCTGGATCTGTGTGCAGGGTTGCTTTTATGGCGGGAGGAGGCTAAGCAGGATGCGGGGACGAGTTGTAGGCAACAGAAATATACTTTTATTCAAACACTTAACAAAGAACACGTGGCATGCAAGCTAACACGGGTCAAACATCGACAACATCCACGAGAAGACAAGAGACTTATATACACATACGAATGACACAAAACAAGGATCAGGTGAGAAACACGAGAGGGTGTGATCATGCAGACGAACACAAACACACACACACACACACACACACACACACACACACACACACACACACACACACACACACACACACACAGACGTTTAGGGGGAGGGGCCATATCGTGATGTAGGTGCAGTATGCAGTTCTGCATGTAGGTGCAGGATTGTTTTAGATTTCTGGATGTATTACGGGATTGTTTTAGAGTTCTGGGTGTGTGTGCAGAGCTGTTTTTGTGTGTGCAGATCTGAGTTGTGATCCTGCATACTATTTGGTGACTCCTATGTGTCATCAAGGGCTGTTATAGATTAAGCAACACACAACGCACACAATGGCTGCACTCCTCAGTCAGTTGATACAAAGCAGGCTTGGTTTCTGTAGTATGAGACATGGTCAAGCTTAGGGCCAGTTTCTTGCACGTGGAACTTGGACTAAATTGTAATGTCAGGGGTGATTCACCGTTTAATGTCTTTTCTTAATTTATGATTAGGAATAATCTTAGTCTGGGAAGCCAGTTCCTAAACTGAAACTGCTAAAGATGGTATGAAATCTGTCATCCAGATAATGTAAATAGATTTAGCTGTTCTTACTTTTTCAAGTGCTGTTATCTTGTATTCATTAAGACACACTTGCAGGCCGCTGTTAGGGACACTATGCGGCGCAAATAAATATGCTAGCATTTGTGTTGCACTTCCAACACCAGACCTCTGATTAGCAGTAGTGCAGGCAAAAAAGCTGCAAAGCAAATATGAAAATCCAACTTCCTGTTTTACAGTCTGTGGTAAACACGTTGTTCTTTGCATGCATTCTAGAACATTCTTTGTTTTGTGATCGTGAAGAACAGAATGAGGTGGTTTCTTTTTTCTTTTGTGACATTCAAGAGAGAAACACCCAGTAAGACTGTGTTTGTCGCCATGGTTATATATATTCAGCAGTCATAATATGGAGGAGAGGAAAAGTGTGTGAGTGATTGTAAAAGCTAGTATATCTGTAACGCATTTTTGAGTGTGAAAAAGGCACTATATAAATGTAAATAATAATAATAATAATAATAATAATAATAATAATAATAATAATAACTACCGTGCTCTGATAGGGGTTGCACATCTGGGAAAGAGTTGTGGAGAAAACAGGTCTGGATTGGCAGGTGTCTGGAACAGAGCACTGTCTCACCTCACCTGCTACCAGCAGGAGACACTGTCTCACCTGGTGGATTATTTACACTTTGGGCTACTTTTGCCCTATTACAGTTTAAAGAAATTGATTAAAAACAAATAATTTCAAGATGGGATAAGTTTATATCTATATTATATCTATATATATCTATATATTTGTATAAACAAAGGCATTTCAAGGTATGTTACAAATAAAGGTATAAAAACAACAGGAAAAAAATAAAGGTTTTTAAAAAAAATAAAAATTTTAAAATTGTAAAATTTGACTTTAATAAAAATAAATAACATTTTATGTAAAGTCTATGTTTTATGGACTAGGAGATAGAAGATACATATAAAAGATGTCAGTGCAGTACTGAGAAGTAGAAAGGCTGACTGAAAGCTAAACTGAAAAAGTGTTAAAAATATCCCAGTGTCTGCTGAGCTTCAGTGACAGTGATACCCAAGAGCTGCAGAGAAACTAAACGAAGCTAAAGTGCCAACTGACAGATTAACTGATGAGCTCCCACTGATCTGATAGTCCCGCTCAGATTATATTGCTTAAGCATGTCAGATAGATATGTTGGCCCCGAAGTATCCATCAGTTTATTGATGACTAAAAGTGCTTTGAGGTAATTCTGTAACATAATGGGAGCCAAAGGACTGAACAATCAGGGTGTTCTCTTCTTATGGGTCCAGTCAGATCCTGGGCCAAGGCAGTTTGAATTATCTGAATTTGTCTTTTTAGGAAGATGAATGAGGAGACCATTAAATTTAAACTACCTGCTAGAAATGAATACATGAAGAAGATTCTTATGGCCATGTTTTAACTAGAAGTTTGGTTGGTCTTTTTGGTAAAATGCTTATTGAGTAGTAAGTCTGTATAAAGTTTTGCAAATCAAGTTTGTAATATGTTTTGATACTAAAATGACACTGACAGTGAATCAGTGGGGTCATAAAACAATTGGTGAGAAATCCAAACAAATCTGCATAGCTGTGGTAGTATTTGCATAGTATTATCTGCATAGTATTATCTGCATAGCTGTGGTATTATCTGCATAGTATTATCTGCATCGTATTGTCAACATAGTATTATCTGTATAGTATTATCTGCATAGCTGTGGTATTATCTGCATAGTATTGTCAGCATAGTATTATCTGCATCGTATTGTCAGCATAGTATTATCTGTATAGTATTATCTGCATAGCTGTGGTATTATCAGCATAGTATTATCTGCATAGCTGCGGTATTATCAGTGCATGGTCTAAATTAGACTGAAGTGCAGCAATCTTATTAAAAAATATTTGGTCCAGGTGGATATTAGTTATATGTTAGATAGATAGATAGACACATAGATGCCTCTACTGGCCATCAGTCTGAGACACTGTGACAAGCAGAGTGCCTCTTGCAATACGACACCTGTTGAGAAAGCTGATTTATTAGAGTCTATTTCTGCTGAATAAAAAAAGACTCACTCTGAGCACAGCATTACTGTGTGGTTACTACCGCACCAGTGTACGTCAGTAAAGAGCATGACGGCCTGGCAGTATGGTTTTTTAAACAATTAAAACTCATGTGCTTAATTGTATAAAAGTGTCATGAGGGTTTTTCACACTGTAGTTGAGTCAGATTATGCCACAGTGAGTGTGTGCAGGACTATAAATCGACTACTTTTTTTTTACATGGCCGACGTAAACATCTTTTTGTCAGTTTAGTTTTTTGGATGAACTGGGAACTTCACAGGGCTACTTTGTGCATGCAGACGTAGCGTATGTCAGATAGACTGTGAATTCCTGCTGGCTCAGATGTGGGTGGTCTTATCCACAGTAGACCGGTGGGACTGTGACGCTCGCTTGGAATGGAAACCTTAGACAGTGCGGCTTTCGCTGATACGACATGCCTTTGCTACCCCAGCAGTACATAATGATGCAAACTTCTTTGTTTGTCTTCTCTGACACACACATCATCCAGCCTGTTAGGCTGATAACGCTAAACATTATTTGGGATGATTGTTTAGTGAAGGATGACCTCAGATGGAATACTAATTATGCCAGATGGGTTTTCCTTTCTTGCTCGCTCTCTTTCTCCTTACTCTTCTTGCTGTCTCTAATGCAAAGTGTCCTCAGGAGAGTCAGTAGGAGAACCCAGGGTTAAGACAAAGCCCTTTCATGGCTCCAGGTGAGAAGATAATTAATCATCTTGTTCTGTTGCCTTTCTACACCTGCAGCTTAAGCATAATGAATGAAAGTTCATTCATTCATTCTTATTCTCTCTCTCTCTTTCCTGGAGCAGTGGGATTTTACACTCCTACACTTTTAGATGTGCATTTGCTCAGCTTTAATCCATTGTGGGAATATGCCTGTGTTTCTCCGTTTGATGTTTCAAAGGCTACGCTCTCTGCATCCGTACGTCTCCCGGAACTCTGCTCATTATCCCGGCGCTTTTGCACCCAAGCAGAGGCACCGTAAGATAGCACTAAACCCTCCTACCTTATGAAGAAGAAAAAAATAAGTCCACATCCAGGAATTAGAATGTGTTTGCTGAATGTTTTCCTAATTATAGACCTGGAGGTTTCAGAAAATGTGCTGGTGTCAAGGGTTCACATGGGTGGAGAATGGAAGGTGGAGGTGTTGGAAAGTGGAGGTTAACATGGAGCAAAATGCTGTGTTGCTCACTAAACGGAGTTTATGCTGTCCATTTGCTTATGCAGGCAATAATCCTTAGCTGGCAAGGCACGTTCAGTGCTCTCGTGATGTGTGTTTGCCCAGGAGTCAGGCAGCACTGAGCTGTAGGTGGCAGTCTGGCCGTTTCCAATAATGGATGTTGCTCTGGGCACTTCTGAGCCCTGGTCTCAAGGCTATGGTAACAAGTCTGTGGGTTTCTTGACCTCTGACCTTTGACTCCTGAGTTTGTCAGCAAGAAGAAAAGGTGGAAAGGCTAAAGTTTGAGCAAATTGATTTTGAATGTGTGTGTGTGTGTGTGTGTGTGTGTGTGTGTGTGTGTGTGTGTGTGTGTGTGTGTGTGAATGGTTGTGTGAAAGTGAGAGTAAGTGATAGAGAGAGAGAGAGAGAGAGAGAGAGAGTATTCTAACATTTCTGAAGCTAATGCTTTTAGCTAAGTCCACTTTTGTTTGCATTATTCTATTAGCTCTCTGCTCACAAAACTGTTAGAAATGTGATGAATTTTAATAGCACTGATAGAACATCATGTTCCCATGAGCCCTGATTACAATACGTACACCAAAGTTCTGAAACAGCATGCTAATTAATGCCTTTCCTGCCCATGAACACGCCCACTCACAGAATGAGAAGCAGCCTGGATCATCTGGCATCTGTGATGTGGAATCGTCTCCTCACCTCTCTGAGTAGCGAGTGGGGTAAAAACGTGATGTAACACAATACACATTTAAAAAGTACTGTTTTAATTCAGACTGGATTAACGGAGAAAAGGAGCATCAAATCAAAGTTTTTAACTAGCAAAACAAGTCCAATAACATCACAGTGCTTTAGTGCTCTATTAATATTCTCAGAATATATTACTGAGCACTATTGCATTAATGAGGCACGTGACTTGGTGGATAGCCTGTTTGCCTCTCAGCACTAGGGTCTTGGGTTTGAGTCTCTGTCTGGGTGGAGTCTCCATGTTCTCTGTGTGGGTTTGGGTCTCTATCTGGGTGGAGTTTCCATGTTCTTTGTGTCTATCTGGGTGGAGTTTCAATGTTCTCTGTGTGGGTTTGTGTCTCTATCTGGGTGGTGTTTCCATGTAGTCTGTGTGGGTTTGTGTATCTATTTGGGTGGAGTTTCGATGTTCTTTGTGTCTCTATATGGGTGGAGTTTCGATGTTCTCTGTGTGGGTTTGTGTCTCTATCTGGGTGGTGTTTCCATGCAGCCTGTGTGGGTTTGTGTCTCTATCTGGGTGGTGTTTCCATGTAGTCTGTGTGGGTTTGTGTCTCTATCTGGGTGGAGTTTCGATGTTCTCTGTGTGGGTTTGTGCCTCTACCTGGGTGGAGTTTCGATGTTCTCTGTGTGGGTTTGTGCCTCTGTCTGGGTGGAGTTTCGATGTTCTCTGTGTGGGTTTGTGTCTCTGTCTGGGTGGAGTTTCCATGTTGTCTTTGTGGGTTTGTGTATCAAATCTGGGTGGTGTTTCCATGTAGTCTGTGTGGGTTTGTGTATCTATTTGGGTGGAGTTTCGATGTTCTTTGTGTCTCTATATGGGTGGAGTTTCGATGTTCTCTGTGTGGGTTTGTGTCTCTATCTGGGTGGTGTTTCCATGCAGTCTGTGTGGGTTTGTGTCTCTATCTGGGTGGTGTTTCCATGTAGTCTGTGTGGGTTTGTGTCTCTATCTGGGTGGAGTTTCGATGTTCTCTGTGTGGGTTTGTGCCTCTACCTGGGTGGAGTTTCGATGTTCTCTGTGTGGGTTTGTGCCTCTGTCTGGGTGGAGTTTCGATGTTCTCTGTGTGGGTTTGTGTCTCTGTCTGGGTGGAGTTTCCATGTTGTCTTTGTGGGTTTGTGTATCAAATCTGGGTGGTGTTTCCATGTAGTCTGTGTGGGTTTGTGTATCTATTTGGGTGGAGTTTCGATGTTCTTTGTGTCTCTATATGGGTGGAGTTTCAATGTTCTCTGTGTGGGTTTGTGTCTCTATCTGGGTGGTGTTTCCATGCAGTCTGTGTGGGTTTGTGTCTCTATCTGGGTGGTGTTTCCATGCAGTCTGTGTGGGTTTGTGTCTCTATCTGGGTGGAGTTTCGATGTTCTCTGTGTGGGTTTGTGCCTCTGTCTGGGTGGAGTTTCGATGTTCTCTGTGTGGGTTTGTGTCTCTGTCTGGGTGGAGTTTCGATGTTCTCTGTGTGGGTTTGTGTCTCTGTCTGGGTGGTGTTTCCATGTTCTCTGTGGCTGTGTGGGTTTCCTCCCACAGTGGAGGTTAGCTTGATTGGATACTCAAAATTGTTGTGTGTGTGTGTGTGTGTGTGTCCAGTGATGGTTGGTGCCCTGTCCTGGTCTTCACCTCCTCCCCTTCCCCTGCTGATCCAGAGTGCTCTGTGTGCAAACTGGCTGCTGCTTCTCATCAGGTGGGTGACTGTGTCAAAAAAAAAAAAAAAAAAAAAGAGTGATATTTGTAAAGCGTCCTTGAGTTTGAGAAAGGCGCTATAGAACTGCAACTAATAATAATGACATCAGAAGGAACTTTTTTAAAGATAAATTAGAATATGTATTTTCTGGAAAGACCCGCGGAACAACACTGTGTGTGTGTGCGCGTGTGTGTCTGTATGTGAGCATGTGTATCTATCTGCAGGTCTAATTAGCTCTCGTTCAGATAGAGCCTGGGGGGAGTCACCGAACCTCCAAGGGTTGATCTTTTAATCCCAGTCCTGACCTATGAGACAGGCAGATTAACTGGAAAACAGCAGGCCAGCGGGTCACAACACACGCTAATGAGCCCAGAGTCAGAGGGAGAGAGAGAGAGAGAGAGAGAGAGGGAGAGAGAGAGAGAGAGAGAGAGAGGGGGAGAAGGAGAGGGAGAAAGAGAGAGAGAGAGGGAGAGTGGGGGAGAGAGAGAGAGAGAGAGAGAGGGAGAGTGGGAGAGAGAGAGAGAGAGAGAGAGAGCGGGAGAGTGGGGGAGAGAGAGGGAGAGAGAGAGAGAGAGAGAGGGAGAGTGGGGGAGAGAGAGAGAGGGAGAGGGGGGGAGAGAGAGAGAGGGAGGGGGGGGGAGAAGGAGCGGGAGAGAGAGAGAGGGATAATAGAGAGCTCACACAGCAGCGCTAAAAGTTGCCTAAAGCTTGCTGAGTGCCTTGTTCTGCCCCTGCGCTCTTCCTGAAGGATGATGTCACACGCTCTGAGGCTCCAGGGAGTCCAGGAAAGGGTCACGTTCGGCTGCCGGTGTCCCCTCCATCATGGCGACTCTGCTCTCTCTGCCAGAGGCAGATTAAGGGGGTGGGACCCGCTACTCCCACCATGACTGGTGCACGGCTGTAATCGCTTCCACAGACTGCTCCAGTCCAGTTCGTTTTTGCTCTGATCGGTTATGCGGGAGAGCCGGGACGTGTGCTGATTGGCTGGTGGGAGGATTAGAACACTTGCACTCTGGACTGAGGAGGCAGGACGGTGAATAAAAACATTAACCAAAACTTACAGGATATACTGCTGCTGTAATGTTAAACTATAACCCAACAATCTGTTCAAGTTCATCATGCTTGAGTGATGATCTTCTATATTCCATAATCACTACATTTGGACCAAGTTGATATTGATGCAAATACTGAGTTTGTGGCCTAATCTAAACTCTGTGTCTAAGAGAACATGAAACGAAATGTACAAATGACAAGGCATGTTTCATTTCTTGCTAGGAGGGTCTTGGGAGATGAAGCTGAAGCTGTGTCTTCTGGTAGTCGGGTGGGAGCTAGGGATAGTGTGTCGCAGCTAATTCACTCTAATTAATTAATTAGGATGTTTAATTAATTGATTTATTAGGACTCAATTGATTAATTAGGACGCAATCCCACTGAGAACCTGAGAATCCTCAAAAAGAGGGTGGACAAACAAAAGCACAGAAACTGTGATCAACTACAAGCACTGATTAGGCAAGAATGAGTTGCCATCAGTTAAGATTTTGCCCAGAAGCTGCTATCCAGCTGATTCTCCACTGCACTTTTCTTGTTTGCTGAAATCTCACTCATATGTCTAAGAAAACAGTCTGTGGTTGTGTCAGAATGCCAACTTACATGCAGAAACAAATGTGACCCAATTTAAAAGAAATGGTATAAATATTAATAAGTATTAAAATATATATGGAAATCCTTTTTAATACTGAACCTGTGAAGAAGTAATAATTCTGGAAACAAACATTAACAAGTGCAGTGCTCGGGTTGGAGGCATGCTACAACAGATGATACCGTAGCAGGAGGTATATTGACTTTTTAAACATTGTTTTACTTGTTTGAGGTGAGTGAGTTTTCACTTACACCAGACCAGTCCTGGATGTCTCTCCTGGATGTCTGTCCTGGAGGTCTCTACTGGATGTCTCTCCTGGATGTCTGCCCTGGAGGTCTCTCCTGGATGTCTGCCTTGGAGGTCTGCCCTGGAGGTCTCTCCTGGATGTCTGACCTGGAGGTCTCTCCTGGATGTCTGTCCTGGATGTCCACCCCGGATGTCTGCCCTGGAGGTCTGCCCTGGAGGTCTCTTCTGGTTAGGAATGATCTAAACAGCACTGAGGCAACACTGATTTACAAAGCTCTTGATATTGAATTAATGCATAATACACTTATGTGACACAAGCAAATAGTAGCATCAACAATGTGGGAGGGGCATCAACACTGGGGGAGGAGCATCAATAATATGGGAGGAGCATCAACAATGTGGGAGGAGCATCAACACTGGGGAGGGGCATCAATAATATGGGAGGAGCATCAACAATGTGGGAGGAGCATCAACACTGGGGGAGGAGCATCAATAATATGGGAGGAGCATCAACACTGGGGGAGGAGCGTCAACACTGTATGCGCCCTAGTTTAGGGTTAGGGTTAGAATTTCCTAGAATTGTTGTTAGCTCGAACAAGAATTTAGAATTAATAAAAGCAACTGGGTGATAAATCATGGCAGGACTTTTATTTTTTGAAACTACCTTTATATATGTATATTATAGACTGTAGAGATTTTACTGTATTTATATATATTTATATTCCGTTGTCGCATTGAAAGTGTCCTGCACTAACAGGTGCATGGGTTTCCAGGTGATTGTGTTTTCTGCTGTCCTGTGCTTGTCACAGAACGCTTGCCTCTTGCAACCATGTGGTTTGGCCTGCCACGTGCAGTGGGAGGGTTGTTTGTAACCACACTTGCACACACCTGCCCCTTGTTTGCCTAAATGTATATAAACCCATGTCAATGTGTGCAGAGTGTTGGTCATTGTTGATGTAACGTGTTAATGCGGTTGTAGCGTGCTGATGTTAAATGTTATTCTCATCATTGTTAGATGTATCCATGCTTATTATGTTTAATGTTAACCGTTTCATGTTCATCTTCCTTGTTTCTAATACGTGTGAGTGCCGTTGTCTTAATGTGTTAATGAATGTTCGTCCACGTCGCTGGAGCCTGTGCGTCCTGCCCCTCGCGCTTTGGCACTCGGGCCACACGCGTTACAGAATGACCAACCACCACAGGATGCCAGCTCCCGCGGCAAAAAATGGACTTCCTAGCGGGAGGTGCGTAAACACCCCCGCACTGCTGCCTGGATCCCAGGACTGCTACCGCTGTCAGTGTGCACTCCAGAAGTGGAGGGGAACACCCCCAGGAATTTCTTGGGGGGGGGCGCCCAGGGCTATCGAGCCCGGGCCGAGAAGGACCGATGTGCCCCACAACGATCAGACAGAGGGCGGTTGGGTGGAGCCATCGGGATCTCCGGAGGGTAGAGCTGAAGCCAGAGTACCTTCCCTTCACCGGACTCGCCAGTGAGATTAGAGGGTTCTGCCTCTGGGATGCTCCTAGAGCAGCAGGCGAGAGGAGGACTGCTGGGGAGGGTAGCACGTCTGGAACCGAGGCGGACGTGCCCCCCGCGTGTCTGTCGAGGCGCCTGTGCGGGCGGCAGGCGCCGCGTCACTGCACCTTATATGTCTGTATGTGGGCGCTGTTGTTTGTTTGTTTGTTGTTTGTGCCTTTATGTCTACAGGTGCAACGTCTTTGGGAGCGTTCCGGACTGCCCTGAGAGAGGCAGGGAAGCTGCTTTCCTCCCTCTTGCCGCGAGGTCTCCCTTGCTGGTGGCACCTGCCCGCCTGGTACCGGGTGGGCACCAGGCATGGCCGTGCTGTGTTTGTGTTATGTGTACACAGCGCCCTGAGGTTCGCGTTCTATGGAAGGACGCGTCGGGAGCTGTGCCCCTTGGGAGGCGGTTCTGTCACGGAACGCGAACCTCTTGCAACCATGTGGTTTGGCCCGCCACGTGTAGTGGGAGTGTTGTAACGTGTTAATGTGGATGTAGTGTGTTGATGTTAATGGTAATGTTAAATGTTATTCTCGTCATTGTTAGATGTATTCGTGCTTTTCATGTTTGTGTAATGTTAACCGTTTCATGTCCATGTTCCTCAGTGGTAATACGTGTGAGTGCCGTTGTCTTAATGTGTTAATAAATGTTCGTTCACGTCGCTGCAGCCTGTGCGTCCTGCCCCTCACCCTTCCGCACTTGGGCCACACGTGTTACAGTGCTTTGGGCTGTCCTGTCCTTTATGGCTGTCCTGTCCTTTATGGCTGTCCTGTTCTTTATGGCTGTCCTGTCCTTTGGGGCTGTCCTGTTCTTTATGGCTGTCCTGTCCTTTATGGCTGTCCTGTTCTTTATGGCTGTCCTGTTCTTTGGGGCTGTCCTGTCCTTTATGGCTGTCCTGTCCTTTGGGGCTGTTCTATTCTTTGGGGCTGTCCTGCTCCTTCACCCTGTGCCCCTGGTGCTTTCTCCCGTTGTGAGGTCGGCTTCTGACTCCTGGAGATAATTAGCAGCCAGCAGCACCAGGATGTCTGATTGGCTCTGTTGGGACATCACACTTGTTGATATGTGATGGAAATGTGGAGGTGAAGCTAATGATCAAGAGTCTTACATAACAATCCCACTTCAAGAGAAGATGATGAATCTGTTTGTCTGTCCACAGGTCACCAGTATTGTTTGTGGTTTCTTGTTTATATGATTCTGCAGGTAATTCTAATCTCTCCAAATGTTTATTTTACTTTCTGAATCATTTCACTGGAAAATAGCAAAAAGGTGTAGGCTGGAGTGTGTGCTAGACACGCACGCACGCACGCACGCTAACCCAAGGTTCACTGGTTTTGTCTGAATACTTTCCTTGTTTCTTTTCTTTTGGTCTTGAATTTGTTTGCTAGCAATTCTCTTACTACATATATCACCAATCCTGACAGTTTCCACAGGGTCATACTCCAGGGCTCAGGCTGCATCTAAAAAAAAAACAAACCCTAAACATCTGTTGCCTCTTCGAGAAATCTGGAACATAAGCTAGGTGGGGAATCGCCATTGCCACATGTGAGACAGATGGTGCTGATATGCAGGTAAATGTGTCGTTATGCTGGTAGATGTAATTCAGCAACAATATGCAGGTAACTGTGACTCAGCGTCGTTGATATGCAGGTAACTGTGACTCACTGCCATTACGCAGGTAACTGGCTGAGCGTTGATATGCAGATAACTGTGACAGCGATGACATGCAGGTAACTGTGACTCAGCATCGTTACGTAGGTAACTGTGATTGAGCAAAAGGTGCTGTGTCATATTGAGGCAGCTTTGGTGTAGCACTATCCAGACGTGTCATCACATCAGGGCTTTAGTGCAGGTGTCCTGGGCAAAGATCCTGGGAACGATGTGTGGTGTCCATACTCCCAGCTCATCAGCTAATTATCATAAGCCTTTCATGATTGTGTGTGTCTGTGCCAGGAAAACCAATTATAAAATGGAAAATTCAGAGCTCCGATAGGCAGTGTGTCCCCATTGCCGGAGTTCATAACATTCTGCTTCACCATCTACCCAGAGGAAACAACTTGCGCATCATCGTCAATGCTGAGATGCGTTTCCTCTCCTGGCTGGAGCCCCCAGCAGGGAGGGACGGATCTCTTAGTGAGCTCGTCTTGAGAGCAGGTGACGGAGCCATTCGTTGAGGGAGATTTACCTCGCTTCATGTCTTCAAAGGTCTATCACGGTGAGCTCTGTGATAGCTCCGTGCTCATCTTTCTTTTATGAAGGCTGCGAGAGGACCAGCATAATTCAGAGGGTGTGGGGAGAAGCTGACATTTATTGTTGATGGGTATGAAGGTGAGGGAGAGAATTCCCACTCAAATGTCTATGAGAGGGCTCACCATCACAGAAATCGAAGGGTTACATTGGAGGGTCCTATCTGAAGTAAATTATTGTTCGGGACTGAATAAAATAGTTTCTGAATCTGAGTTGCAAAACTTCTTTTCTTAACTTGTAACAAAGGTTTGGAATGTACCTGAACACTCATTTGTGTAAGAATTCTTTCGCTCTGTATCTGTCCCTGAAAGTTTGCATTTAAGTCTCTGCTAAAGTCATAATATATCAAGGTCACATAAAAGCAAGGCGACACATTAAATATCTGCTAATGTACTCATTTGAATAATTCATGCCGTTTGACGAAGGGTTGCCGTTCATGGGTTTCGCCTGTAACCAGTCCCCTCGTCTGGAGATGGGAAACTGTGGCAGATGGTTCCCAGGACAACGCTCTGTTGAAATTACACAGACAAATCACCAGAACTAATGAACAGTGCCGTGCTTGCTTGTGTGTGTGTGTGTGTGTGTGTGTGTGTGTGTATGTGTGTGTGTGTGTGTGTGTAGGGGGGGGGCACCTTTCACAGTGCCCCATACTGCTCAGTTCTGTTTGAAAGGACACCAGGGGCAGTGTGTGTGGGGTAAAGCGTACGTCTAACCTGCCTGCTCTACCGTGAGGTGCTGATGTGTTTAATTTGCCTTAACGATAGCCCTTCAGGGAACCCACCCCCATCCGGCTGGGTGCGAATGAGGATCGTGGGAGAATTGCAACTCCCATGATGTGAGTGTAAGCTGCTTTTGTAACAGTGGCTATGTTTACATACCACCTGATAACCCGTTAATAATCTAGGCCTTGCGTCCCCAAAGCATCGTAAAAGAAAAATAACTTTTAAGTGGTAGAGCGAGGATTACACTGAATGCTCTTTCTCTTTTAAAATGCTCTTAACGCGAAGATTACGGGAAATGGTGCCCTGACTAATAGCTCAATCAGAGCAGAATACATCAATCCTAACGCCTCGATCAGAATAGATTACTCCGATCAAAACCATTCCGATTACATTTTTTGTCCAATTGCACTGGGTAGACCTGTAAATAACCCATTAAATAGAAGAACAGCCATGTAAACGCTACTGTCCCATTACAGACCTAATCGGACACTTTGACAGCGTACTGTGTATGTGCATTTGCATCCTAAGGGACGTGTTTAATTATCAGGACAGCAGGTACTACAAACTGGTCTTCAGAGGAGATAAAGTTCATGCCTCAAACTTTAGGAGACTTTAGAGTTACGGCAGACCCAGTGAAATACCCAGGGATGGGCGACTCTGAGACCCACGAGAATGTGCTGTTCAGAGAAGAACATGAGAAAATGAACAACTGCAGAGCAAACTGAAATACGACATGTCTCGCAACGTTGCAGGACATGGCGTGAAGCCCTCGCCCGTTCTTTATTAAGTACATGTGAGGTACATTTTCCTGGGTCTGCCATAACGCCAAAGTAACTACAATCACAAGCACACTCAGGTAACAATGCAGTTCATCTTGGACTGGACTCGTGGAAACTCGTTGTCATGGTAACCATCATCGGAATGTTGAGTAAAGAGTGCACATAATCTTCTAGGTCTTAATCTGTAATTGAAATGAATTCAGTCAGGTTGACAATTAGCTTTGCCTGTAAACCTAGTCAAGTGGGTTAGGGTAAATGGGTTTTGGTGGGTAAAGTTTGGAGTTTTATTCCAGGTTACACTGTGTTAGGATTTATGGGGCCAGTGTGGGTTGTGCTTTGTGTCTGTGAATTTTGTTGTGTTGGGATACTTTGTATGCTAGTAAAATTAATAGTCTGGCACTTATACATCAAAGAACTTTGTGCTAGGGTTGATACCACTGGTTTGCCTTGTGCCAGCCTGTGTTAAATTTGTGTATATAGTCTCCTTGGATGAATTGCATTTGTTCTGTGTTGTACTGAAGTGTGTCATGTTTGTATTACGTTGTATTACTTCTTGTTTTTGTGTTATGGTAGTGTGTGATGAGTTTCTGTTTGTGTTATTATACTACTGGAATGGCCTATTTGTGTTCAAATTTAGGGTGACATACACAGATATGTAACATCTCCCTCTACCGACTCCTCTTGGGAAATATGATTTATATGGGGAGGAAATGATGCCTGTTTTAGGAAATTACAAACCCCAGCGAGTTGGGGAGGTTGATTGGTCACACATAACACCTTACAGTAGCACATCTACACACATATTGCATACAGATTCTTATATGGCCTTCCAAACACAAAGCCTAATAGTGTTGAGCTTATAAAGGTATCTTAGATTTAGCCTTAAAGTTAAAAGAATTAAATTTGATTTTATCTTGATCAGTGGCAGTGGGTTGAAAGTTGAAAAGGCACTAGAGTTGTTCTGTGTTTGCGTTGTTCTAAAGTATGTATTTTTCATGTTTTTGTGGAGTTGGAGTGTGTAGTGTTTGTGTTTGTTGTGCTGGAATGTGTAGCGATTGTGTTGCCTTGTAGTGCATAGTGTTCATGTTTGTATGGCACTGGGGTGTGTAGTGTGGTGCTGGAGTGTGTACAGTAATGTTTGTGTTGCATTATAGTGTTTGTGTTTGTGTGGTGCTGGAGTGTGTACAGTAATGTTTGTGTTGCATTATAGTGTTTGTGTTTGTGTGGTGCTGGAGTGTGTACAGTAGTGTTTGTGTTGCATTATAGTGTTTGTGTTTGTGCGGTGCTGGATTGTGCAGTGTTTGCATTGTTCCAGTTTTTAGCTCTGATGAGTGAAGCTGGTGTTTGTCTGACTCAAGCCAGAACAGCTGGTGTTTCTCAGAAGCCGAGCTGCTCACCACAACACACTGACCTGGGGAAGGATTTTGCACGATGATGCGCCGAGAGAGTGGTCTGGAAATTATAATTCTGCTCTTGTTCAGTGTCAGCCCCGTGATAGCCCCAACCACCCACTCATTTTCCTGTCAGAGGTTATTGCTAATCTGCTGTAAATATTTCGGCACTTTAGTGTGTGAATGAATTGGTGTAATTAAAGCTAATACATAAGTGTGTAAGAAAATTGTTTAAATGAAGAATTATGGATCACTTGAGTCAAAAAGGTAAAAGAGCATCTGGCTAACAGCTAAGCGCATCTAAATGAGAAATCAATCAGTTCTGTCATATGAGATAAGGGTGCAACTATAGGGCGAAAGAAAGAGCGAGAGGATGGAAGAGTGAGAGAGGGGGAGGCCAGGATAAGCAATCCATCCCCTTTACTGCCTGTTCCTGATTTACTGACATTGCAGCCCTGTAACTCCGCCCATCCTGCCTGCTTTCATCACTCTACGGGTGCCTGTCATTCAGTCCTGTAACCCCGCCCATCCTGCCTGCTTTCATCACTCTACGGGTGCCTGTCATTCAGTCCTGTAACTCCGCCCATCCTGCCTGCTTTCATCACTCTACGGGTGCCTGTCATTCAGTCCTGTTACTCCACCCATCCTGCCTGCTTTCATCACTCTACGGGTGCCTGTCATTCAGTCCTGTAACTCCGCCCATCCTGCCTGCTTTCATCACTCTACGGGTGCCTGTCATTCAGTCCTGTAACTCCACCCATCCTGCCTGCTTTCATCACTCTACGGGTGCCTGTCATTCAGTCCTGTAACTCCGCCCATCCTGCCTGCTTTCATCACTCTACAGGTTCCTGTCACTCAGCCCTGTAACTCCGCCCATCCTGCCTGCTTTCATCACTCTACGGGTGCCTGTCACTCAGCCCTGTAACCCCGTCCATCCTGCCTGCTTTCATCACTCTATGGGTGCCTGTCACTCAGCCCTGTAACTCCGCCCATCCTGCCCTGACTCTGTCACTCCCCTGCCGACATTCACATTGCAACGTTTAATTTTTTCCACATTCAAGTTTGTAATAAAACCCATCTCTTATCATTTTGATGACACCCTCATGTCGCATTTGCAACACAATCTATTAAAGAAAAGCCAGTAATTATTTAAGTGGCATTTAAAATCAACAGAATAATAATAAACGGAGAGTTCTCATTAGTTAGCGCTAATGTGCTCTGATAAAAGGTACAGCATGCACCATTAAAAACATTTGAATATTTTGTTAACTAAAGGAAAAAATTATTTAACAAACAGAAGGCTTGCATTTTAAACGTTATTGCAGCGGCCTTATATCATACAGCTATAAATTAGGTATCAAAAAGAGCTCCTACTTTCACATTACAACTGCCTAAATGTCTTTGTTGTAAATCGATCTCGTCTCAGCTCAGTTCAGCTACTAAAACACACAGCTAGGTAATGTTAGCAAGCTAACAAAACAAGCTAGCTGGCTAAGACTTAGCAAACACTAGCTAGCCCAATTCACCACCACAAGCTGTTAGCTAATGTTAGTGAACTAAGTTAATGTTAGCTAACAGTTAAATAACAGTAACCGGTGTTTCTTTAGCTTAGCTAGCGTTAGTTAATTGGTACTATAAACAAAACACTACAAAACACACAACTTGACTTGCTAGCCAGCCATCTTAGCAAGCTACTCAGCAATGTGTAGTTTCTTCACCAAGGTTCTCTTAAGTGGAATTTTAAGAAGAGACCTTATCGAATTTGGGGGCACCTGAAGCTCCGTGTACTGAGTAAACGCGTTCATCATTGTCAGTAACGATGTACCACTGACTGACTCTGTTATCAACAATGTCAGGTGTCTCTACTCCACCACTGACTGACTGTTATCAGTAATGTCAGGTGTCTCTACTCCACCACTGACTGACTCTGTTATCAGTAATGTCAGGTGTCTCTACTCCACCACTGACTGACTGTTATCAGTAATGTCAGGTATCTCTACTCCACCACTGACTGACTGTTATCAGTAATGTCAGGTGTCTCTACTCCACCACTGACTGACTGTTATCAATAATGTCAGGTGTCTCTACTCCACCACTGACTGACTCTGTTATCAGTAATGTCAGGTGTCTCTACTCCACCACTGACTGACTCTGTTATCAATAATGTCAGGTGTCTCTACTCCACCACTGACTGACTGTTATCGAGATTTGAGGATCCTGGTTGGCTATATTTATGTCGCCACGCACATCTCTTGTCAGTGACGGTCAGCATTTGGCTGCACAGGTGCAGTGATGGGGCGATGTTCCTGTCGCCCCAGAAGAGAGAGGTAATGAATCAGAAAGCTAACTTCCCCCAATATATATGTTATGTTACATATATTGTATGTTTTTGGATTTAAAACAAATGTTTATTTTAAAAATGAAAATAATAAATTTGTTTTGAAAGGTTTGATGTAGATTTTTTGTTTTGACATGGGAAATGTTTGGGTTTTTTTGTG
>NC_137503.1:1735000-1767500 GCF_041902795.1 Electrophorus electricus | reverse complement strand
TCTACTGACAGTCTCACCACAGCAACTACAAAATCCGCCAAAAATCTGTACTGTTTTTTGCAATTATCTAAAATCACATTTATTAACACTCCACACAAAATGTCCAGACATCCCAAAACAACAACAACGATAATAATATTAATGAATGGATGAAAAAAAACATGAATGGATTGATTCATGGTAATAAATACAAGTTTTTACACAAAAGAATTCATTAATGTATTAATTAATAACATACTTTCATGGAGAAAACATGTTATTTATTACCATTGTATTTATTACCATGAACTCAGGCTATGAATTAGCAAAGCTCAGTTGTATTTGATAGTCATGTTATCAAAAGGCCATTACGTCAGACGAGGAAGCAGCCCTGGTAAATGCCACAGGACTCCACCGGACACCAAAGGATGCCACAGGACGCCAGTGACACAGGACTGCACAGGACACCACTGAGACAAATCGAGGCAAATGCTATAATAGTGTTTATTTGTGTCTTTGTACATTTATTTGTGTCTAATACTTGCAATGATGGCTGCTGTCTGGTGTTTATTTGTTCAGCATGTTGTTTGCAGGGAAGATCATGTGACATGACCCATTCCTGAATTAACTGCATGGCCCCCAAAATCACATCTTGAGCACAGTAAATCAAGAGAGTGACAGGAAATCTATTAATCAGGTTAAGATTACACCGCAATTAACCTTAACGAGATTAACGTAAACTGAGCAAGGTGTTTACATCACAGCTGCAGTCAGTGGAGTGTTGACATTCGTAACATTCAGATTTCATCCAGAAATTAAAACGCTGCAGTAACATCTATGCGTTCGAGAGAACGTCAGTAGCTGTTGCCGTGGGCTGAACACCCCACTAAATAAACCCATTCCACCCTGCTGGAATAACCCAGTGTTTTCTGTTGATCGGGTATTCTGTATTCTGATTTCTCTAGGATGCAGAGGTAACGAGTCCGCCGAGTCCCATTTGACAGAAAGAGTGAGGCGCTAGCAGTCCTGTGATATCAATATGTGCCCATAATCCACAGCAATGTCTTGCCACTGTTGGAGCAGTCTTAGTCTTACTGCTCCCCTGTGGCGTCATTTTTTCAGACATATTCTGCAACTTTTAACATTCTCTTCTCCATCTGAAGTATTTCCTTGACACTGTCTGCCGTTTACATGTTTGTATCAGACACAGCAGTGATACTGACGTGGTGCTGGTGTGAGTGTATCAGACACAGCAGTGATACTGACATGGTGCTGGTGTGAGTGTATCAGACACAGTAGTGATACTGATGTGGTAGTGTGTCGTGTGTGTTGTGCTGGTGTGAGTGTATCAGACACAGCAGTGATACTGATGTGGTAGTGTGTAGTGTGTGTTGTGCTGGTGTGAGTGTATCAGACACAGCAGTGATACTGACATGGTGCTGGTGTGAGTGTATCAGACACAGCAGTGATACTGATGTGGTGCTGGTGTGAGTGTATCAGACACAGCAGTGATACTGACATGGTGCTGGTGTGAGTGTATCAGACACAGCAGTGATACTGACATGGTGCTGGTGTGAGTGTATCGGACACAGCAGTGATACTGACATGGTGCTGGTGTGAGTGTATCAGACACAGCAGTGATACTGACATGGTGCTGGTGTGAGTGTATCAGACACAGCAGTGATACTGACATGGTGCTGGTGTGAGTGTATCAGACACAGCAGTGATACTGACATGGTGCTGGTGTGAGTGTATCAGACACAGCAGTGATACTGATGTGGTGCTGGTGTGAGTGTATCAGACACAGCAGTGATACTGACATGGTGCTGGTGTGAGTGTATCAGACACAGCAGTGATACTGATGTGGTAGTGTGTAGTGTGTGTTGTGCTGGTGTGAGTGTATCAGACACAGCAGTGATACTGACATGGTGCTGGTGTGAGTGTATCAGACACAGCAGTGATACTGACATGGTGCTGGTGTGAGTGTATCGGACACAGCAGTGATACTGACATGGTGCTGGTGTGAGTGTATCAGACACAGCAGTGATACTGACATGGTGCTGGTGTGAGTGTATCAGACACAGCAGTGATACTGACATGGTGCTGGTGTGAGTGTATCAGACACAGCAGTGATACTGACATGGTGCTGGTGTGAGTGTATCAGACACAGCAGTGATACTGACATGGTGCTGGTGTGAGTGTATCAGACACAGCAGTGATACTGACATGGTGCTGGTGTGAGTGTATCAGACACAGCAGTGATACTGACATGGTGCTGGTGTGAGTGTATCAGACACAGCAGTGATACTGATGTGGTGCTGGTGTGAGTGTATCAGACACAGCAGTGATACTGACATGGTGCTGGTGTGAGTGTATCAGACACAGCAGTGATACTGATGTGGTAGTGTGTAGTGTGTGTTGTGCTGGTGTGAGTGTATCAGACACAGCAGTGATACTGACATGGTGCTGGTGTGAGTGTATCAGACACAGCAGTGATACTGACATGGTGCTGGTGTGAGTGTATCAGACACAGCAGTGATACTGACATGGTGCTGGTGTGAGTGTATCAGACACAGCAGTGATACTGACATGGTGCTGGTGTGAGTGTATCAGACACAGCAGTGATACTGACATGGTGCTGGTGTGAGTGTATCAGACACAGCAGTGATACTGACATGGTGCTGGTGTGAGTGTATCAGACACAGCAGTGATACTGATGTGGTGCTGGTGTGAGTGTATCAGACACAGCAGTGATACTGACATGGTGCTGGTGTGAGTGTATCAGACACAGCAGTGATACTGATGTGGTAGTGTGTAGTGTGTGTTGTGCTGGTGTGAGTGTATCAGACACAGCAGTGATACTGACATGGTGCTGGTGTGAGTGTATCAGACACAGCAGTGATACTGACATGGTGCTGGTGTGAGTGTATCAGACACAGCAGTGATACTGACATGGTGCTGGTGTGAGTGTATCAGACACAGCAGTGATACTGACATGGTGCTGGTGTGAGTGTATCAGACACAGCAGTGATACTGACGTGGTGCTGGTGTGAGTGTATCAGACACAGCAGTGATACTGACATGGTGCTGGTGTGAGTGTATCAGACACAGCAGTGATACTGATGTGGTGCTGGTGTGAGTGTATCAGACACAGCAGTGATACTGACATGGTGCTGGTGTGAGTGTATCAGACACAGCAGTGATACTGACATGGTGCTGGTGTGAGTGTATCGGACACAGCAGTGATACTGACATGGTGCTGGTGTGAGTGTATCAGACACAGCAGTGATACTGACATGGTGCTGGTGTGAGTGTATCAGACACAGCAGTGATACTGACATGGTGCTGGTGTGAGTGTATCAGACACAGCAGTGATACTGACATGGTGCTTTTGTGAGTGTATCAGACACAGTAGTGATACTGATGTGGTAGTGTGTCGTGTGTGTTGTGCTGGTGTGAGTGTATCACACACAACAGTGTGTCATTGTGCCTGTGTCACTTTTTCAGAGGGGGCCTGTCAGTCAACAGCCTGTGGTGACACCTCACTCCTGAAGCACACCCCTTGGCCACTAAAACAGCCTGTGCCACAAATGTTCCTCACATACATTCAGAACACACAACTCAATGAGTCTGATTGGCTAAAGCACTTCATACATGATGTAATGTGGAATAAAGTCCATTTCCATTCTGCTCCTCAGATACACTCAGGTGCTTTATTGCCCCAGAAGAGTGTATGAAAGGGCAGATACAGACCCTGAGGGCTAGTCGCCCTGTGGCAGAGACAATGTGACAGTGATGGACATACTACACTTATACTTACTTTATTACACCAACAGTTATAATGGAAATAAACATTTCCCCAAGCTATCATTGTGGTGTTTTTTTGTTTTTTACTTTACAGTCCCATCTGGAGATCCTCCTCTATCACTGTGGTGGTGTTTGTTTGGTTTTTTTTACTTTACAGTCCCATCTGGAGATCCCCCTCTATCACTGTGGTGGTGTTTTTGTTTTTTGTTTTTACTTTACAGTCTCATCTGGAGATCCTCCTCTATCACTGTGGTGGTGTTTGTTTTTGTTTTTTTACTTTACAGTCTCATCTGGAGATCCTCCTCTATCTCTGTGGTGGTGTTTTGTTTTTTTGTTTTTTTTACTTTACAGTCCCACCTGGAGATCCCACTCTATCATTGTGGTGGGAATAGCAGATACCCAGCGAGTGCAGGAGGTGATTCAGCCACGTGGCGGACCCTGTGGACCCTGCGGCTTCTGATTAAGAGACGCCCACTAGTATGGCAAGTTAGGAACTAATTAATGACTCAAATATAGTCAAATATGAAATAAACCTTGAAATGTAAAATAAATTGTAAGAAGAGCAGTAGTATTTTCAACATAGCTATGATTTATAAAGATTATATATTTACAGATTTATAAAGATTAATAATAAATAGAACTGTGGCACTGTGCTAGTTATGCAGGTTTCTTGGAGGCAGCTACAGATAGGATAATCAATAACTGATTAGAAAATCAATAATAATGGGTTCTTGTTTGGTCATCTTCATTTCCAGACCATTGGTTTGAATGGTTTCCATTATGCTGTACACACTGTCTGTAGTACTGTAGAACTACCAGTTTTAAGCTTGTGGGCTACTGTCAGAGTCTTACAGTCTCAAAAGATATATGATTATGTATTTGTACATGTGTGTGTGTGTGTGTGTGTGTGTGTGTGTGTGTGTGTGTGTGTGTGTGTGTGTGTGTGTGTCTTGTGGTGTGCTATGAGAAGCATGTTTGTGTGATATTTATTTTGCATCTTTGTTTAATTAAGTGTGTCTATTGAAAGGTAAATACACTTTGCTGTAAGAGACATCTACACACTGGTGTAAGAGACATCTACACACTGGTGTAAGAGACATCTACACACTGGTGTAAGAGACATCTACACTCTGGTATAAGAGACATCTACACTCTGGTGTAAGAGACATCTACACTCTGGTATAAGAGACATCTACACTCTGGTGTAAGAGACATCTACACTCTGGTGTAAGAGACATCTACACTCTGCTGTAAGAGACGTCTACACTCTGGTGTAGGAGACATCTACACTCTGGTGTAAGAGACGTCTACACTCTGGTGTAAGAGAAATCTATGCTCTGGTGTAAGAGACATCTACACTCTGGTGTAAGAGACATCTATGCTCTGGTGTAAGAGACGTCTACACTCTGCTGTAAGAGACGTCTACGTTCTGGTGTAAGAGACGTCTACGCTCTGGTGTAAGAGACATCTACGTTCTGCTGTAAGAGACATCTGCACTCTGGTGTAAGAGACATCTATGCTTTGCTGGAAGAGACATCTAAGCTCTGGTCTAAGTAGACATCTACGCTCTCCTGTAAGAGAAATCTACACTCTGGTCAAGAGTATCTGCTCAACGCTGTAAATGTATAGAATTAGCAAGCTGATTAATGATTAATACAGCAGTGTATGTGAGAATCTCTCTCCCTTCACATTCTCTGGTTCCTCTATAAAACTCACCACACACTTGACAAACATCCCCTGTTTTATTGTCCGGTTGACTTCAAACACACAGTTGCAGTTTGTGGGGACGGAGTTTGTGACACAGCCGCTTGTGCTACTGTAGCACTGTGCTACTTTGTGACACAGCCACCCATATTGCCAAAGTGGATTGAAATACAGTGCCAGGAAACACGTTCTAAGTCCCGCCCACTCAGCAGGTCAGCGCCTCAGCCAATTAGAGCCGCGCAGAGAACAGCTGCCACACGTGGCTTCACGCTTCACCTGTGATGGTTGCCCTGAGCTAGCCGCAGTGGGTGGTGCTGCACCATCCATCTGTGAGCAGTGGTGTGGAGAAGCATATGTGACTCTGTGTGTGTGTGTGTGTGTGTGTGAGAGAGAGAGAGAGAGAGAGAGAGAGAGAGAGAGAGAGAGAAAGAGAGAGAGAAAAGGGGGAGTTCAGTAGAAGCCCCGAAATTCTTCTGTCATTTTAGTTTTTGTCTTTCTAAAGTCAGGATGGTAGGTTAATGACAGTCTGGAATAGTGTGGAGTGGTGGGGAATAGTGGGGAATAGTGGGGAATAGTGTGGAATGGTGTGGAATAGTGTGGAATATAGTGGAGTAGTCTGGAATAGTGTGGAATAAGACAACAAAAGTAACATAATAGCACCATTTATTGGACCTGCAGTGGCCGCTGTGTGCTACTGCGCCACTAAGCGGAGAACCTCACCTGGACCCTGAACACCAGTTCCATTACCAAGAAAGCCCAGCAACATCTCTACTCCCTTCAGAAGCTGAGAAAAGCCCCTCACCCATCCTCAGTACCTTCTATAGAGATACTATAGAGAGCATCCTGAGCAGCTGCATCACTACCTGGTTTGGGAACTGCACCGTCTTTGACCGCAAGACCCTTCAGAGAGTAGTGAGAACAGCTGAGAAGATCATTGGGGTCTCTCTTCCCTCCATCACACATTTACACAACACGCTGCATCCAGAAAGCCACCAGCATTGTGGGAGACTCCTCACACAAACACCATTTTGCCATCTGGAAGAAGGTACCGCAGCATCCGGTCCCGCACCTCTAGACTGCTATGTTCAGTTCAGCATGTCACTGACTCCTACTGCTAGAATGCTGTACTAAATCAGTACTGTATTCTGGACTGTTTCTGGTTACTACTGGTGACTGCTATGTTCAGTACAGCATGTCACTGACTCCTACTGCTAGAATGCTGTACTAAATCAGTACTGTATTCTGCACTGTTTCTGGTTACTACTGGTGACTGCTATGTTCAGTACAGCATGTCACTGACTCCTACTGCTAGAATGCTGTACTAAATCAGTACTGTATTCTGGACTGTTTCTGGTTACTACTGGTGACTGCTATGTTCAGTACAGCATGTCACTGACTCCTACTGCTAGAATGCTGTACTAAATCAGTACTGTATTCTGGACTGTTTCTGGTTACTACTGGTGACTGCTATGTTCAGTACAGCATGTCACTGACTCCTACTGCTAGAATGCTGTACTAAATCAGTACTGTATTCTGCACTGTTTCTGGTTACTACTGGTGACTGCTATGTTCAGTACAGCATGTCACTGACTCCTACTGCTAGAATGCTGTACTAAATCAGTACTGTATTCTGGACTGTTTCTGGTTACTACTGGTGACTGCTATGTTCAGTACAGCATGTCACTGACTCCTACTGCTAGAATGCTGTACTAAATCAGTACTGTATTCTGCACTGTTTCTGGTTACTACTGGTGACTGCTATGTTCAGTACAGCATGTCACTGACTCCTACTGCTAGAATGCTGTACTAAATCAGTACTGTATTCTGGACTGTTTTTGGTCACTACTGGTGACTGCTATGTTCAGTACAGCATGTCACTGACTTCTATGCACAAACCTGCTTTACATATTTCCAGTACTGTTCTGGTCAAAATAATGCTGTTGATTGTTTATTGGTCCTGTCTTGTATTTATTGTATGACATTGTTGCACTGTATTGTATTGTATTGTGTAGTGTAGTGTGTTGTCTGTTGTATTTGTTTTGTGTTGCACCATGGTCCTGGATGAACATTGTTTTGTTTTGCTGTGTACTTGTATATAGCTGAAATGACAATAAAGCCTTTTGACCTTGAACTTGAGTCATATGAAACATTGTGGAATAGTGTGGAATATAGTGGAGTAGTGTGGAATAGTGTGGAGTAGTGTGGAGAGTTTATGAAGGACTTGATAATTACCCGACAAGGTCAGTCTTGTTTCTTATAGCGGGGGTTCTGTACTCCAGTGCTGGAGCCCCAGTGCCTCACACTGGTTAAAGGTTTTCCTCGCCACAGGAGTTCACTTGACGCAACTTCTGAAGGGCTCGATAATGAGTTGATGAGTGCAGTCGGCCATGTCAGAGAAACCCTAAGACTGTGCCGATAGGTGGAGTCCCAGGAATGGAGCTGAAGCCTTCCTCAGGACAGCTGTGCGGCATGTGGAGCGTGGCTGACATCCGGACTGATCGACCCAGTCGTGGAGCACAGCACCTTCTGTGGAGCTGCAAGCGCCGCATCAGAACGAGTCCCTGTCAGCAGGAAGTTCAGCTAACCTACGTTAAAGTGTCTATAAACCCAAATGCAGACGGCTGTATATTCTCTCTCATTGCAACAGGCCATTAGGCAACACTGAACAAATGCAGCCCAGTGATGTATTCTTTGAAGACGTGCCCAATTAACATGGTGCTAGCAAGGCTATTTGCATGCACTGTAAATTAGCTTCACTTAATTAGTAAAAGAGAGAAAATCACTTGGCACTGTTTGCCTTCTATGAAGTGGAAATACAGTGCTTTACTTATTAACCCTGCACTTTATGTTACGTACGGTCAGAGCTCTGAAACATTTATTGTTATTACCAGGCATATGTCTTAGTGTTATTTGTGTGGGGGGAGTTAGAGCCCCGCTCCTGTAGCAGTGTGGACTCTGGATACTCTGTCTGGAATTCCATTTTTTCATTTTTCATTCTGGACATTTAAGGGGGTGACCTTATGACCCTTGATTTCATGTCTCCTAATTTCGAGAACGAGATGTGAAGAAAGTTTCGGCTGTTTGTCACCCTCTGGCTAGGGCGTGATTCTGTACCACTCCCAAGTCAAACACCAGCTTGAGTAATTGAGTCAAGTAAACGAGGGCAGTAGAATGCCAGAGAGCTTGTCCTGGGGTGATAGGCACTGCCCTGGGGTCTCGGGGGGCTGTCTCCCTCAGCGTCGCCGTAACGACAGCCTGATGGGCCGTGTGTCCCTGGGCTGCACTCAGGGATGTGCATGCACACAGAGAAAAGCTGCAAACTCTTCTCAAACTCAGATTGAAATATTGAGTCAATATTTTGATTTTTCTTCATGCGCTTTCATTACAAAATTCCCCCGTCCTCCTGTCCGTGCCTCTCTATTCGATTTGATCTTTTTCATCTCTCCCCTCCTCCTCTTTCTCTCTTTCTATTGTGCTGTTCCTATGAGTCAGCGCACCCCTTTCCTGATGATGCTGTCCATTCGATTGCTGCCATGGTGAATTGTTTCTTTCTTCTCTTACAGAACACATGCGCTGACTTCAAAGTTCTTGTTATCTGTAGGAAAAACGTAGCCTTTTATATCTGTGTGTGTGTGCGCGCGTGTGTGTGTGTGTGTGTGTAAAGTTAAGCAGACGTTTACAGAAAGGTCATTAACATTTGTGTATCTCTCTGTATTTACACTGCGTGCACGTGCGTTTGTGTGTGCATATGCGTGTGTGAGAGCGTGATAAGAAACGTATCTGTACAGGGATACAATGCTGAGGTGTAGTGTTGCCCGGGCCCGGTGTCTGACTCATCGCAGGTCATTAGAGCCGTTCCCTGCTAGCAGGAGTCTGGAGGTACATGTAAGACTGGCAGGTGAAGAGGCTCAGACATGTCTTTAGAGCTAAAGCTCCTGACGGGCTCGGACCTCGGGGCGGTGATACGACCAGCAGAACTAGACCTTCAGCACTGGGCGGTGACCTGTCACGGAAGGGCAGCGTGTTTAAAATACGAACCAGACATTTTAGCTTCTAATGACAGCGGTGGAGCACACAGACGTAGCGAGGTGGGGTTTCACAAGCTCCTCTTCAGCCGTCTCTCCTCACACCCTGCGCGGCTCTGCTCGGACAGACTCATCCACAGTCATTTTCTTTCGGGCCGACAGACCTGCAGTTCCGCCGCCCTGTGCTCACGAGCGGAGCGTATAAAAACCTTCCTAAAGAACTCTGACCTGGATATGAGGAATATTTCTGACTTCCTGCTGAATATCTCATTTATTATCTTGTCTTGAGTGAAAGGATTTACCGCACACAAAGACATCGCGCTCACAGTTTGACACAACATCGAGGAAGCTCTTAAGGTCTTCGCCATCTCCATGCAGACAGGCCTCCATCTTGCAATGATTTGTGGAGGTTCTTACCTTAACTGGACCTCAATTCATAACCAATCTGAGCCACCACTTATTGCCAGCAAAGTCTGTTAGTGTGTACGGTAGTGGAGTGACATAGCATGGCTGTGAGGTGTGGACGGCTGCAGTAATGGGAGCGTAATTGCATTTATCTTAATTGCACTTGTCAGAAGCAGAGTGGAGAGACTCAACTCAGCTGCCATCTTTTACCTGTTAATTAATGTGTCCCAGTTGTGCCATATGTTTGAAGAACTCTGGGTTTGGCTATGTGTGTGTGTGTGTGTGTGTGTGTGTGTGTGTGTGTGTGTGTGTATAGTCAGAATTCAAGTGAAGTATACAAGGCTTCCAGAGATGCAGGCCATTTTAGACAGAAAGTTCTTCATCCTTCATCAGCTTTGCAAGCAAAGTGCTTGGGAATTTCTAGGAGGTGGCACTAGTGAAGTTGATGTTTAAACCCTAACATTTATTCCATGGAGTTCTTCAGACAGGGCAGATCAGTGCTTTTATCTTTATATTTCCTAACCTAATTGCTGTCAGAATAGAAACAGATTCATCATTAATGTCTGTTGTGCCTCTCCACTGGAAATGATGAATCCTTAATTCTGAAGGTCTGAAGGTGTTTAACGAACCCATCAGTGAGTCTTCTCCTGGTCTCTCCAGTATAAAGCAGATTACATTTCTGACAGTAACACAGTAGACAAACTCCCACAGTGATGTATGACGAGGAACTGGGGGATAATCGATCCTTTAGTGGCAGTTATTTTAGTGTCTGTGTTTATAAATGTACATGTAGCACATCTAGAGAGGTACCACAGTTATTACCTGAATGGTCAGATAGAAGAAACAAACAGTTGGGGATCTTCAAATGTGCTTGCAGTAGAACCAAAGTGTATCTTAGTATCAGTGTATCTTAGGAACACTAAGGGTCCAGGATATCGTTCAGAGATGATTCTCAACAAATCCAACAAGTTTGTACAGGAGGGAAGTGCCCACACTAACTCCTCTTACTCGTGAGTAGTACTCGGAGTCAAAGGTGAAGCAGTTTAGAATTAGCACAAGTTCCAGTAGTCTTAAGAGAACATCTGTAGGCGGGTTCTTCTCAGGTCTCGCATTAAGAAACTGCTTCAAAGCTGTCAAATCATCTTCATTAGGGATGACCGTGTATAAATGAAAAAAAGGTAGGCAGGTAGTGTTTGTTCTTGCAGGTGTTCATGGATTTGTAGAAAATGTTAAGAGTGTTTAACATATGTAGGTAGGGACTTAACAATTGGTTGAAAAATGTCACTGAGGAACTGGGATATAATTTCTGTTGGGCAGAAACAAGCAGGTACAATAGGATGTCCATGACTGTTTCCTTCTTAACACCCGGGATTGTTTTCTCCTGGATTTTAGGGAGAGGATTATCTACAATAAAATTCCTTGTGGAATCTGGGAGGTGTTCTGGAAACTGAGTGGAGGAATGTAACTATGGAATGCTTTGTCAGAGGTATAAAATAGAGGTATAAAATAGCGAGAGCGTGTGGCAGCAGTGTGGATGAACACGGGTTGTGGAGATCTGCTTCCTGTATCAGGCCACCACTGATTCTGGCTGGCAGTGCTATGATGCTCCTGGTGGTTTCCTGCTCCTCCATTACTGCCATTTCAGCGCAATCAAAAACCAGCAGTCAGTGTTAAAATGTGAGAGAGATACTGACAATTCCGCAGTGTAGGGGATTGATACCCCAATGGCTTCTTTATTAAGTGTAAGGGATTGATACCCACATGTCTTCTTCATTGAGTGTAAGGGATTGATACCCACATGTCTTCTTTATTAAGTGTAAGGGATTGATACCCACATGTCTTCTTCATTAAGTGTAAGGGATTGATACCCACATGTCTTCTTCATTAAGTGTAAGGGATTCATACCCACATGTCTTCTTCATTAAGTGTAAGGGATTCATACCCACATGTCTTCTTCATTAAGTGTAAGGGATTCATACCCACATGTCTTCTTCATTAAGTGTAAGGGATTGACACCCACATGTCTTCTTTATTAAGTGTAAGGGATTGATACCCACATGTCTTCTTCATTAAGTGTAAGGGATTGATACCCACATGTCTTCTTCATTAAGTGTAAGGGATTCATACCCACATGTCTTCTTCATTGAGTGTAAGGGATTGATACCCACATGTCTTCTTCATTAAGTGTAAGGGATTGATACCCACATGTCTTCTTCATTAAGTGTAAGGGATTCATACCCACATGTCTTCTTCATTAAGTGTAAGGGATTCATACCCACATGTCTTCTTCATTAAGTGTAAGGGATTGACACCCACATGTCTTCTTTATTAAGTGTAAGGGATTGATACCCACATTTCTTCTTCATTGAGTGTAAGGGATTGATACCCACATGTCTTCTTCATTAAGTGTAAGGGATTGATACCCACATGTCTTCTTTATTAAGTGTAAGGGATTGATACCCACATGTCTTCTTCATTAAGTGTAAGGGATTCATACCCA
This sequence comes from Electrophorus electricus, assembly GCF_041902795.1. Classification (NCBI taxonomy): domain Eukaryota; kingdom Metazoa; phylum Chordata; class Actinopteri; order Gymnotiformes; family Gymnotidae; genus Electrophorus; species Electrophorus electricus. The sequence continues at coordinate 1,755,080 of NC_137503.1, read as the reverse complement.
CATGTCTTCTTCATTAAGTGTAAGGGATTGATACCCACATGTCTTCTTTATTAAGTGTAAGGGATTGATACCCACATGGCTTCTTTATTAAGTGTAGGGTACTGATACCCACATGTCTTCTTTATTAAGTGTAAGGGATTGATACCCACATGTCTTCTTTATTAAGTGTAGGGTATTGATATCCACATGTCTTCTTTATTAAGTGTAAGGGATTGATACTCACATTGAGTCTTGAGACAGGGTTGCGCAGAAACCTTAATGCAATTAGTCCTGCAAGGATCAACAACATACAATCCACTGTTTTGTTTTCCTCCAAGAAAACATTTCCTCCATCCTCAGAGAGATCAGTGGATGCTTGAAAAATAATAGCACTTTTTATGGTCTTTTTAATTCTTTCTTCATCCTCTGTGTTTTTCTCTGCTGTTTTTCTAGCTAAGACACTTTTTTTTTTTGCTGAAAAGCACAAATACACAGTCATATTAAGTGGTAATTTCAGTCCTATCCGCTGATGGAATTCGACTATGGTTAAGGCATGTCAAGTGACAGAGATCTCATAATGTAAGAAAGCCAAAGCAACGGTGTCTTAATTTGTGAGGAAATTGAAGGAGCCTGTGGGCTGCGTGTGTGCATGCCATACGCCGTTAGCTTGGCTTATTAAGAGCCCTAATTAAACATGTTGCATTGAGAAGCAGGCTTCAGCTCTGTGCCGGGACTCCCAAGAGCGGAATAGCAATATGCTATTCTCTCCTGTCAATCAAAAATAATAGCTGACAATGTCAAGACCCACACATTGCTTTACCAAAGAAAACACACACACACACACACACACACAGATGATGTGAACTTTAAGGTCAAATAATACCAACCAATTTGTTTTCCTTGGTAGGGGCACGTACCACTGAGAGCGATTTGAGAACACAGATAAGGCTCACCTTCTTCTCTAAGTCTGCTCTCTGCTCCACGCACGTCCCACTGTAGAGCCTCCAAGACCTGAAGGGCTTCTGTACCACTCTGAGTGAGTTGTGACCGGCCAGAGGATCGTCTCGCAGGCCTAATCAATAGGAATTAAATGGTCACTGACAGCCTTGAAGCAGGTACTCGATAGCAGTGTCCGCTGAACCCGTGCCAGCTGGTGAGGCTCCGCCCTCGTCCTTGGACACGCTGGGAGCACCATCTCACCTCCACTAACTTTGTCAGATTACCTGACACAGGTGCTAAATATTTGGACAGATAACGGATGAAGGGGTGCTGTTTTCCTCCACCAGTTAACGTCTGCGGCGTGTGAGACGTTTCTCCAGGCTGCTCAGAGTTGGACTTCACAGGCGATTACCTTCCAACTGCAGTCCTTACTGCAACATGATGCTCACTGATTGCGAGCCTAAAGGAGCTTAAAAGAATGCAAACAAGGGTTTGTTTCTTTACGAGGTGTAAACAGTGACCAAAAGATGTGTCTGGAATTGGCAGGAACACTCCAGATAATGTCATTGACCTCCTTGGCTGCCGCTGCTGGCGAGGGCTCCCAGTGACTAGCCAGACGATACTGACACTTGACCTCCACAGTGTCTACTATCAAACCTCAGCTCCTGCCGTGCATGGCCATCCTGTACTGACAGCGCTTCCTGTTCCCAGACCCTGTTCACTCATTAGCCACCGGGAAGATTCCAAAATGTTCCAAACTGGTCCAAACCCGGTGGTACCAGACTCTCACCTCCCACGTTAGGCTACTTGTTTTGGCACATGTTGTGTTTTTTCCCCATCTTGTAACAGGGCCACAGGTGCCGGTGGTGAATTCAGTCCCATGCAAAGCCAGTCTGTTTTGTGCCGGAGGCAGATGGTAACAGTTTGCCTAGTTAGTCCTGCAAATTGGGAGTATCATTATTAGGAGTGTTAATGAGACACAAATTAAGTTTCGTATTTGACAGATTGTGTATGCTGTCCCTTTCCTCTTCTTTTAATGAAGCTATCCCTCCCACAGGTTTTATAAGACAGCCCCTCCTTTCCCACATTGCATTTCTCATATTAGCAGCTAGCATATGCTCAATCATGACATGGTTTCCCCAGAAACAGTGACTTATGGCCTGAACTTCACATTCTGCATCATGCTCTCACATTCGCCGGCTACTGCGCTAACACACCAAGTTCACCCGAACTATCTTGTCGCACATCTCAATAAACACAGCTCTCATTGGTTGGGGCTGAGAGGGGCTGTTTATCTGCCTGAAAGACACACTTCAGCCCCGTAGTCTGAAGTGCAGGGGCAGGAGCTGTGGGTATAATCAGCAAGAAGGGTGGTAAGGTCTCATGACCTGAGTCAGATCATGATAGTGTCAGAGTACTTTACTGCGCCACTGAGAGTGGGGGAGAGTGAGAGAGAGAGCTAATCATGATGTTTGTACTGCTTTCATTCCAAGACAACATTATCCGTGTCAATCCCAGAGAATGGGAGAACCCACAGCGTCTTTGGTTGCACGTTCGACTGTGTTTTCAGTGCTAACATGTCTTAGCATGACATCAACATACAAACATGGCACCCCACATCTGCCCTACAGTTACCCCGCTACACTCCCCAGACTGACACAATATAAAGAGGGCAACGTGATTTTGTCACTGTGGGGGAAAACGCCGGCTCAGGTTTCAAAACTCAAATTTTCTTTGCCTCTGTGATGCCATTTCTGAAACCTTATGGACAATGTTTCTATTTTATTGACTGTCCAGACTGCTATAAGACTTATGACAATAATATAATATAATGACAATTACTGACTGATTACTTAAGCTAGAGTACTGTGCTAAAGTCTTAGGTCACCACTAGATATGTTGTTTTAGCGATGGTGTAACGGCCATATATAATTATTATATATAATTATTAGTCTCTATTAGAATAGAACTGGAAAATATTAAATTTATATGCAGTATTAAAAACACAAGAATCAGAAAAAAACAGCTTCTATAGGCTATAGTGTTTATTTAGTGCCAGTATTTAGTGTGACCTTCTGTTATAATTCAGCACCAACAAGAACCTGGTTATCTTAAACCTACACGGAACAAAACCTGAATAGAATAATACCAGAAGATTTCTTCAGAAGACGTTAGGACAGTCTCCCCAAAAGAGGCCAAGATGTGCTCAGCGCCAAGGGAGGAGACAATAAATACTGACCTTTGTCTGAGAAGCCATTTTGTTCTGACAATTGTCTTTTTTAAATTTTGTGTATATTATTATAGTTTATATATGCAACGTTGTAGAATGTGATATAGCATATAATGACGTATGTTACACATAACACATCTTTACACCCACTGACACGTTTCCATCACATCTTTACACCCACTGACACGTTTCCAGCACATCTTTACACCCACTGACACGTTTCCAGCACATCTTTACACCCACTGACACATTTCCATCACATCTTTACACCCACTGACACGTTTCCAGCACGTCTTTACAGCATGCAACCTCTCCATACACCTTTGTGCAGGTCTCTGTGCAGACACTCATTCACTTGCGTGTTCATTCACTGGCATGTTCTGCGTATAACGTACAGTAAGCTTTCGCTGGCAGAGACCAAACTGTAGTAACCAATGACTTGTGGGGTCATTCTCAGGCTGCAGTGGACAGCAGGTTTGGAGTGTCTCTCTCTGCCTGTTTTCTGTGCGCTGTGTCTGGGATTATGGCCCAAACCCCTCACAATGCATTACAGGACTGTGCATCGAGGCATCAGATCAATACCCAGCCCACGTGGAGCTGGAGCTGAACGTTTGGGCTTATTCACCATCCTCCTTGAAGATCAAGGTGAGGAGATGCTCTTGGTGGGGTGGGGGGCTTCACTGCTAAAGAAATGGATTAGTGGTCACATGGTGCCTGTGTGATGTATACAGAGATGCAGAAAGAACTGTGCCATCTGCATACAGTGTGTTATAAAACCCATTTGTGCCCATGTAACCCGGCGTGTCCACATGGGGGTGTGTATGTGTGTGAGGACCTCATGTTTCAACCTTAACCTTGGTCCTGCGACTGTTTATTCTTTCAGCTGTTTAATGGTTGTAAAAAAAAACAAAAACAACAACTTTGAAAAGAAGCTTTTTGAAGAGGTCTTTTTCTGCTGAGTTTCATTTGAAAATTGTAATGGAAAGAGAGGACATATCCAATTTAGAGTGAATGCTTTATTAGCCAGCGAAGTATCCTGTCTATGTAGGATCATTTATTGCAAATCTAACCCTACAACACTAAGACTGTCTTAGTGTTCTAGCCTGAATTATACATGAAAGTGGCACATGTGAGGAATGGCAATGTGACCTGGGATGCGTTGTGAGAGAGCAGGGCTCAGATGAATCCATACAGGCAAACATGACACCTTGTCACAAAGCTCATGGGAAACAGAGATCCCATGAAACACTGAGCCAAACCATCTCACCCTGCAGTAACAACCCAGGGATGACAAACCGTCTCACCCTGCAGTAACAATCCAGGGTTGACAAATCGTCTCACCCTGCAGTAACACTGCAGGGGCGACAAACCGTCTCACTCTGAAGTAACACCGCAGGGGTGACAAACCGTCTCACTCTGCAGTAAAACCGCAGGGGTCACTGTAACCTTGAGAGAAGAAATAGAAAAACAAACAAATCTCAGCAGCTCTGCAGTGGCTATAAACAGAATAACCTGTTGGATTGCTGTTCACGTGGGCCACAGAGTTTCAGCCCACACACCAACACATGTGGTCAGGAACCCAACACATGTAAACACAGAGCAGACCAGTGTTTTGTTCAGCATTTAGGGGCTTTGGGTAGACCGAGTCTCCGCCCTTTAGTTCGGCCCTTTAGCTCCGCCCCTTTGTCTGAACGGAAGACGAGAGGAAGATGAATGGGCAACTTCCCGCATCCAGACATGAGCAACGGCTGGTCCAGACAGAAGGGAGCAGAAACGAGTCTCTGAAGTGCCAACAAAATATTTTAAAATTCTGAATTTTTCTGTATGGCTACTTTGAACGCCTCTGTAACACCTGCTGACATGCTGCCCTACAGGAAGTCACAGGGTGATGTCTTTAGGAGCAGGTGATTCCGAGATTGCTGGGAACGGGGAGCAGCCAGAATAAAAGATTCCTAAGCCGTTGTTCGTATCACCTGGGGAAAGGCAGATTGCATCTTTACCTGTCTTACAATAGCGGTGTTCATTTCACCGAGCACAGACGTTGTCCTGAAAATAGCCGGGCTGTCCAGCCTATCACTATTCAATTAACTTCTCCCGTTCATTTTGTGCTGGGAATTGAATGCCACATACAAACACTCGCACGTCCGGCCCGGGCGGCTGAATTTAATTACCCTTTGTATGTCACTTCCCGTGTCTTTGGCAAAATAAAGACTTTCTGTCAGTAAGAGAGAAGGCCAGATTCCGTGAGCCCGACGCACAGTGAATGTGCAATTTGAACCACACAAAGTCATATCAGCAGAAAGAATTAAATGTCTCTTTGTTTGTCACCATAAAACAATCAAAACCTGGAGAAGGAAAGATTCATCCATCAGGTGTGAGAGAGGAAGCTTGTGGGACCGATACATTCGCGTACCGTAAAAAAACATGGAAGGAGTGAAGTTTATAATAACCTCCTGCTCACAGTCCAAATGAAGACCTTGTGAATAATCCACATTAAGACCTTGTAAAATCAAGGCCTTGTGAAGATATGCTTTTATCAGAAGACGCAGAAAGGCCTCTAGAAAATATATTCTCTCTTTCTTTTTCCACACACAGGCTGGGCAAATATGACGTACATACACACTCATGGACCTGCACACAGGCTGGGCGAATATGACGTACATACACACTCATGGACCTGCACACAGGCTAGGTATATATGATGTGCACATGTGCTTTCATTTTGTGCAGGCTGCTATTTAACTGGGACACAGGATTAACCCTTACATATCCATTAACCTCCTCAGGGACATGGAAATACACTGCTGATGCAAGCGCCTCACAGGTGTGTGTAGCCCGTCATGTTCTGCAGTGGAACGTTCTCACATAGGAAAATAACATTCTGTATTCACTAGCAGAAAATGTGCTGCCCTGGTCATCCTTACAACTTTAAACAGTGAATGTTCTGAGTTTCTCGATGGTATTTTTTTCACAGCACTTTCAAGATCTGGAAAAACTCAGCTTGTGTCGTTCTGAAACCTTCAAACTAATTTAAAGATTTTTACAGATTTTATAATACAATTAGCTGCTACATTAATTTTCTGCATTTTAGAGGCATTATAGATAAAGAATCATATTCTTTGTGATATCCCAAGGCATTTGTACAATAAATAAACATAAAACATCTGTTTAAATTACTGTGTGACTTAATGAATTACATAGTATAATATTTCATACATTCCTTTGTGTTTCAAAAACCTCAAATTTTCTCCTTTAAGCTAAATATTTGTAAACAATCTCACATTTTGGCTGAGTACAGTGGATTTGGCATGAAAAAAGATAAAGGTTTTCTGAACTGTTTGGTTCATAATTAATGATTCCAATCTCTAAATTGTATTTCTAGTCATAATTAGCTGCATCAGTTGTCCAAAATTTTAACCTTCGCCTGAGACACCCTCCTCAGTGCTATTATTCATTCAGATCAATAATTGCAAAAAAGTGGAAAAGTCTGAATTTGACCGGAAAATTTGTAAAATTCGGAAATATGAACAGCACGAAATAAATGCACTGATTACCAGTAAAAGAATTTTTGTCTCGAGAGCCCTCAGAATGGCTACCACACTTTCTGCACATGAAACGTTTCCTGTCTGTATAATGTGGTATGATGAATGCTTGCCAATTAAGTACCATCATGAAAGTGCAGATTTGGGTGTAATTGTTCCTTAGAAGTGTATGGAAATGGACTAAATAGACAGAAATGCCAAAATGATTAATGGTAGCAATAGGCATTGTGTGTGTGTGTGTGTGTGTGTGTGTGTAAGAGAGAAATATTGAGATGTACTTTAATGCACTCTCTGTGTTTGTGGTTGCACAATACTGTTTCCACATTCATTCCAATTAAGCACAGATCACCCCTTCCTTACATTCCACTAGCTAGTTGCTAATCAGCAGCAAGCACACTCTCATACCACCAGGGCCTGCAGACACAGTGCCTCCAAACATTTCTCGCTCTCTGTCTCTCTTTCGGGCTCTTGTGTACATCATCTGTTATTAATGAACAGAACATGATATGAAACATTGTGGAAAATGAAAACCATTCCTTTCGCGACGCCATTTCTGTCCAGTCAGTCGTCAAAGTTTGTGGCTTCACAGAATCAGGGACCGATAGCATGGATGCTGGTCTGAGATGTGCACGCGTGCTGTAGAGGTAATACAGCTCTGTGTCTATTTTAAGAGTACCACGAGTCTCTACACAGGACAGGTCATTGGTTATTTTTTGCCCCCTATTTGCTCTATTTGACCCTGGGGATTATTGTGTCGAATTATAGAACCCTGAAGGTGGATATAAATGACCTCTGGACTAGTGTTGTGTCTGCAGACCTCTTAAAACCAGTAACTCATAAAAAAAAAGTCTCATGTAGCCAGGCTACATTACCTTTTATCTTTCCTGAGGACGTCTGAGGCTCTTACCCATAAGCCCAGCAATGCATGAGCCACCCATCAATGGCCCAATTGCACGCGTCCTCAGAATGAGCACAGACACACAGGCAGTGGTGGCTGAGTGGTTAAGGTTGCCAGTACCAGTCCCACCACTGCCAAGTTGCCACTGTTAGGCCCCTGAGCAAGAGCCTCATTTGCTCAAGTTGTATTCAGTCATAATTGTAAGTTGCTTTGGATAAAAGAATTATGCTTTAGTTGTACAATGTCATATGTTAAATTCTTCTTTCAGAATTATAGTATCTAATCTCATGTTTCCAGGACAGAAGTCATGCACAGTGGAGGTAATCAGAATTAACAATGCATGAGCCACATCACAAACTCAGACAATGGTGCAGTACTCTGTGGTGACAATAGAATTATTTTTGTCTGATTGCCTCTGCATTTATTCCCAGCTGTAATAATAATAATAATAATAATAATAATAATAATAACTCATTATTATTATTATAGCTTTTGGGGACCCATGGTCAGTCGTGGTTTTTGCCAAACTAAAAGTCTAGACTGGGTTTTCTAAAGTAGAGTCTTCTAACAAGAATTATAGCCTTAGCTTGTTCTGGGACCTGTGACAAACATCTTGGCTTTTATATTTGGCCTTTAGACATATAAGCACCCTACTAAATCTGCACAGTATTTTAGGCTGTGTTCTTGTGACTCCTGTAAACAGGGTTTGGTTTAATACCAACGGACCTCTGATGAATCTTCAGTTCTGTGTTTAATTTTCAAACTCTTTCTTGAATGCAAGTTCTTTTTGTTCCTAGCTAAAGACAGTAATAAAATATCCCTTCACAGACTACACTGAAGCATCTAGAATGACAAACATTTCAGAGTATTGATCCAAAATCTTTTAAGTACATTTCTGCTTTGCGCATAACCTGAGGGATGAAGTAGAGGGACGTTTTAATAGCAGAAGGTTCAGATTTCTCATAGACACTGAAAATGGGTTTTCATTCTTTTCCATCAAACTGAAAATTAATCACCATTAGTTCCTGCTAATCCAGTAACGCATGGGAGGTGAGAAGGTAAGGACTGTTGTGTCCTTTCTGGTCATGTGACACACACACAGCCAATCAGACTCCCGTCATCTCCATGCTGCATGACTGTGGCACGTTCCATCTGGATGGTCGGACGGACACACACACACACACACACACACACACACACACACACACACACACACACACACACATACATACACTCCCAGTCTTTCTATGAATTATTTAAGGCTACATGCCAGCCCAGTGCACACATGCACAGTATTCCTGTAATATGAATGAGCTACTCCAGAGTACATGGGTAAGGCCATCATCCAAGCTAAAGGCTCGTGTGCTTCATGGGATTACTGGGAAGTTTCTAGAATGATCTTCCCTAGTCAGAGTGGTTCATTATTGGCTCGTGAGTTCTTGGTTTGGTCAACATTAACATTCTGCATGTTGTTCCTTGAGGTTTCATGGTTCAGGGTTACTGTGGAAAGCCGAGGCCAAACATTTACATAATCCTCTCCAAATATTGTCATTTAATGCCTTAATTAAGGTTCTTAAGATGCTATAGTTAAAAAGTTTAAAATGTTATTAAATAATAAGGCATTGGGGTGTGAGAAACCAGTTGAGTTTAGTAGGAAAAAACAGTATGAATCATAAGTACAGGCAGAGGTCAGGCAACAGAGGGGATATCAAAACAGGGCAAGCGTAGGGTAAAACCAAACATAGACTCAAAATCCAAAGGACAGGGTCAAAACAGCACAGTGGATAAACAAAGAGTGTACGGACTTCACACTGAGACTAGGACACAACAGCGCTTAAGAACACAGGGACTATTTCAAACTAGGAACAGGTGAGGACCATCATTAGGTAACAGACACAGGGACACAAACTAGAACTCTGGGAGCTTGACCACTGGGGGGGGGAAACAGGCAGCATTGCCTGGAGTTGGTGCTACAGAGCCCTGCGCCCGATCCCAGCCCTAACGGGTCAACCCTGGGTTCCTTCTCTGATTGGGTACAGGATAATCACAGTGGTCCCAACACAAGCCTGCAATCATGGAGGTCAGGAGTGTCCCTCCATGCCATACTCCTCCCCACCCACCAAAAACTTACAACACCCACCACAGATTCCATATACACGACGTGATCTCTGTGCCGATATTCCAGGGCCTGCTGGCATCGCCAGTCACCCCATCAGCTTGCTCCTTAAAGCGCTGCACAGCTCTCTGTAGCCAAACGTGGGCTGCCTCCCAGAACCAGTACATCGTGGACAAGTGCTGGCGGCCAAAACCAGTTTGTTTCCAGCTGGATGCATGTTGAATACTGGGATCCTGAGCTCAGTGCAGTGAGAACCCACTGGGTCACCTGATGGGGGGGGGTTTGGGAACAAAGATGAGATTGGATGGACACTCTGGTGGTGCGAGTTCTTTTTGTTGCCCCTGGTTCATGTCCTCCATTATGTCCCAACTCAGCAGCGCAAGTAGGGGACAGGCAGGAGGCAGGATGCTTCTGGGATCAATGTTGGTGGATCCAACTACCTAGACAGTGTATCTGCCTTAATGGTTTTTTTTTTCCTGGGTGGTATGACCCAGTGAACTGGAACCACCTAGACCATCTGAGGTAGGTTTAGTCTCTTGGCGAACTTCAAGCACTTCAGGTTCTTCTGCCCAGTATAGAATATGAAAACATTATCTACTTCCTCCAACCAATTGCCACTACTCCTCAAGGAGTACCCTGCTGCTGGAGATCCCGGTTGCTGATGATGTAATTGCATGCCAGAGTTTGCATTGAAAGTATGCACATAGAAACAGTTTTTCCTAACAATGGGCTGTGTGGCAGGCTGCAGTACCAGGCAGGAGATGTATGGCACAACCTCCCTTTCTGTGGTGAAAGAACCACAGCAAGGTTTTGCCAAAAACCTCCACCACATTCAGTGACCACAGGGCAGGCAGCAGCTTTTTGAGGGCTCTCAAATCTTATAGGGAAAGATGATGCACAAATCAAAGTAAAGTTTCACTCATGAGGCAAGCTCTCCAGTAGCCCAGTCAGACCCAGGGTTGTGCTTAGCTAGCCAGGGATACCCCGGTGCTACTGGGCTGTTAGGTGAGCAGGTCATGAGAAAGTCATTGGGCTCATTTGGCAGCAGTCCTGCTATCGCTACAGGTCTCGGCACCGCTCCATCACTCCCCATGGGTTTCCCATCTAACCCATGCAGGGCTGGGGAGGATGATAAGGGTGAAGGGGAAGTTTCAGCAGCCAGGCCACAGGTTCATCCAGAGTGAGAGCCATTGACCAGTGGAGTCCAACAGATGCTGAACGTCTAGCTTCCAAACAAGGGAGTCACTATGGACTCAACTGTCTTAGTTTTGGACAAACCTGGGAGCCAGTCCTTCACATGTCCTGAACATTCACACCAACAGTCCCAGCTGACCTCTTCCAACATCTCTTCTCTGGGCTTACTTTGGTGGTCCTGATTTCCACGAGTGCTATTCACTTGTATGTCAGGTTTAGGAGTTATTGGGGTGGGGGGGGAGGGGTCTCTGGCTTGTAACAGGTTGAAGTTTGTAACAGCTGCATGTATCATGATAGCCTTAGGGCTAAAGTATCACTCCAACTCTGCTTTCCCTTTCTCAGACTGCATCAAAAAGCAGCTTTTAGTACAAGAGCATTCCATCTGCAAGGGTGTAAAACTACCTATAGTATTCCAAAGCTGGATCATTCCATCGTATGAGGGTCAGAAACCCTTTGCCATCATCGTACCATGACTCTGGATGCTCAAAGGCAGTATATGCCTGATCCAGCATTGCCTGCTCATGGAACAGGGTAGCAGCCCGAGCTAGGGCTCCGTCAGCCAGTAATGTAAGGATCACAGATATATTGTCTGAGTCCATGGAATAACAGGAGAGGGTGATGTTGAGATGTATAGCACATTGCAAGAGAATTCCTTCGCACTCACCTGGCAAACCATCATACATCTCAGGAACAAGAGGGACTAACCCAAGTTCCTCCGGTGCCGGGATACCCGAAGCCAGGCGAGAAGCCGAAAACACAGCCAACGCCTGAGGCGGTCGCATCAGCACTGTCAGGTCCTGGATGGCAGTCTAGACGCGTTGGAGCTGTTGAAAATGGGCTGCAAGCAATGCTCCCTGCTGAACGAGAGCAGAGCATGCTTGCTGCATCTCTGCTGGCTCATGCATGACGGTGAAGTCTTCTGAAATGAGGCAGAGACTCCACAAGGATGTGAGGAACCAGTTGCATAGTTCACTGGGAAACAAACCAGTTTGATGCATAGAGCCAGAAGCATAACCCAGGTACAGGCAGAGGTCAGGCAAAAAGTGAGGCAATCAAACAAGGAAACAAAACTGAAGGGGAAAACCACGCACAAAAACATAACCCAAAGCTTAGGGTCACAACAATGAAGACAAACAAGGAAAAAATTCAGAATTGACTGCTGACAAGTAGACACTTGACTTCACACCGAGACTAAGACCCAACAGGGCTTAAATACATACGCGGACTAATGACCAACTAAGAACAGGTGAAGACCATCGGGTAACAAACACAGATATACTCCAGGCAGCTATAACTCCAAGCAAGACAACCTTTGTTGGCTAGAGGTGGCATAGCTCGGAGCTAGTATTACAGATAGAATATTTACCCTGCTTTTTCTCCCATGGAAATTTTAAATTTTAAATAGTCAATTTTAAATAGTCTGATTATCATTTGGCACTTAATTTCAAATAAATTTCGACCTTTAATAGCTTGTCTGTGGTGTGGAGGGTTTAACGTTTAGAGCTGAACCAGGCGTCTTGGGCAGAGGACACTTTGCTGCCGAGTAGGTTTACTCTTGTTCTGGGACTTGTTCACACAGACTTGGGAACACTTGACCCTCAGAGGTGAAGCCTCACTGCTCACTTGTTGCTTGTTGAACTTTCTCACTCCTTTTTTATCCTGTTCTTCATTGTGCCATGCCTCCAGGAATGCTCTTGCTATGTGACTAAAAAACAGAGTCTTATGCTCATTCACGATAGCGTTCATGCTTCAAACCGCAGGTTCTCAGCAGAGTCATGATGGGAAGACAGCCACCAGCGGAAAGCCAAGCCATGCCGTGCTAGCATATATATCTGCTCCATGACTATCCGAATATTGGGTGAATTCCACTTTTCTGTGTGCTCTCTGCCATCCTATCATAGGCACAGTTCAGTTTCACATTCACTGAAGGGTTCAGCCTCTGTTTGGCATTCTGTCAGAGGAGGCACCACAGTCCTGACAAACATCACATAAAGAGATCTCAGTCAGTGTTGATGGGAGATGCTTTGCCAGACATGGATGAGCGGTTCCAGGGTTCTGTGTGAAACTCTGACTAGGTGAATGCTCACTTCTCCACAGATACATCGTGATATCTCACTTGCAGTGGAAAGCCTAGACCTGAGTTTCACATTTAATGCTAAACAGACAAACATGTTTAGCTGCCACTGGCTGAGTGATGGATGCATTCAGGAAGCAGAAGTCCTCACCAGAATTTTGCTACGACTGTTAGTTTTTGCTAGTTACTTTGTGCGAGCAGATAGTTAATTAGTGTAATCAACCGGGTGATAGAAAATCAGACAGACCTTTAAATGTTAAACTTAATTTTCATTGCTCTGCTTCTGTGTGATATACTCGCAAAACCAGGCAGTTGCATTTGTGATTTGTAGTGATTTGTAACCAAAACTGTTAGCAGCAATAGCCTGTCATTATTTTGTTGTTATTATTATTTACATTTATATAGTGCCTTTCTCAAGATCAAGGACGCATTTCAGGCAGAAATCATCCAGTGAGGATGTTAATGACAAATGCTGTCAAAAATCCCATAAACCAGGGATGGATTTTTGACTAATGTGCACCTTGCCGGCGGCCGAACCTGAAGGGAATTGAACAAAATAAGGGCTGTTCCTTCTCATGAAAAAGATATTAAAGTGTTTTAAAAATTGCTAAAATTAAATACAATTCCATTCGATTTTATGCAGATGAGGTCAGAAGAAATTGTCTGGCCCCCTTAATCTGAACCGGTGCTGGTTTATCAGTGTAAATTCTGTGAGCAGTTCAGTGAGATTCTGTATGCATAGAACGGGCCTCTGTATTCACCACGCTTCATTATGGCCACAGTCTCCAGAGCCAACCTTTTCTTGCACTGAAAATGCTTTGCACCTCCACCTCTGCAGGGAAATAAAAGAGCATTTAAGATTCCAGAATGACTACACCAGTCTACCCGAGGCCCCTGTCTTTATCTTTCTTTTTCTGTCAACCACAAAGCTTTGTCTGTAAATTTTCTCACAGAATGCATGAAAATTTGCGAGTTTACATTACTGTGGATGAATTATGGATGTATCCTAATTATTTTTTACGGCATCTAATTAATTCATCAGCTCGGCTGTAGGAGACCCTTGCAAGGCTTAAGGCGTAATGGTGCACATTTGTTCAGGGAGGATTTGATTATCTCACCAGACTGACTCTGGTCCAGATGTTTTCATCTGTATGTGCCGAAATATGGATAGTAGGAGAAGTGGAGAAGACCCACCTGCTTCCACTGACTGTCATAGGAATCTGGTCCATAAACATCTGGGAATCTGATCCAAAGCCATCTGGGAATCTATCCATAAACATTTGGGAATCCAGTTCATAGCCATTTGGGAATCCGGTTCATAGCCATTTGGGAATCCAGGCCATATCCATCTGGACATCTAGTCCATAAACATTTGGGAATCTGGCCCATAACCATTCAGGAATCTGGTCCATAACCATCCGGTCCATTTAGTTCTGTTTTATGTGGATGGTGCTTTTAACCACAGAGATGGTCTCAAAGCAACTCAACAGGTCAAGACCACCAGATAACAAGCAAAGGGTAAAGTACGGAAAGTTTGGGGTGGCACATAGAAGTCTGCAAAGGAGGCGACTCAAATGGAGCCCGTCTTTCTACGGCCAACACTGGATAATAATAATAACGCTTCCAAGAACATGATTCCTAACAGATAGGGTTCATTCCCAAGGCTGAGGGAGTGTTGAGAACGACACCATGTTCCTGTTTCTCAGTACTGCTAAAAAAAAAACCATGGTTTAATTGTCTGCTTCAAATCATAATAAGGCAGTCACTTTGGCCATATTTTTAAACATTTATTTATTTATTTATTTATTTAGTTATTTATTTATTTAGTTATTTATTTATTTATTTATATTTGCTTAGCTTGCAGCAGGTGCTTGTCGATCTCGGTGTGAGTGGCACCAGCACAAGGTTATCAATATTTCACAGCAGGCCGCCCTGCCATGTTTCCTCCCCCGACCTCATATTTCATCCTTTTTGTTTCATTGATCGGGTAACGATGCAGAACAGTTCATTGCGCTGCTCTATTATTTTAGCTGATGTTAGTATGTCAGTAGCAGTGAAGCCAGGCGAGCTAACACATTTCCCGAACACAGGAAACATGCCCCATGCACTTCTGTACATAACGTAAATACAGCTCTTGGAAGGGCTTGCCAGCAGATTCCGAAGTGACTGATAACAGCAGACAAGGCCTCTAACTATAGAATGAGTTACACTGGGTGTCAGGTGGCAGAAATACTCATAAGGTCACTGTAAGATATATGTACATGTTTGAGTTTCTCAGAGATCCATCTTGTGCACAGGGTGTCACAGTCTGTTACTTACTGCCTGGCCTTGAAACAGACAGGCCATGTATTTTCTGAATACCCTGTGCATTGCTTATAGGTACACCACACTGAGTAGTCAGTTAGCTAACAGTCTTTTGTCTGACAATCTCTTGTTCTCTACATAACTGTGCCATCTTTCTGCAGGTCTGTTTGGGGTGTTACCGCATGCATTTACAGTCCGGCTAACAACTGCCCTCCAACGCCAGATGCACTGCGAAGGAGGGTAATGTTGACACAGTGTAAACAGGGTACAGAAACTCGTCGCAGTCAGTCAACTGACTTCAGAGTAAAATAGTGGTGCCAGTTGTTACATCTTACGTCTTATGATTAACTGTAAAATGAACAGCAGCCTTGAAAGCAGATGCTGTTACAGCAGAAGTAAATCCACATGACCTGTAACTACTTTCTTCAGCTTTGATTAACATTTTTGGTTTATATAACTAGTTTAATTGGTTGTTTTTACAAGCATTTGGATCCCAGATATTCTAATGATAATATTTGATGTAACAGTTGCACCAAGAGAAACATATATTAATATACTTGCTGCTTAAAAATATTTGTGATTCATTATCCATCAAGGTGTAAGTATCAGTTGAACACGTTCACGGTTTTGTACAATAAAGTGGAGCGTCTGGTCGTCTTAGCTGCGGGACACGTTCTGGCCCTGCTTTGGCAGCGCTAATGCCTTTCTCTGCTAGCGTCTTGAGTCGTCGCGTCACGCAATTTCCTCTGCTTGGCGATTCTTCGTCACAAAGCTTTGGAGGTTTATGAGTAATTGCCACACGTGTGATTAATGTTTATTTACAACAAGATGTGTCAACACAAGCATATTGCGCTTATGTTGTTTTATCGCTGCAATTAAGCTGATTGCCAGGGAGAGGGAACGATAGGACGCGAAAAGCTCCCACACACCCGTGCCGCGCTCGCGCTGACTGAGGTGGTGGCTCTCATACAAAAGAAATGACTGCAGTTTGGTGTAATGCATGAAATCACACTTACTGCATTATCTCCTGAAAGGGGGACATTTCACTGCTTGGAATGTTTTTTCCCCCCCAAAGCCATTTCACGCATTTCCGCAGATGACTACATCTGAGGTTGAAGATCTTTATTAGGCTCTCTGAGTGACCCTGCATCGGCCACAACGATCACAGGATCAGAAGACGCTGAAACGCAAAACGGAATTGTGGACTTGCTGCCGGATCCCTGCGCCGGACACGTCAGGAGGTGATTCTTCATCGGTTTTAGGGGCCCAGTTGAAACATGGCCTGTTCTTGACCATATAAAGCACCAGTCCAAGCATTTTGGTTTACATTTACAGCGTTTGACAGACATGCGTATCCAGAACAGCTTAACATCAGTTGAACATGCTGACAGTTTTATGTACATAATGTGCAGCAGTTTATAGTCTATGTGTGAAGTGTGTTTAGTGTGTGGTGTACATTTCCCTATCTATCTCTGTCTATAATGTAGGTCATAATTCATGTCTTGAAAGCCATTCTGCACATGTCCCTAAACACATCCACACTCTCTCTCTCTCTCTTTCTCTCTCTCTCTCTCTCTCTCTCACACACACACACGCGCGCGCACGCGCACACACACACAATATACACACCCACACTCTCTCTCTCTCTCTCTCTCTCTCTCTCTCTCTCTCTCTCTCTCTCTCACACACACACGCGCGCACGCGCACACACACACACACAATATACACACCCACACCCACACAGCTAATAAAGGAAAGCTAGAGAATACAAATGTACTCTTTATTAAAAACTATATATATATATATATATATATATATATATATATATATATATATATATATATATATATATATATATAGGTTAGTACTGGTGTGGTTAGTGCTGGGGTGGTTAGTATTGGTGTGGTTAGTACTGGGGTGGTTAGTATTGGGGTGGTTAGTATTGGTGTGGTTAGTACTGGGGTGGTTAGTGTTGGGGTGGTTAGTATTGGGGCGGTTAGTACTGGGGTGGTTAGTTCTGGGGTGGTTAGTATTGATGTGGTTAGTACTGGGGTGGTTAGTATTGGTGTGGTTAGTACTGGGGTGGTTAGTATTGGTGTGGCTAGTTCTGGGGTGGTTAGTATTGGTGTGGTTAGTACTGGGGTGGTTAGTATTGGGGTGGTTATTATTGGGGTGGTTAGTACTGGGGTGGTTAGTATTGGTGTGGTTAGTACTGGGTGGTTAGTACTGGGGTGGTTAGTACTGGGGTGGTTAGTACTGGTGTGGTTAGTACTGGGGTGGTTAGTACTGGGTGGTTAGTACTGGGGTGGTTAGTACTGGGTGGTTAGTACTGGTGTGGTTAGTACTGGGTGGTTAGTACTGGGGTGGTTAGTACTGGGTGGTTAGTACTGGGTGGTTAGTATTGGTGTGGTTAGTTCTGGGTGGTTAGTATTGGTGTGGTTAGTACTGGGGTGATTAGTATTGGTGTGGTTAGTACTGGGGTGGTTAGTATTGGTGTGGTTAGTACTGGGTGGTTAGTACTGGGGTGGTTAGTATTGGGGTGGTTAGTTCTGGGGTGGTTAGTACTGGGGTGGTTAGTATTGGGGTGGTTAGTTTTGGGGTGGTTAGTATTGGGGTGGTTAGTACTGGGGTGGTTAGTATTGGGGTGTTTGGTACTGGGGTGGTTAGTATTGGTGTGGTAAGTACTGGGGTGGTTAGTACTGGTGTGGTTAGTACTGGGGTGGTTAGTACTGGGTGGTTAGTACTGGGGTGGTTAGTACTGGGTGGTTAGTACTGGGTGGTTAGTACTGGGGTGGTTAGTATTGGGGTGTTTGGTACTGGGGTGGTTAGTATTGGTGTGGTAAGTACTGGGGTGGTTAGTACTGGTGTGGTTAGTACTGTGGTGGTTAGTACTGGGTGGTTAGTACTGGGGTGGTTAGTACTGGGTGGTTAGTACTGGGTGGTTAGTACTGGGGTGGTTAGTATGGTTTCAGAGAGACACTCCTCGTCTTGTTGATTAAGTTGTTCTTGTCCTCACGCTCCTCTTGGGGCCTCTGCCCCACCAGGCAGCTGTTGGACTGTGGAATCAACTAACCTCGTAAAACGACTCTTCCTCACTGCACACTACACTGCACAATGCTACCCTTCCTCACTGCACAGTGGGGTATTTTCAAGCAAACCATACACACCAGAAAAAGAGTACAGGTCCACAAACACAAGAGTGTTTTGTGTTTTATGTTTTAATGTTTAAGGCTTGATGTGTTAAGGGTGACATTCAGAATATAATCTTCTTTTTTTCTTTTTTTGGAACCTTCAGAGCTGATCACACTTTATTATTCATTTTTCCTTTTTGCTCTTTTCTATCCTGGAATAGCCAAATAGGTTCAAATGGATGTGATAATCCTACATAATTATGCATTTACATAAACCCATTTATGCAGTAAAAATAGAAGCCCCTAAGAAGCACTGCTGACACCCTGACAATGAAGGAGCAACCTGCAGCCAGTTCAGCTAACTCCATCCACATGTGGGCAGTGTGTGTGTGTGTGTGTGTGTGTGTGTGTGTGTGTGTGTGTGTGTGTGGTACTTGTAATGTGGAGTACTTGTGCAGTTATGATGTTAGTATGATGTTCTGTGCACAACAGTGGAAACAGATGTACATCTATTGCAGTGATGCTGTGTGTGTGGGTGTGTGTGGGGGGATGTGGGTGAGGGAGGCTATGAGCTCAGTAGCTGAAGTTTGAAGTACTTGTTAAATGAGCCTCGACAGCAGAATCGCTGCTGTGGATTCAGGTCTCCTTCCACCACCTTTTCATGACAGCAGCAGTCACGCAGGGATCACGGAGGATGAACGAGAGCAAACATACTGGCACCATACTGGCATCATCTGGCATCATCCTGGCACCATACTAGCATCATCTGGCATCATCCTGGCATCATACTGGCATCATCTGGCATCATACTGGCATCATACTGGCATCATACTGGCACCATACTGGCACTTATTCTGGCATCATACTGGCACCATACTGGCATCATACTGGCACCATACTGGCATCATACTGGCATCATCTGGCATCATACTGGCACCATACTGGCATCATTTGGCATAATACTGGCGTCATACTGGCATCATACTGGCACCATACTGGCATCATACTGGCATCATCTGGCATCATACTGGCATCATACTGGCACCATACTGGCATCATCTGGCATCATACTGGCATCATACTAGCATTCTGAAATGAACACAGAACACAAGTAAGGTCCACTGTGTACTACAGTCACCACACACACACACACACACACACACACACTCACACACACAGAGTGCGTTGGCATCCACACTGCAAAACACGCAAACAGCTGACTTGTTTCCCAGAGATATAGTTAGCTCTTGATACTGCAGACTCTGACTCAGAAATCTTGGCACCACTCAAAGATCTCTGGTGTGACTGAAGGCCATTGATAGTTCTCCTTTCAGACAGCACAGATAACTCCCGCACACAAGCTAAAAGCAGAGAGGCACTGGACCAGTTCCACAACCTCCCCCATGAGATTAGCAGTAACCTGCAACTCCATGCAATAGAACCGGTCTAGAACTAAGGTGACAGGTTTTCACACCAAGAGCTGCAACACCCCCGCCCCCCATCACCACCACCATCCAGCGATCCAGCATTTCCATAACGACAGCATCTCCTGTTGTTTATCAGCCAGGTTAGCATGTCAGTGTAATTAGAATATAGCTGCTACCTCTTTTGATATAGACCAGAAAAATTGTTCACAACCCTGACAGCTATATGCTTGCCGTGATGTGTGCTGT
>NC_137503.1:1730000-1732500 GCF_041902795.1 Electrophorus electricus | reverse complement strand
ACAGAACAATAATGTTATTACAGTTTTCCAATAATATGAACTCTAGCAAGAAAATAATCCCAAGCAAACAGCTCCATAGAATCCAATATACATCACCCGCATCCCTCTCTGTTCTACTGCACAGCTTATACAAGAACCTGCTTACTAGACAGCCATTGACCAAATTATTTTTACACACACACAGAGAGAGAGAGAGAGAGAGAGAGAGAGAGAGAGAGAGAGAGAGAGAGAGAGAGAGAGAGAGGAAGGAAGGAATTGGCAGAGATGTGGTGACTACAACTGAGAGGCATTTTTACAGCTCCACAGTCCACAGGTTTAGCTGCCCGACTAGGAAAGAAAGTGTTCAATACGCCCTACAGGCTTTTCTACAGGGAGGCGCCACGCCAGTATAAACAGCGCCAGTGCCCTGCTTCTGATCTGTGTCTTACAGATGGACAGAGTGTGTGTGTGTTTGTATTTATCGTGTATTTCTTTATTTGATAGCTCAGTAATCTGGGACAGACCCTGACTCATTACACTCCCTTTCCTTCTCACTGTGACACCCTACTCATGCTGAGTCATGGTGGGCTTCATTTCTTCACATCAGTTCTCAAATTTGTTATTTCTTACTTTGAATACTTAGCAGTTTGTGTTTTCTGATCCAAGCACACATGCTCATTCTCATTTGATATCCAGGCCATGCTGACCTTGCACCCTTAATATGCCCACCTGATCTGTGTGGTCAACGAGCACTTTCAGGGTGTGTACTACACTACTGTCAGAACAACTTCAAAAGGTTTCTATTAAGCAAAATTATAATTCATGAGTAAACAACTTAGTAGTAATAACAGACATGAATAACAAAACAGCCTGAATAGAGAGTATAGATCTCTGTGGAACACACTTCTAGAAGGTGCATTTCTCTCACTAACTGTACTGTTTTGCAGTAATTTTGTTTAATGTTTACACAGCGTTAGTCTTCCAGACAAGCCTCCTCAGTCAGCTAGTCTCCAGCCATCTGTTCAGAGGACCTGGAACCCTTGAAAGTGACCCAAATTCACATAGTTGGTTCCTTGTAGCGAATACGTAAAGCTAATACGTACACTTGGAGTGACCACACATGGACTACACCCACATCAAGTACACTCACTTGTGCATGTCATGAAATACATACTCCAGTAGGGTACATATCCATACGCACATATTGTATTTAATACTCTGTTTAACGTGCACATATTTTAGAATAATTGGACCAATCCACTCTGCTTGTCGAATCTTTTTAAGGTGTTTCCCTCTGACTGTGTTCTTTGATTAGTGGCTGTTGATGCATTGACAGAAAGCGTCAAACTTCGTATTTGACAGTTCTCGCCCGAACAGAAGGTGCGGAGGTGATTTAGATTTGAACTGAATCCTCGAGGTTCTTAGAGTCATTTTTGTTTTGTTTCTTTTCTGTTTCTGTCTGCACACCTTGGCATTTGCGATCAACCCCGCTAAAGTACAACCCCTCATCAAGGTGTCTTGCTTCGTTAAATTATGTAATTTGTCCTGAAAATATGCAGCCAGTAATTAGAACGAATTACGTGGGCTTTGGCTCGACCCGCACGCCAGTCCTCGCCGCTGGTGGCCTTGAGAAGGCTGCACCAAGCAGATCACACCTGAACTTCCAAACCGCATGCCGCAGATGGAGAGAGCGCTGGAGCTGGCGAAAGACACTGTGTTTGTGTGCCTTCCCCCGACACTGTTAAAGAACGAGATATTTCTTAATTTAAAAAAAACAAACAAACAGCAAAATGGTTTAAGGGGGAATTTACATTTCAAATCTGTAATCTCATGTGCAGTTCAGCCAACACCCAAACAAATAACTCTGCTTCCTCTCCATCCACCCAGAGAGTTATGCTAGACCATGGCATGCCCTGTAATGCAGTCCGAATCAGGACACACCCTCTAAGTGCCTGCTGCTTGCTTTGATAAATGATATCAGTGATAATTCCTCGTGGATGGATGCACAGTTACTGCATTTGAGATCTTTGTCAACATTTGCCTTACGTTTCTGACCTTCCGCTAAAAATCCCAATTATCTCTGTGCGATATTCACACTGGGGGTAAGAGCCAAATGTCAGCGTGTTATCTAATTGGACTGAAGTCAATGTCATTGTTAAGATCTTTAAGATTGTTAAGATAAGCTCATCAGTGCTGTGTTATGTGCTATGACCGTAGCGTATTTACCACCTGCACACAGATCCTTCAAACACCAGACACCCATATGAACTTGGCTTAACCCATCGTGTCTGAACATAGCAATTTGATATTTTTAGCATTTAAACAAATAAAATCCTAATATTCATGCTTAAAGTGATATGGCCTGTTTTACAGTGAGAATGAAGGATGGATGTGGGAATATTTTCCTAAGTGCGGGTTTAGTCACAGATATAAGTGACACTTTACGCTCGTGTTTTCCCTGTGCGGAGAATGCTAGAATGCACTGACCTGTAAGCAATCTGCTGTTAAGAATACCACAAAA